>NC_071353.1:37660055-37987833 GCF_943734655.1 Sabethes cyaneus | reverse complement strand
ACTCGTTTTTCGAGTTTTTCAGGCTGTAGAGCCCACAGACAATTGATTTTATTAAAAAAAATTAACCTCATATCCTACAAATTATTTTTTTGCCCCCGATTTTTCAAACCAATTTCCAAGGGGGGGGGGGGTGACAAAAACTTTCAAAATGATTTGCAATGGCCTTATTGCTACGTCTATTACGAGTTGATCGGTATCCAACCCATGGAAATACATTCACAATTAACAGAGCTGCTAGCGTTCAAAACCTTTCATATTTTCGTGACGTTCGCATTTTTTGATGTCTTGGAATAACCACCCTATTTTAAACGTTGCCGTAAGGCGTAGTCCTACGTCAAAAGCAATGCAGATAAGGTGAATCGGATTATCTACTAATCGCCGAATCACGAATAGCCGAAACTCCATTGGACGAAATAACAAACGGCACAGGAAATCTAATGGAATTACAAATGGCCGAATCACGAATAGCCGGATGTTTCGGTTCTCACTGTATTGTGAAGAAGCGATGATTGGCTCTAATGCGTATTCAAAGAAAAGCAAAGTTTTGTAAGTTCTGCCTAACGATAATCATACCTAGCGTACATTATGCCTACTATCCATTACTCCTATTGTCCATTATGCATCTCGTCCATTGTGCCGATTGTGCCTATCATCCATTATGCCTAACGTCCATTATGCGTAATACCTGTAAGCCTAAAGTCCGTATGCATATCGTACGTATGCTTAACGTCGCGGGCGTTTTGATTTCTGCTGTCCACTTTCTGCTTTCTGGTCCGTTTTATTTTCTCCTTTCTGCTCTCGGCTTTCCGCTTTCTGCTTTGCCATTACTTTCTGCTCTCTGCTTTTTGCCTTCTGCTTTTTGCTTTTCGTTTTCTGATTTGTGCCTTCAGCTTTCTACTTTCTGCTTTCTACCTTATGCCTTTCGGTTTCTACTTCCTCCTTTCTGCGTTCTGCTCTCTGCCTTCTGCGAACTGTTCAACCAAGATTCGGCCTTTCTTCTGTCTTCTTTCGGTCAAAACCAATTTCGGCCTTCTGTGATAGTTGTTGAAACTCGGCAATTTGGATTTTGGCTATTTGAAGTTCCGCCATTCGGTATCAGCCCGGTGAGTTGAAGCGAGGTCTAAGAAAAACCTAAGCGAAAGAAGCCAGCTGGGATTTTCTTGTGTTCCGAACTATCAGCGCGAACCGGGTATAAACTGTCACATGAACTAAACTGGGCAAACTTGATTGAATAAAACACCGCAAGGATTTATTTACGATAAAATTTCAAACCCTTCACACGCCCGAGCATGCTGACTTGATTTATATGTTACCTTTTAAATTTTCTGCATCAGAAATAAGAAGAAGAAAACGAAAACAATCAATCTGTCATTGAGCTACCATCTCTCTCTCTCTCAAGGGGAAATTAACAAGAGTCGGTAGAACTAGGAAAGCGAATAAATCTAGACCGATGTGATTTCTGCAGGAGACCGCCCTCTTAGTGACTGGCACTTCCCACGGCAGATCGCCGACAATACCCGCCCCCTGCGACCATCTCGCTCTGACACATATATGAATAGTTATAAAACATTTTTTACAGAACTATGGCAAAAGTTCGTTATGCCTAGTGGTCCCTTATGTTTATGTTAAACACCATTATGCCAAACAGCATTATGCGAAATAAATTTTGTATTAAATGAGCGGCCCGTGAAGGAGCCTTCATTGTGAAACAGCGATGATTGACTCAATTGCGTATTCATATAAAAGCGAAGTTTTGTAAATTATGTCTAACATCCATTATAACTACTAACCATTATACCAACTGTCATTATGCCTACCGTCCATTCCCAAGCAGCAATTCTAAAGCCACTTGGTTTTATTGGAATTTTATAAAGTTTTTATTGCGGTATTAATTCATTACCTCCGGTTTTATTGGGGTGGTATTGTGCAATACCAAGAGGATAAGAGTCCAAATACACTTATAGCTAGCTAGAAAACCATAATAAAACGGTTGAAAGGCAAATTTATTGTGGTTGCTTATATTACCACGTTAAAACTGGTTGGCTGCATCACGTCTCTTATAAACTTGTGGTGTAGCAATACAGAAAGGCGCACCAAACAAAATTGATCTTATCGCGGTTGCTTGTCAAACCGCAACAAATATTTTAGTTTTATAGAGCTATTAAAACGGTAACACCCTGACCAAAAAGTTTTTTTGCTGCTATTATGAAGAATACCGAAGTTCTACACCAACATCATTTTTTATACGAGGCCATATTGCCATATTCTAGTATTTGGTTTCAGCTCGCAAACAAAAATTCAGCAAAGCAAAGTGTTTTGCAGAAAGAAAGTTATTATCAATCAGTTTTACTGTCATAGGAAGCAGCTAAAATGATTTTGCTTGAAATTAAGATTGGCTAACTAAATATATTTAGATTACCTACGAATGGCCGAAACCCAAAAGGCCGAAATAACAAATGGCATAATATATCTTATGACCGAGTCACGAATGGCCGAATTACAAAAGGCCGAATGTCATATTCGGCCAAAAATATTCACGGCCTTCAACTTGCACAAACATTGGGTACATGCTGTCCTTACTCGCTACCGCTCTTTCGGGCTTAACTAAGGGATAATCCCTACTAGTCAGTAAACCTAGGAAAGTGTATGCACCTAAATAGAAGTGGTTTCTCCAGGGGGCTGCGCCCCCACCGTGGCCGGTACTTTCGACGGTGGGTCACCGGCGAATACTCGCGGCCTGCGGACGTCTTGCCATGAATCAGCTAGGAAACATTTGCTATTGACACGGTAAATAGGTCTTGCACCTTATAATGATCGTAAATCACTTGCGCTTAGGGGAAAAAAGAACTTTCAATCGTCTATACCCTATAGTAAATAGTTGTGTTGCCTAATGTGTTTTTTGTTTGATTAAAGTTATTTGTTAACTTCTTGTCAATTCAAGTTTTTTATTGAACAGTTATTTGGGCATTCCGAAAAAAAACGGCCTTTCGTGATTCGGCCATTCGCGATTCGGCCTTCTGTGACTGTTGTTGAAATTCGGTCATTCGTGATTCGGCCATTTGTATTTCGGCCATTCGGTATCAGCCCATATATTTTATTAAAACAAGCAGTTTTCGAAAATTGCAATAGTTCAGTGGCACGTTGATTTTATCAACCTATCATATCAATATGCACGATAAAATATAATACGCACATGCTGGAAACGAACTGAGACTGCTAAAAATTCATTTACCTTTCTGTTTTCTCCTTTCTGCGTTGTGCTTTTTGCTTTCCGCTTACTGCCTTCTGCTTTCTGCCTTCTGCTTTTTGCCTTCTGTCTTCTGTTTCTTACTTTCTGATTTGTGCCTTCAGCTTTCTACTTTCTGCTTTCTTGTGTTTTGTTTTCTGCTTCTTACATAATGCCTTTCGCTTTCTGCTTTCTTTTTTATGCTTTCTGCTCTCTGCCTTCAGCGAACTCCTTTCTGCTTTCTGCTTTCTCCTTTCTTCTTACTCCTTTCTCTTTTCTCCTTTCTCCTTTCTGCTTTCTACTTTCTACTTTCTGATTTGTGCTTTCTGCTGTATACTATTTACTCTTTACTTGCTGCTCTCTGCTTCTGGTTTTTCACTTTCCGCTTTTTGTTTCCTGTATTTTGTCTTCTACTTTCTGCATTTTGCCTTCTGCTTTCTGCTTTTCGTTGTTTTATATTTGTTGCTTTATACTATCTGATTTCTTCTTGCTGCTCCCTGCTTTTGGCTTTTTGCTTTCTGCATTTGGCCTTCTGCTTTCTGTATTTGGTTTTTTGCCTTCTGTGCTCTGCTTTCCGTTTTCTGCTCTCCGCGTTCTGCTTTCTCCTAGGTACTTTTTGCTTTCTGCTCTCTGCTTTCCACCTTCGACATTCCGCATCCTACCTTCTGCTTTTCAGTTTCTACTTTCTAGCATCTTATTTTCTGCTTTCTGCTCTCTGTTTTTTACTGTCTGCTTTCTGTTTTATGCTTTCTACTTTCTGCTTTCTGCTCTCCGTTTTCTGCTTTGTATTATCTGCTTTCTGCTCTCTGCTTTCAATTTCTGCTTTTGGCTTTCCATTTTCCGCCTTTTGTTTTCAACATTCTGCCTTCTGTCTTCTGGTTTTCGCTTTCGACTTTTTGCTTTCAGCTCTTTGTCTTTCGTATTCTGCTCTCAGCTTTCTGCCTTCGACTTTCGACTTCCCACTTTCCGCTTTGCCTTCTGTTTTCGCTTTCTGATTTGTGCCTTCTGTTTTCTGTTTTCCGCTTTCTGCTTTCTTTAAGTTTAGTATTTTTTGAAACGATGGTTCTACAATTGATGAACGGGCGGTAAGGGAAAGAAATGAAGAAGGATTGTTTTGGGAATGGAGGGGAAAGAGTGGAAAGGAACGGGGGGGGGGGGGGGGTAATAGGTAGCTACGCTTAATAAGTTGTCTTTGTGACTCCTACCTTTTGTCCAATGGTAGGAGTCACAAAGACAACTTGTTAAGCGTAGCTACCTATTACCCCCCCCCCCCCTTCCTTTCCACTCTTTCCCCTCAATTCCCAAAAACTCCTTCTTCATTACTTTCCCTTACCGCCCCTTCATCAATTGTAGAACCATCGTTTCAAAAAATATTAATATATGCCTGACCGCATTTCAAAGTCAAAACACTAAAACACGAGTTTGGTCAGTTTAATTTTAGTTTTTACTTGCATTAAAAGTTGAGAACTGTCGCTAGTTACTCCGTTTGACGGTACCTAAATTTTTAAAAGTACTTTGAAATTAGCATCCAATTTAGAACACCAAAAATTCAAAATTTATAATTCAAAAACCATATTTAACAAAAGCATGTTTTTCTTATTTGCCAAAAAATTTCGACTAATGCGAAAATGAAGGAAAATTTCGAAATATGTCTTACTGCAATAATAGTTTTTTTTTGTTAGATTATAGTTACTTTATCAGCTTGAGTCATTCATTACTGCGAGGTTGGGATTTGAAACTGAATCTATGTGTTCATTCATCACTTTTTATCCAGGTGATTAAGGCGCATATTTGTCTGCCACTAACTTGGAATTATTTTATAGCAAATATCTATGAATCTTAACTAAAAACTTTTGATCGGGCGTTACCACCATTACTGGAACAAGGATACTGAAGTTGTTCCTGTAGAGGAATTTTGCTTCTCAAACTAAATCAACAAAAGATCTTGTTATTTTGAGTTCTAAAAATATTTAAACTTAACCAAATCGTAAACGTGTTTCTAGAATGTAACTATAAAAGCGCTGTTATCAGTAAATGATTTGAATCCAGTCAAAAATAATGACAAACATTACAACATTATTACACCCACTATGGCTTGTGCATCTACCCTATGAATTTTGAACTTAAAATTTTGGATTTTGTATTTTGGATTTGGGATGTTGAGCTGGATTTTGTACTTCGAATTTTCGTTTGTGGATTTTAGATTTTGGACGTCAATTTTCAAATCTCTGATTTTGAGTTTTGGTTTTTAGATTTTGAATTTTGGATTTTGGGTTTTAGTTATAGGATTCTGGACTTCGGCTTTTGGCTTTTGCATTTTGGATTATGGGTTTTGAATTTAGATTTTGGCTGTTGGGTGTCCGATGGGTTTTGGATTTGGGACTTTGGATCTTCGATCTTGGATTTCAATACAGGATCCATTCACTTTTGGCAACACGATTTGATTTGATTTACTGTCACTATTTTGGTACATGTTCCAAAAACGAACCATGCTAAAATTGAGACGTGCCAAAAATGTGACGCAATAAAATCGAACCGATGCACAGTGGTTTAAAATGCGAAAAACGCGAACCTCAGCATTTTCAAAGGGAAAACGTGATAAAAAGCTACACTCTTATTAGCAAAGTTGTTGTATATCATTAAAGCCAACTTTTGACAGGAATAAATGTTTGATTAATCCACCCTAAAAGGAGATAAAAAAGTTATTTTTTTAATTATTCGAAAAAACAAAATATAGAATATATTTATACCATTACCATTTTGTTGAAAGTGTCATAATAATATCTTAAAGTTTTATGCAGGTTTTATGACGCACACTTTTGTAATATATTTGAATATTCATTATGAAAAAGAGACCTAGAACTGTTGTTAGCTCTCTTTTTCATCTACTCTCACTAGAGTTCACTCAAAAAAGAGCTATCGCAAATAGTATGTGAATACATCGAGCAGTCTTGCAATGCCATGATAAAAAAACATCGATAAGATGTTGAAAATGACAATTTTCGAGAGACGATTTTGCCCCGAAGAAACTAAGGGATACTAATGAATTTACCAGGATGTGGTAGGCAAAATGTTACCCTTTCAAATGGTGTGTTTTTAAAATATAAGCAACTTTCTAGAACATAGTGGGCCTTCAAAATATCATCAAAACGAGTAAAGTGTATTTTTTTAGTTTTAAGGTGCTGATCATACAAAACATACTGCAGACCGTTTGTTTAAAGAGATAGAGCCAAAGTATCTTCGACAAAATTTCTCTAAATTTTATTTTCTACAAGTTTGCTAAAGAACATATTTTGTTTTTTCGAATAATTAAAAAAATAATTTTTTTATCTCCTTTTAGGGTGGATTAATCAAAAATTTATTCCTGTCAAAAGTTGGCTTTAATGATATACAACAACTTTGCTAATAAGAGTGTAGCTTTTTATCACGTTTTCCCTTTGAAAATGCTGAGGTTCGCGTTTTTCGCATTTTAAACCACTGTGCGATGCTGTATATGGTTTTTTTTGTTTAGGGATTTTGAATCTCAATTTCTAAATTTTGAATTTTGGATGGATTTCGTATTTTGGATTTCAGATTCCAGATTGTGGATTTGTTATGTTGGGTTTTAGCCTTTAGATTTAGGACTTCGGATTTGAGATAGTGAATCTTGGACTTAATTTTTTTTGGATTTATGAGTTTAAACTATTAATTTTGGACATCATTTTTCAAATTTCAAGTTTGAGTTTTTAGTTTTAAATTTTGGATTTTGAACTTAAATTTTAAAATTTTGGATTTTGGAAACCCGGTTTTTGGGTTTCAGATTTAGGATTATAGATTTTAGATTTTGGAATTTGAATTTTAAACTTAGAATTTTGGACTTGGGATGTTGGGCTTCAGCTTTTAAATTTTGGAGTTTGGATTGTGGATCTTGGACTTTGGATTTTTTTATTTTTGACTTCAATTTTCAGATTTCGGATTTGGGTTATAGATTTTGGATTCTGTACTTCAATTTTTAAATTTTTGGATGTTGGCTTTTGGGTTTAGGATATCAAATGTTAGATTTTAGGTTTTGGTTTTGTATTAAGGACTTTGAACTGTGGCTTTCCGACTTGGGATTTTGGATTCTGGATTTAATCTGTGATTCTGAATTTGGAATTTATGACTTCGTATTTCAATTTTCAATTTTTGGATTTGGGCCTAAATTTGGATTTTGATCACGTTCTCACGATGAATACGCTTTAAATACTAATTTATATGAGTATAATATATGCAGTTTTTGTGATGAAATAATTCTAAATTTAGACCTAGCGAATCCACCAGCTCAAACCGTTCTAGAAAATCCGAAATAAATACCAGGCAAGTGTTTATGTTCCAAACAGCATGTTCGTTAGCACGTGCTAAGTTTATGTACCACAATCAAAAGTGAAAACTGAAAGCAAGTAGCTAGCAAAAAGGCGACGCAAATACTTTTATGAATGAATTCCACACAAAAAGCACTTTGTATTAAGTTTTGCTAGTGTTGAACCGAACAACAGAGACATAGAATGTAACTACCGATTTCTCCTACCTCAAGTAAGGCTGGCATGTTCATTCAGTAACGCGCCACGTAGGGACAGAAGTACATAAAAGGATGAGAAATACTACACAATCACACTGGCCTCTCCTCCGCCGTCGGTACGAAGGGATATAATTTTATTTCCATTTTTATATTTATTTTTATCTCTCTTTAGCACATCATTTTCCGACAGCCACCCTCCGTCCTGTTTTACGTTCGTCCGTGGCACACGGCTTATCGAGTTCACTTTCGTTTAGACTGCAGTTTTTTTTATTTCAAACTCAGTCTCGAAACTTTCTTATAGCTTTTATATTGGATTCCAACACCCATATATGCCATCCTAAGTACACAATCATAAAATAAAAAAAAACTGGAAAAGCACCTCCCTCACCTACCCTAAACGGAAGTTTAGGTTACGTTTCGGTTTCATTCACAAAAATTATTGCACTGTCGCTGCTCAAGTGTTGGAAAAAAGATTCCCTGATTCCTCCTCTATGCTGTGCTGGCACAACGGCAACGGAGCGAACTTCTCCGGTCCTGACACATTTAGCACCTCATAAAATCATCCCGGACTGGTTCGCGGATTAGCTAAACGCGGGTACAGCGATCACCGGGTGCGGTGCGTCAGGTGGAAAATTTATTACGAACGCTGTCGGCCTGGCCGGCGAGTCTCGACACGGCCGTGGCCGGCGCGGGGTGTGATTGCTTAGTGGATTTTTCATGACGGTGTACGGACGGACGGCTTAGGTCGGAAGGATCCGCAAGTGGCTCGTAACAATTACATCCGGCGGTGAAAAAGTTACGAGCGGTGGTGCTTCAGTAGAGCTCAGCAACTGGTCATCAAATAGTCGTTCGTATTCATGTTTTTTTTTCTATGGGAAATTTGTAAAGTGGGAGCAAAACGGATAATTTACCTTTGACCGTTGATGACGATGTAAACGATGTAACTGTTTAGCTTGATGCTGTTATTGATGACTGATGGGATTTGACGGGTGAACTGTGCGGATATTTTCCTTGAAAACAGATTAGGCTGCGATTAACTGGTTTAGATGAATTCTAGGCTAGTTCATTTGATGATACTTCGAATGAAAATTTAGAGCAAAGATTCACTCAATTTCCCAACAGACAAAAATTGCTCAAAATTACATAGTACATAAGTACCCGAAATTATTAACCTAACAATACGTACTAAATACCCGCCGACCCTTATGCAAAAATACTATTCACATTTCCACTTCACGCACCAAATTGTTGACAAGCGTGTGAATTTTCCACAACACCACCACCACCACCGCGATGGTTCTGTCTCCCCTTTCAACAACCGAAAAAGGGACTATTCTAAATTTCATTACATTCCAATTAGCAGCCCTTGCCAAACCCGCGCTGTTAACTGAATAACCGTTTAAACAGGATTATTTGCATATTATACACCCGGCGAAACCTCCCTCTTGGCAGATTTTTTTTATCTGCGGTGGATCGTTTCACTTTTGACGAATCCCTGCGCTGCGGACGATATGTCTAGTTGCCTTTCGCATTCCCGCACTGTTTTATGCATGCTGCCAAGTCCGACTCCGGTAGGACAAACCGACTTCGTGTGCCAGTTAGCGTTGGCAAGGCTCCGCCTGATGCCAGTCATTTCAACACCCGGCAAACTGGTGGGTGAAAATTCGGTTCGGCTGCCGAGGGGTGTGAACTGCTGATGCTAATGGATTCTTTCGCGAAAAAAAAACACGAGTCGATACTTTCCTTTAGTTTGATTCTAACGCACAGTTTAGGTCATTATCAAACTTACCCGGTAAAATATGATTAGCAAAGTGCAGACTTTGCACGTCAACTTCTGCGCCCCTTGAAACTGTGGCACGCAAAATTTCTCACCGACCGACACCGACGCGGCTACATTATCCTTTGCTATCCTGTAGTATTAACCGTTTCCCCGCCAACCATGAGAGAATGCTTCTTTCCGTCAGAAGGCTACTTCGCGATCATTCCAGCGTCGCTGCTGCTACTCCGAAATTTGAATAATTTATTCATAACTTCTAAGCAGCTGTAACTGTGACTGGTTCGGCCGCACGCAAATTTATTTATGCTGGAATATTCATGCTCTCGATTTTCCCCCAATTATCGCGTTAGAAAACATTCGTTAATTGAACTGTTGTTCGGAAAGTCGATTGCAATCCGTGTGCAATCAGTGTACCTAAATGTATTACGGAATGAATTGAAGAGGCCCATTACATCGGCAGTTTAATCAGTTGTTTTCTTGGGAAATTTAACAGCCTTATTAAAACTAATGGAAATTCCATTTCACCTTAAATTGTTTACTTCTTTTTTTAACATTTTACTTTTTGCTTATCACTTTTTACTGTATACTTTCCACTTTTCACCTTTCGCTTTTCACTTTTTACTTTTTGCTTTTCATTTTTTCTATTCACATCATTTTTCCCTTTCCGGCTTTTCACTTCACCTTTTACTTTTTACTTTCAACTTCCAACTTTCAAACTTTAATCTTTATAACAGTCAAATTTCAACTTTCAAATTTTAACTTACTTTTAACTTTGACCTTTTAATTTTTACCTTTTAGCTTTTAACTTTCAATTTTCAATTTTCAACTTTCAACTTTCAGCTCTCAACTTTCAATCTTCAACTTTTAACTTTCAACCTTCGGCTTTCAACCTTCAACTTCTAATTTTCAACTTTTAGTTTTCAGTTTTCAATCATCTACTTTCAACTCACAACTTTTACCTTTCAACTTTCAACTTTCAACTCTTAACCTTCAACTTTCAACCTTCGACTTTTAACTTTCAACTTTTAGTTTTCACCTTTCAGCCATCTATTTTCAACTTTCAATTTTTACCTTTCAACTTTCAACCTTCAGCTTTCCATTTTCAAATTTTAATTTTGAACTTTCAGCTTCAACTTCAACTTTTATCATTCAACTTTCAACTTTCGGCTTTAGGATCTAAACTTTTAACTTTCAGCTTTCAACTCCAATTTTCAGCTTTCAATTTTCAACTTTCAACTTTCAACCTTGAACCTTTAACTTTCAACTTTCAAGCTTCAACCTTCCACCGTCAACTTTCAACTTCCAACTTTTAACGTTCGGCCTGCAACTTTAAACATTAAACTTTTAACTTTCATCCTTCAACTTTCAGCTGTCAAATTTCAACTTTCAAATCTAAATTTTTAATCTTCAACTTCACCCTTTAAATTTTAACTTTTAACTTTTAACTTTTAACTTTTAACTTTTAACTTTTAACTTTTAACTTTTAACTTTTAACTTTTAACTTTTAACTTTTAACTTTTAACTTTTAACTTTTAACTTTTAACTTTTAACTTTTAACTTTTAACTTTTAACTTTTAACTTTTAACTTTTAACTTTTAACTTTTTACTTTTTACTTTTTACTTATTACTTTTTACTTTTTACTTTCTACTTTTTACTTTTTACTTTTTACTTTTTACTTTTACATTTTTACTTTTTACTTTTTACTTTTTACTTTTTACTTTTTACTTTTTACTTTTTACTTTTACATTTTTACTTTTTACTTTTTACTTTTTACTTTTTACTTTTTACTTTTTACTTTTTACTTTTTACTTTTTACTTTTTACTTTTTACTTTTTACTTTTTACTTTTTACTTTTTAGTTTTTACTTTTTACTTTTTACTTTTTACTTTTTACTTTTTACTTTTTACTTTTTACTTTTTACTTTTTACTTTTTACTCTTTTTCTTTTTACTTAATATATAAAAGAATCAAAGTGAACGTGAGTATGTTTGTATGTTTGTATGTTCTGCCATAACTTTAGTAAGGCTTGACCGTTCTCCACCAAACATGGCACACATATTCCTTATTTTCTGTCTGTCTGTCTGTCTGTCTGTCTGTCTGTCTGTCTGTCTGTCTGTCTGTCTGTCTGTCTGTCTGTCTGTCTGTCTGTCTGTCTGTCTGTCTGTCTGTCTGTCTGTCTGTCTGTCTGTCTGTCTGTCTGTCTGTCTGTCTGTCTGTCTGTCTGTCTGTCTGTCTGTCTGTCTGTCTGTCTGTCTGTCTGTCTGTCTGTCTGTCTGTCTGTCTGTCTGTCTGTCTGTCTGTCTGTCTGTCTGTCTGTCTGTCTGTCTGTCTGTCTGTCTGTCTGTCTGTCTGTCTGTCTGTCTGTCTGTCTGTCTGTCTGTCTGTCTGTCTGTCTGTCTGTCTGTCTGTCTGTCTGTCTGTCTGTCTGTCTGTCTGTCTGTCTGTCTGTCTGTCTGTCTGTCTGTCTGTCTGTCTGTCTGTCTGTCTGTCTGTCTGTCTGTCTGTCTGTCTGTCTGTCTGTCTGTCTGTCTGTCTGTCTGTCTGTCTGTCTGTCTGTCTGTCTGTCTGTCTGTCTGTCTGTCTGTCTGTCTGTCTGTCTGTCTGTCTGTCTGTCTGTCTGTCTGTCTGTCTGTCTGTCTGTCTGTCTGTCTGTCTGTCTGTCTGTCTGTCTGTCTGTCTGTCTGTCTGTCTGTCTGTCTGTCTGTCTGTCTGTCTGTCTGTCTGTCTGTCTGTCTGTCTGTCTGTCTGTCTGTCTGTCTGTCTGTCTGTCTGTCTGTCTGTCTGTCTGTCTGTCTGTCTGTCTGTCTGTCTGTCTGTCTGTCTGTCTGTCTGTCTGTCTGTCTGTCTGTCTGTCTGTCTGTCTGTCTGTCTGTCTGTCTGTCTGTCTGTCTGTCTGTCTGTCTGTCTGTCTGTCTGTCTGTCTGTCTGTCTGTCTGTCTGTCTGTCTGTCTGTCTGTCTGTCTGTCTGTCTGTCTGTCTGTCTGTCTGTCTGTCTGTCTGTCTGTCTGTCTGTCTGTCTGTCTGTCTGTCTGTCTGTCTGTCTGTCTGTCTGTCTGTCTGTCTGTCTGTCTGTCTGTCTGTCTGTCTGTCTGTCTGTCTGTCTGTCTGTCTGTCTGTCTGTCTGTCTGTCTGTCTGTCTGTCTGTCTGTCTGTCTGTCTGTCTGTCTGTCTGTCTGTCTGTCTGTCTGTCTGTCTGTCTGTCTGTCTGTCTGTCTGTCTGTCTGTCTGTCTGTCTGTCTGTCTGTCTGTCTGTCTGTCTGTCTGTCTGTCTGTCTGTCTGTCTGTCTGTCTGTCTGTCTGTCTGTCTGTCTGTCTGTCTGTCTGTCTGTCTGTCTGTCTGTCTGTCTGTCTGTCTGTCTGTCTGTCTGTCTGTCTGTCTGTCTGTCTGTCTGTCTGTCTGTCTGTCTGTCTGTCTGTCTGTCTGTCTGTCTGTCTGTCTGTCTGTCTGTCTGTCTGTCTGTCTGTCTGTCTGTCTGTCTGTCTGTCTGTCTGTCTGTCTGTCTGTCTGTCTGTCTGTCTGTCTGTCTGTCTGTCTGTCTGTCTGTCTGTCTGTCTGTCTGTCTGTCTGTCTGTCTGTCTGTCTGTCTGTCTGTCTGTCTGTCTGTCTGTCTGTCTGTCTGTCTGTCTGTCTGTCTGTCTGTCTGTCTGTCTGTCTGTCTGTCTGTCTGTCTGTCTGTCTGTCTGTCTGTCTGTCTGTCTGTCTGTCTGTCTGTCTGTCTGTCTGTCTGTCTGTCTGTCTGTCTGTCTGTCTGTCTGTCTGTCTGTCTGTCTGTCTGTCTGTCTGTCTGTCTGTCTGTCTGTCTGTCTGTCTGTCTGTCTGTCTGTCTGTCTGTCTGTCTGTCTGTCTGTCTGTCTGTCTGTCTGTCTGTCTGTCTGTCTGTCTGTCTGTCTGTCTGTCTGTCTGTCTGTCTGTCTGTCTGTCTGTCTGTCTGTCTGTCTGTCTGTCTGTCTGTCTGTCTGTCTGTCTGTCTGTCTGTCTGTCTGTCTGTCTGTCTGTCTGTCTGTCTGTCTGTCTGTCTGTCTGTCTGTCTGTCTGTCTGTCTGTCTGTCTGTCTGTCTGTCTGTCTGTCTGTCTGTCTGTCTGTCTGTCTGTCTGTCTGTCTGTCTGTCTGTCTGTCTGTCTGTCTGTCTGTCTGTCTGTCTGTCTGTCTGTCTGTCTGTCTGTCTGTCTGTCTGTCTGTCTGTCTGTCTGTCTGTCTGTCTGTCTGTCTGTCTGTCTGTCTGTCTGTCTGTCTGTCTGTCTGTCTGTCTGTCTGTCTGTCTGTCTGTCTGTCTGTCTGTCTGTCTGTCTGTCTGTCTGTCTGTCTGTCTGTCTGTCTGTCTGTCTGTCTGTCTGTCTGTCTGTCTGTCTGTCTGTCTGTCTGTCTGTCTGTCTGTCTGTCTGTCTGTCTGTCTGTCTGTCTGTCTGTCTGTCTGTCTGTCTGTCTGTCTGTCTGTCTGTCTGTCTGTCTGTCTGTCTGTCTGTCTGTCTGTCTGTCTGTCTGTCTGTCTGTCTGTCTGTCTGTCTGTCTGTCTGTCTGTCTGTCTGTCTGTCTGTCTGTCTGTCTGTCTGTCTGTCTGTCTGTCTGTCTGTCTGTCTGTCTGTCTGTCTGTCTGTCTGTCTGTCTGTCTGTCTGTCTGTCTGTCTGTCTGTCTGTCTGTCTGTCTGTCTGTCTGTCTGTCTGTCTGTCTGTCTGTCTGTCTGTCTGTCTGTCTGTCTGTCTGTCTGTCTGTCTGTCTGTCTGTCTGTCTGTCTGTCTGTCTGTCTGTCTGTCTGTCTGTCTGTCTGTCTGTCTGTCTGTCTGTCTGTCTGTCTGTCTGTCTGTCTGTCTGTCTGTCTGTCTGTCTGTCTGTCTGTCTGTCTGTCTGTCTGTCTGTCTGTCTGTCTGTCTGTCTGTCTGTCTGTCTGTCTGTCTGTCTGTCTGTCTGTCTGTCTGTCTGTCTGTCTGTCTGTCTGTCTGTCTGTCTGTCTGTCTGTCTGTCTGTCTGTCTGTCTGTGTCTGTCTGTCTGTCTGTCTGTCTGTCTGTCTGTCTGTCTGTCTGTCTGTCTGTCTGTCTGTCTGTCTGTCTGTCTGTCTGTCTGTCTGTCTGTCTGTCTGTCTGTCTGTCTGTCTGTCTGTCCTGTCTGTCTGTCTGTCTGTCTGTCTGTCTGTCTGTCTGTCTGTCTGTCTGTCTGTCTGTCTGTCTGTCTGTCTGTCTGTCTGTCTGTCTGTCTGTCTGTCTGTCTGTCTGTCTGTCTGTCTGTCTGTCTGTCTGTCTGTCTGTCTGTCTGTCTGTCTGTCTGTCTGTCTGTCTGTCTGTCTGTCTGTCTGTCTGTCTGTCTGTCTGTCTGTCTGTCTGTCTGTCTGTCTGTCTGTCTGTCTGTCTGTCTGTCTGTCTGTCTGTCTGTCTGTCTGTCTGTCTGTCTGTCTGTCTGTCTGTCTGTCGCTGTCTGTCTGTCTGTCTGTCTGTCTGTCTGTCTGTCTGTCTGTCTGTCTGTCTGTCTGTCTGTCTGTCTGTCTGTCTGTCTGTCTGTCTGTCTGTCGTCCGTCCGTCCGTCCGTCCGATCCGTCCGTCCGTCCGTCCGTCCGTCCGTCCGTCCGTCCGTCCGTCCGTCCGTCCGTCCATCCGTCCGTCCGTCCGTCCGTCCGTCCGTCCGTCCGTCCGTCCGTCCGTCCGTCCGTCCGTCCGTCCGTCCGTCCGTCCGTCCGTCCGTCCGTCCGTCCGTCCGTCCGTCCGTCCGTCCGTCCGTCCGTCCGTCCGTCCGTCCGTCCGTCCGTCCGTCCGTCCGTCCGTCCGTCCGTCCGTCCGTCCGTCCGTCCGTCCGTCCGTCCGTCCGTCCGTCCGTCCGGTCCGTCCGTCCGTCCGTCCGTCCGTCCGTCCGTCCGGTCCGTCCGTATGTTCCTTATAGAATCGAAAACTACTTAACCAATCGGCATGAAAATATGCATGTAGAGGTTTTTTGGGGCCAGGAAAGGTTTTAGTGATGGTTAGAAACCCCTCCCCCTACTAAGAGGGGGGGCTCCCATACAAATGAAACACAAATTTCTGCATAACTCGACAACTAATCAAGCAAATAGAACAAAATTTGGCATGTGGGTGTTTTCGGTGACAAGAATTTATTCTATGGTAAATTAAGACCCCCTCCCCTCTTTATAAGGGGAATTATAACTCCTCTCCTCTTTAAAAGGGGGGGCTTCCATACAAATTTCCTCATAGCTCGAGAACTAATCAAGCAAATGGAACCAAATTTGGCATGTGAAGGTTTTCGAGGGCAAGAATATTTTCTATAGTAAATTAGGACCCCTCCCCACTTTAAGAGGGAGGGCTCCAGTACCAAAGAAACACAATTTTCCTCATAATTCGAGAAGTAATTAAGCAAATGGAACCAAATTTGGCATGTGGGTGTTTTTGGAGACAAAATTTTTTTCTATGATGAATTGGGACCCCTCCCCGTTTTAGGAGGGGGGATCCTATACACATGAAATACAAATTTCCTCATAACTGAAGAACTAATCAAGCAAATGGAACAAAATTTGGCGTGTGAAAGTTTTCGAGGGCAAGAATATTTTCTATGGTGAATAAGGACCCCTTACCTTTTTAAGAGGGGGGGCTCTCATACAAACGAAATACAAATTTCCTCATAACTCGAGTACTAATCAATCAAATGGAACCAAATTTGGCATGTGGGAGTTTTAGATGGCAGAATTTTTTTCTATGGTGAATTACGACCCCTTCCCCTTTTAACCCTTTATAAGGCAGTGGCAACTATATTGCCACCAACAAAAATTTTTTATTTTACTTCTATAATTATATTGATGTCATTATAGGCGCAAAACAAATATTTTTCGTTGGTGGCAAAATAATTGCCACGGCCTTATAAAGGGTTAAGAGGGGAGCTCCCATACAAATGAAACTCAAATTTCCTTATAACTTGAGAACTAATCAAGCAAATGGAACCAAATTTGGCATGTGAGAGATTTTGGGGTCTTGAATTTATTTTACGATAGTTAGAGACCTCTCACCCCTGTGGTAGGGGGATATGGACTCTCATACAAATAAAACAGAAATTTTTGCGAAACTCAAAAACTAATCGAACTCGAGAAATTCGAGACTCTTCCAGAAAACATTAGTCAATACAAGACCACAAAAACTATCTATAGTAACACTAGATCATTCAGGACGAGACGGTCGCGAGTGTTGCCGGTGACCTGCCGTCGGAAGCGCCGCCCACTGGGGGGCTTGCAAAACTCGAGATTGTGACAAAGATCATCCGAGATTCATGATTTATGTACAACACAGGTTAATTTGTGGCAATACGAAGTTTGTCGGGTCAGCTAGTTACTGATAAAAACGAACGTCTTTCTTTTACTTCCGACGTTTCGATTTATATTAAATCTTTTTCAAGGATTTTTCCTTGACATAAGGCAACCAGCACTGTTGCATTTCTCTTGTATATAGACCAATTTCAGTTACGTAAGTGGCTGTGAGAAAAGTGGGGTGTTCCACCGAGGAGAGATATATTCTTTATTTTGTTCCCGTTATAGGGATTTTCATAGAGCAAACTGATGCATAATTAGCTACGTGACAGTAGGGGGATCTGCCTGGGAATTATGAATGTACTAGCTGAGTGCCCGATCTTACTCGGGGTGCCTTTGCCTCACAGTCACTTGACCATCAGTTATTGTAACCGTAATGCTTATAATGCAAAAATATAACGCTTGTTCCTCTTTTGGACGTTCCTCCTCATTTGTCAGCTCCCCCTCCTTTGTCTACCCGGCCACTAACGCATCTGTTTTCTTTACGGAAATCCCTATAAAACCCTATGAAGAAAGAGAAACAAAGACATTTATCCTATTTGAACCAGTGTTGCCACATTTATCATTATGTTATTATTATGTTATTATGTTATACATTTATTATTATGTTTACACATTTATCTGAAAAAGTACAGATTTTTCCGATTTTTTTGGTACAGATTACAGATTTTTGTCATAAAATACCGATAGGTACAGATTTTTTTGGGTGTCACAAACTTTTTTTCCTTCAGTTTTGTTATTCGAAATCAATAGAGGAGCACCTCTTGACATGGATGCAAACAAAACAAAACGTGTCTGTGTTTTAGTTTAGCAAGAATATGTACAAATATCATCATATACTAAAAATATTCTGCACATAACTAATAGTAAATTTCCATATGAAATTCCACATGATTATCATGTGCTGCATATAAACACCATCCTCCCAAAAATATACATAAAAATTATACGCATGCGAATAGTATGTGCAATTGTGTACACATAAAAATTATACATAAATGATAACTATTTGGCAAAGATCATTTACTGGGCACATTGCAAAAATCTATATGTGGGACACATAAAAACTATACAAAAAGTTTTCTCAATGTATAAATCAGTAATTTTCGATTTTTGTATTCTTTTTAAAGCAAACAAACCAGGTTTTCCTATGTAACAAATAAACTTAGTGGTACAGATTTTGGTACACATTTTTGAAAACAAAAGTACAGATGAAAAAAAATTTTTCACTTTCCAGTACAGATGAATATGTGGCTAGAAGGTGCAACAGTGTTTCTTCCATGGATACAAAAAACCTGTCATTCTTTCATCTCACTTCAAGACAAAACTTGTTTGTAAACAATGTTTTTAGTTTCACCACCAGGAGCAAGTATGCACAAATTATTGGCCGAGCCCACTCTGGGACATGCCACATAGAGTTGACCATGGGAAAACATGGTGTTCTTAGATCAACTCCACACTGTTTGAATGATTGCCCCTGTGACTCGAATAGAGTCGGCCAGCAACACTTAGCACTAATGGTCGAACACTTTCTATACGGGTCCCTTTGATTCGGCGCATAATTACACTTGACAAATCTACAGCTGCAAGCATTGCCGTTTAGTGTTTCGTATTTTAATTTTTTTTCTGTTGTACTGATAATTTGTAACAGTCATGTGGGCGTTACTCCCCCCTGCCTGTCAGCAACCTCCTGTCATCAGCTCCCTCTTTTGTCCCACCGTCACTTAAGGAAGCACTGTCCAAACATTTTGGAGTCTTCCCCCTGTTACCCCCTCTTTTGTAAAGCCCTTCAGTTTTGATTCCCTCATATCAAGGAACATGTATGAAAGTTTGATAAAGAACGGTCAAGGCGTTTCGGAGTTATTGCCACCCACCTATTAGGGACCCTCCCCCCTATCAGGGAATCCCCCTAGCTCGTTTTTGTTAACCCCCCAGTGCTGATTATGCCAATGAACAATTGTGCCAAGTTTGATGAATAACCGTCCAGGCATTTCGGAGTTATGGGCTCCCCCCTGTTACGATCCCCCCCCTTTTATATCGGAGTTATAGGCCCCCTCCCTATTAGTTCACCTCCCCCTTTTGTCAACCCCCGTGTTAATTCCCTGATGTCAAAGAACATGTGTACCAAGTTTGATAAAGAACGGTCAAGGCGTTCTTTATTTATGCCCCCATCCTATTTGGGACCCTCCCATACTATCAGGGAACCTTCCTCACTCGTTTTTGTTAACCTCCCAGTGCTGATTCTCTTATGTCAAGGAACATGTGTGTCAAGTATGTTTAATAACCGTTCAGGCTTTTCGGAGTTATGGCCTCGCCCCCTGTTACGAATCCCCCATACTTTTGTCAACCCCCCAGTGCAGATTCTCTGGCGTTCTGGAGTTATGGTGGAACATACAAACATACAAACATTCAAACATACAAACATTCAAACATACAAACATACTCACGCTCACTTTTATATATATAGCTAGATGTTCCGCCATACCTCCAGAACGTCTGGACGGTTCTTCATCAAATGTCGTTTGTCAAACACATGTTTTTGACATCCAAGAATCAGCGCAGAAAGGTTGACAAAAGAAGGAAACGGTCTCTTACAAGGGAGGGAGGAAAGTTCACATGGGTAATGGGGTGCGTGTCTCTTGCATTTGGAACAATAGCAGTTGTACAAGTTGCTGGATTTCTGAAAGGGAGAGTAGAGTGGCCATTAACAAGGAAGAGGATCAGAAACGTGAACAAGCTTTAAGTCATTTTATAGGGATTGCGGAGAAGAAAACAGATTTATAAGTGGCTGGAGGACAACAGGAGGGAAACTGACAAAGGAAGTAGACACATTCACATGAAGCAAAAGGGTTTTGTTTTTTGCATTATTATAATTTTCGTGCATTATTATAACAGATGTACAAGTGACTGAGAGACAAAGGGGCGCCGAGTAAGATCGGGCGATCAGCCAGTACTTTATACTTTTTACTTTCCACTTTCTACTTTTTACTTTTCACTGGTACCCATATGTTTTACTCACTAAACTACTGCCACCCGTTATATTAGATGATTAGTCTCGTGATTAAACCACCACCGAGTGTGTTTTCTCTTTTGACTCGCATATGATTCTATACGCGGAGTATATAACAATCCATCTTCTCGGCGGTAGAAAAAAAGAGCAGTCACACAAACATATTATCCTATCATAGGTGTGTGTGATGCGCTTACGGGAATAAAAGAAGTGAAAGAATAAAACAAATCACCTAATATAACGGGCGGCACTAGTTTAGTGAGTAAAACATTCGGGTACCAACCGAAAGAGCGTGGGTCCGAGCACCTCCTGCCATTGCATTATTCCAATATGTCTTTGAACAAAATTTTCCAGTTTATCCAATTAATCATGCTTCTTATCAGATACTTCCACTCTTTCCAAAATCTTTATCGATTTTTTCTGTTGTATATGTATGTAAAACTGTATATTTTTTCCAAGGTTTCGAATTTCGTTATGTTCCGGCAATACTATATTTCCTCCGATGAAGTTGACCAACACAAAATCAATCACAAATAGCAGAACGCACAAATGACGCTTATTATTTTGAGGAACAGTTACCTAATAAATCGAACACCAAAAATGCTGACCGAACTAGTTATCGTGCACCATTCCGCCATTCCGCCGGACACACTTCAATCTCGATGGCAGCATTTTCGCACCGAGAGAACAAAAAATTAAAATTCACATTGCATGCCCCCCAAAAGCAATCAACCTTCTCAGCCTGCCAGATTTGAGTAATCGCAATTCGCAAACCGAGCCTGAGTGCACCGGGTAATAAGCCATATTTTGCTTTCATTTAACTTTCCCGATGTGCTCGATCCCTTCCCGACCCATTTCCCTAACGAAGCGTAACATCTCCATTACTTTGCTGCCGGAGCAGTTTCCCTCTTTTCTGTTGTTCGCACCACACCACTCTCGCAAAAACACAAAGTACTTTCGGCTGTAGACGTCGTCGTTCTTTTCTTCTAGACACAGGTAGTGTGAAGGTCCACGCAGCGCAAATTCGCTGGCCAAGGTACAGGCGGCGGTCTTGGGCGTTGGAGGGAACCACAGAAAAGGCCGTACCCGGGGCGGGAAGGGTTCATGTGTACATTTTCTCAGAATCAACCTAGGCCTGCTTTTTGTTCGACACGATGCGGAAGCCCACCGGAATAAATGCAACGGTTCAATCAACAGCCATCGCATTGCCCTGAGTCGATAGGATCAGATCCGGATGGAATATATGTTGGTTCTTTTGTCGCTGTTGCGTACATACATTCGTTCTTATTAGTTTTTCTTGTTTTGCCAATTTCGCGATAGTTAGATATTCAGGTCGTGGCTCTGTTTCTGGGCCAAGGAAACGGATTTTTGTTTAGAATCTCTACTGTTTGTCAATGTCAAAGAACGCCAAATAGACAGTGGCATACCAAAATAATTAAAAATTATTTTCGAGCGTCTTAGTAGAACTCAAGACGTAAACGAGCATTGTACTAAATATACTAGAATTAAAAGGAACTTTTCCGATTTTTCGGATAGAAGAAAAAATGCAATTCCCAAATTTGGGGAATATACCTGCAACATTACCAATACTATATGACGTTGAAGCAATTTTCCGAAAACATTTTCCACGATACCCTCTCGTTGCGATACGTCTTCCCTGTAGAGTATGTCTGATTTGGTGGCACGGGTGAAAGACCAATTCTGCGAAAGGAAAATTTTCCGCAGTCAAAGTTCTTTTTTTTTGGGTTTCCTTTCTCTTGAGCTGATGACATTCCTATATAAGAGAAATTGATGGATAGATTCACTCCTGCATTGCAGCTGGACGGGGCCAAGAAGGTTTATCCGCCTCGAAAGTCGAATGTAGCAGGATTTCAAACCAGTGCAAAGCTTCGCATCTTAATTTATTTAAGCCGAACAACATTCGTTCCGGTGATCGGAGAATGGAGGTTAACGGAAAAAGGCAAAATATTGCACACTCTAGTTTTACCGCACCATCCACCGTACGTTGAGATCTTTCATTGAATTGATTTATTCTTGAAGTTGTAACCATGAGTCGAATGTCACCTAATGAAGCTGCGTGAAATGTTTTGAACTTCTCCCAGAAGTTTCATACACATGCGAGTATTGTTCCAATGCGAATCAATGTGCGATCCCACCAAACCTTTTTTGAATGTCAAAAGATCGTCACTGTCTGTGGGTGGTAAACGTTATTCTCACTGATGCCCCTTCCTATCATATAATTGGTTTTCCACACATTGATCTTTAGCCCCATCGTCCTAGCTTCCGCTTCTTGTCTGGCGTAGATTGCTTCCCCCCATTCCAAATGTTCTATCAATGTTGTCAAGCTCGTCTGCGCAGTCTAGAAGTGAACTATACCCAGGGTAACGAATAAGTATTAACACAAGAAGTGAATCAGCCGCTTATTTCTTAGCATATTTGGCATTTCATACTGCACGCTGCTGTTTATTAGCTCTTTGACTGTCAAACTGCATTAAATTGGCATTAAAAATTCCATTCAAATTTTTCTTGTCGATAATTCATTGAAAATAAGTATTGTCAGCACTATAAGAAGATTAGCAATAAAGTAGCAGTATATTTTGCCAAAATAGTTTTTAAGTAGCATTAAGGATCGTTCCTCTCGTCTCGACCTGTTTTTAAAAATTCATAGCTTTTGAATCTCTCGACCGATTTTAATAATTTTCATAGGAAATGGAAGGTATGTTAAGGAGCTTCTATTTAAAAATTTGCCCTTAATGAGCTTAAGTGAAAAATGTTGGATTGAAAACCAAATTTATGCATTTTTGCAAAAAAAAATGATTTATGGTATTTTCTAGAGCACTTTTTATACTTTTTTTTCTGAAAATCTGAGATTTTTTACAGTAGATGCTCCTGTAGTTGTGGTAGTACCTGTGGTGGTAGAAACTCGAAATATTCCGTTATTTTTGCAGATTTCAGTACAAATTTGATACTTACGAAATGATACTGGTACTGGTAGTTCAATATTTGTCAAACTTGTGGCAAAATCTGCTAAAATGGCTGAACATTTCGAGTTTCCGCAACTACTGGAGCATCTATCATATATCAAAAAAGGAGAAACATTTTTCATGTTTCGGAGATATAATTTTTTGAAAAATGAGTTCGCTTATGGTTAGAACCACCCTAACTCAATGAAGGGGTACCCTAAGGGCCAAACAAAAATGGGGATCATATATTTTCAGAAAAGAAACAAATTTGCAAAGTGGGTATGTAATGGGGAAGGCAAACAAGAAAGCGACCAACGTAGCTCTTGCCACTTCAAGCCCCTACATAGCGCCTCCACGCGGCCATACCCAGTCATGCTCTATTGAGTAGCACCTCCTAGTGCGATGTTGCGTGGTTCCCGGCTGTCTGATCTCAAAGCTTAGATTTTGGGCAGTCGGTTGAGCCGCACAGCCTTGTTATCGGGTAAGCCAATATGTTAATTTAATTATTTGTTTCGTTTTACAGTATACAGTAGAAATTTGGCCTTAACAAGTTTAAATAATGCACATGGATATCAGATGGAAAGATTAGTTTAATTTTTGAATATCAGATGCATTATATTAAACGCAAATGACGCGATAAGTAAGAAAATGTTATATTGACCCAATCAGCAATTTGGTAAGATCGTTTCAAGTCGAATTTTTTTACATGGCACTATATACGGGTCGACTCCTTTGGTAATAACTTACCAAACGAGTTGAAAGTCCTAATGTAATAGTAAAATCCATATGATTCTAGTATTACCTTCTGGCGGGGCTTGCTGACTAGAAAATGATTCCGGAATTCGCTGCAAGTACTCGGTCATTCTTCATGGGTCTTTGGACAGTCAGTAGAGCTAACACCATCTATAACCCGAAACTAAGATAATTGTATAGACTAACCATCACTGCAGTTACCATTTTTCATAATATCACTGCCGGACAGTGGGAGATAGATAGATTATACACACACACATTAAGGATCTTTCCTCTCGTCTCGATGCCCACTCGCCGGATAACACCTAATAACGATGTTAAACAACAAACAGAACAGTACATTTCCCTGCCACAACCCTCTGCGTAATTGGAAGGGACTCAACGGTATCTCCGGAGCACCTTCGTAGCACGTAAATTGCTCCTAGGTTGCTTTTATCAGCTGAATTTGTTTTCTTTGTCCGAAAAACTGTTCTCGTGCATTATCTGCCATATATACAATTATTCACAACACAACTGTATCCATTGTTAGTGATTCCTTAACATTTTTGTAAAGTTCTGCCGGGAATCTTTTGACGTAGGACTACGTCTTTGTTTACTATACTGGGACTGGGAAGCACTTTGTGAAAACGAAAATAGAAGTGTAACGTTTGAATGAAAGATTTCAAATGCTAATAACTACTAAACTACTGATCGAAGCTGTACAATTTACGTGTCGTTGGATAGATAAAATGATCAGCAATTTTATGGAGGAGGAAAGAGAACAATCTTATGGAGGGCGTAAGAGGGGGGGGGGCTCCCACACAAATAATATACAAATTTTCTCATAACTCGAAAACTAACCAAGCAAGAGGAACCAAATTTGGCAAGTGGGGGTTTTTGGAGGTAAGAATTTTTTTTATGGTGTACTGAGACCCCTTATCCTTCTAAGAGGGGAACTTCGCTACATATGAAATACAAATTTTTTCATTACTATAGAACTAATCAAGCAAATGGAACCAAATTTGGCATGTGGGGGTTTTGGAGGCATGAATTTATTTTATGATGGTTTGAGACTCCTCACTCCTGTAGTAGGAGGATAAGGACGCTCATACAAATAAAACAGAAATGTTTGCGTATGTGCCATATTTTCTGCTATGTAATAAGTGGTAAGCTGTGAAAGTAAACTAGTCCAACCTTCTCGTACCAAAAGACAGTGAAACGATGCCGCTTACTTACATGCCTGTTGCCATTCATGCCAAAAGAGAAGCACATTCGAATGGCACGTCATATTTGCGATGAACGTGCTTTGGCTTTAATGTTATTTGTAACCAATGGCCCTTTTAAAAGCCACAAACGAGTTAAAGTAAGATTATTGAAGTATGTCAAGCTACGCATAATCATATTCAATACAATAATCTGTGGGCTGGTCACGCATTACTATTTCAACCTTTATGATGCACACAAGTGATTTTTAAAAGAAATCTCTATGTCTCAATGGTTGCAGGCGTTGTACTTATGAGCCCCTGTCCACGTATTTTCAAAGCCACTATTGCATTCAATGAAGAATTGAATCAGAATATTTCGCTCTTCTCTTTTAAAAATTCACGTAAACAATGGCGCTCACAGATTCTTATAAACATATGCCAAAAAAGCAGTTAACATTAGTCTTTGACCTGAAGATCTGATATAGTCCTACGTCACCCTTTCGTACAACCCTTAGGGCTCTATATCTTGAAGTTTTTTTTCGGCGGCTCTGTTAGTCTTCATGTATCCGATTCCTCGCCGCATCTCTTTAAAATCCGGAGCCAGGACACTACTAACGTTTGTAAACGCTCGCAGATTAACTGCCGTTCCGCCTTCTTCTGTGATTTGATTGATTCTATCAGCCGAGAGGCAGGGTGACTCTTGCCTTATTAAGTATTCCATTGTACTCGGTTCTAAACTACTTGGCGTCAATTCATTGCGCGCCTCGACACACGCAAGTCGGCTTCAACCTGGTCAAGCCATCTGCCACGTGGGTCCCCTCTATTGCTGGTGCCGGTGGAGCTCTTAAAGAGAACGGATTTCACTGCACAGTCTTCCGGCATCCTTGTGACGTGGCCGACCCACCGTAATCTCCCAACTTTCGCCAGGTGTACGATGGAAATCTCTCCAAGTAGTGCCTGCAACTCGTGGTTCATACGCCTCGGCCACTCTGCGCTATCCGTTTGTACTCCGCCAAAACTAGTCCGGAACACCTTTCGTTCAAATACGGCAAGTGCACATATGTTTTCCGTAAGCAAAGTTGGTGTCTAAAGTCCGTAGCGGACTACTGGTCTGATCAGCGTTTTGTGTAATCGTCAGCTTTGTGCGGCGGCGAATGCTCCTTGATCGAAGCGTCTTGCGGAGGGAAAGGCAGGCTCGACTTCCGGCTTGCATGCGTCACTGAATCTCTTTATTCGTAATATTGTCAGCGGTGACCACAGATCCGAAATATACGAACAATCACCACTGTCCATGGAAGGCAAATGTTGCTTTCTCTGGAGTCTCTTCCTACCATATAGTTGGTTTTCGAAGCATTGATTTGTAACCCTATTCTCCTAGCCTCCGTTTTTAGTCTGGCGTAGATTGCTTCCACCGTCCCAAGGTTTCTAGTAATGATGTCGAGGTCGTCTGCAAGGGCTAGGAGTTGGCTACTCTTGTTGAAGATCGTTCCTCTCGTTTCGATGCCCGCTCGCCGGATCACATCAATAGCGATATTGAATAACATACAGGACAGTCCATCCCCTTGCAGCAACTCTCTGCGCGATTCGAAAGGCCTCGAGAGTGTCCCCGAAACGCGCACGTAACACTTCACTCGCTCCAGGGTAGCTTTGATCAGCAGCGTCAGTTTGTCAGGAAAACCGTACTCGTGCATTATCTGCCATAGCTGTTTGCGTTCAACTGTATCATATGATGCTCTGAAATCCACGAAAATATGATGCGTGGGCACATTGTACTTTCGACATTTCTGGAGGATTTGTCGGAGAGTAAAAATTTGATCCGTAGTAGCATGGGCCCCCATGTAGCCCGCCTGATACTACCCTATGAATTCTTTTCCTATTGGGGATAGACTACGCAACAAAATCTGGGAGAGCACCTCATTGGCGACGCGTTGACCAACGTGATACAGTGGTAATGACACGAATGTAGCCGACCCCTTTTTGTAGATGGGATAGACTACACCTTCCATCCACTCCTCCGGTAGTTTCTCCTCCTCCCAAATCTAATGAAGTGCCGTTGGTAGCGGCTCTTGACCATTTTTATAGAGTTCAACCGGGACTTGGTCCTTTCCGGCGGCTCTATTATTCAACTGACGAATGAGTGAGAGTTCATTTTCCTATGCTGCTCCAGCAAAAAATAACTCTCACTCGTTCTGTTTGACAGTTGGCTTATCCGCCCTTTTCAAATGTGTTGTCGACAAACGATGTAAAGGTGTTCGATCAATTGTGCGACTTTGGGCGCGGTGAAAAACGATTTCTCTTTAACCGACCCGCCATAGCCAAAGTTCTTGTGATAGCGGTGAAAATGGAAGACACAATAGACAAAGTAGCATAAATAATACAAACATATTGGAATGAAGGATAATCTTGAATAACTAAGAACTACGTGAAGACGGTACTGTTAAGAAGACATCATTGCTGCACCTACAATTGTCATTAGAGGAGTTATTCAATTCAAACCAGGAGAATGGAATGGCGCATCATTGGACATATAGCAGATAAGATTTATCATGCAAACTATTTTATTTTTGTGCAGACGATTAGATACCTATGTCATAATTTTCTTAACATTTTCCAGTCAGCAGATTTTCTTCTTACCTAAAGAATCAAAAAACAATACTCTTTAAAGTTGGGAGCTTAAGTTGCTGCGATCAATTGAAGGGAGGTAAATTTTTAATTTTATTTTATACTAGCTGACCCGACAAACTTCGTATTGCCACAAATTAAACTGTGCTGTACATAAATCGTGAATCTCGGATGACCTTTGTCATAATCTCGAGTTTCGCAAGTTTCTGGGGAGTTCATGGGTGTTTTAATATACAAATTTTCCTCACAGTAAAGTAGAAAACAACTCCCCCCATTGCTTAGCCTGATAAAATAAAGCGGATAGCATTTAAATATTCGCCATCATTACGAACCATTTCACCGAATACCATTTTGCGGAACACCAATTCTCGGTTGACCATAACGAGGAATATAGAGTTTCGCAGAATACCATTTCGCGAAAAACCATTTCACGGAAAATCTTTTCGTAGAAAGTACCATTTCGCAGGGGTGACCCAACTGAAGGAAAGTAATAGAGGTCAGTAGATCTAGGAAAATAAATAAACCTAGATAGAGGCCCCCCGCAGTGGCTGACGCTTCCTACGGCAGGTCGCTGACAACACTCGCGGCCTGTGGCCGTCTCGCGCTGAATTATCTACTACTATTGATAGTTTTAAGTGGTCTTGTTATTGACTAATGTTTTATGAAAGAGTCTAAAACTTCTCGAGTTCGATTAGTTTTTGAGTTACGCAAAAATTTCTGTTTTATGTGTATGAGAGTCCTTATCCCCCTTACACAGGGGTGAGGGGTCTCAAGCCATCATAAAAAAAATCCTGCCTCCAAAAACCCCCACATGCCAAATTTGGTTCCATTTGATTGATTAGTTCTCTAGTTATGATGAAATTTGTATTTCATTTGTATGCGAGCTCCCCTCCTAAAAAGGTATGGGGTACTAATTCATCATAGGAAAAATGCATGCCTCCAAAAACACCCACATGCCATATATGTTTCCATTTGATTAATTAGTTCTCGAGTTATGAGTAAACTTGTATTTCATTTGTATGGAAGCCCGAGCAAGGTTTGACAACAAAATTATATCAAAATTATTACATATTCTGCTGTTGATATCAATTAGAAATCATGTTTTGTTACCGAATCCATC
Organism: Sabethes cyaneus; assembly: GCF_943734655.1. Classification (NCBI taxonomy): domain Eukaryota; kingdom Metazoa; phylum Arthropoda; class Insecta; order Diptera; family Culicidae; genus Sabethes; species Sabethes cyaneus. Next base: position 37,959,364 of record NC_071353.1, on the reverse strand, counting down.
AGTATCAGACTTTGCTTTCATTTTGTTTTCATTTTTATTGAAAGAAAATGCGTTGACATATTCTATTTATGATGTAAACAAACCTGCAATATTTGAATTAATCTATTTTCACATAATTTTTTTTTCTAGTAAAATGATCAACACAAATTATATGATGATAGCAATATAATGAGGATATGATAGCAAAATGACAACTAATTCAGCTTTCCCATTATTATCGTGTAACAGCAAGATTCTTTTGATTCCTTTGATTTGTATTTAGAATATAGGCTTTAACCCCTTTACCCATTCTTAAATATATACTACAACATAGGCTTACAAATAAATAAATTTCAACACGCACAGAATTACAATTGTCTTAAAAATTAAAAGTATTCGATTTATCGTAATTGTCCTCTAAACAGTATAAACTGAGTCTATGTCTTATCACATCCGAGCTCGTGCCAATGGTTATAACATGTTGCAATGCATTGAAGGCGTTCACGAATCGGGAAGTTGGTTCGTGCTGTGAGTAATTTCTAGACCTAAAAGGTGGGTCAAAAATCCTACGTCGTCGGAGCGTGACTGCACTATCATTAAATATCAATCGACTGGTCAGAGATTGGCTGTTTGTTCGTTCTGAGAGAATGTTCGTGAAGAATATGATATCGGCAATCTTGTGCCTTGTGGAATGGACCGTATCAATATCCACCAAAGAACAGAGATCATGGTAAGGCGGTAGTTGTTCTCCGTTCCATCCGAGATTCCTGAGGGCGAATCTTACAAATCTCTTCTGAATCCTTTCGATACGGTGTATGTGCGTTATATACAGCGGGCGCCAAATAACGCTAGCGAAATCGAGCTTGCTTCTGACGAGGCCTTTGTAGATCGCAAGATTCGTATTCCGTTTGATATTTTCAATAGCAAAAGTAGTATTCAATTTAATTTCACGGCGAGGAATTTTTGCAATCAATTTGGATATTTTAACCGCTAAGTCGACCAACATGAAATTACAACGAGTATTCAAAATCCGTTACATCAAGATATCAAATTTTGTCCTCAATTTGCTCTAAAACTTTGCTTGGGAGCCCCCCCCCCCTCTTAAAGGGGAGAGGGGTCATAATTCCCCTTCTAAAGAGGGGAGGGGTCTCAATTCACCATAGAAAAAATTCTTGTCTCCAAAAACACCCACATGTCAAATTTTGGTCCATTTGGTTGATTAGTTCTCGAGTTATGCAGAAATTTTCGTTTCATTTGTATAGAAGTCCTCCCTCTTAGTGGGGGGAGGGGTCTCTAACCATCATAAGAACCTTCCCTGGCCCCAAAAACCCCTGTATGCAAATTTTTACGCCGATCGGTTCAGTAGTTTTCGGTTCTATAAGGAACATACGGACAGACAGACACACAGACAGAAATCCATTTTTATAGGTATAGATTTATATTTATAGTCATATTCAACCCCAATTTATAATACGATAATATAAATATTACTTAGTATTATACATTTTGGTAACTTGAAAAATTCTATGGTTGAGTAGTTGGTATGTTTTATCTATTTTCAGAAAATGAAACAAGGCGCTCTAACCTTGGCCTTTGTAGCATGACATTGGTTAATGCCATAACTTCTTCCGCGAGGATTCGGAGTATCACTTTACTTTTATTAGTAAAGACACTCAACGTTCATCATTATACATAAATACTAATATAGGAACGGATGGTACTGTTGTCCCCGTTTTCCATTTGCTATAGTATATAACAAAGGTTTAAAAATTGGTCGAAAAACACGAAGTTAATCCGATGCCCGCAGGGCCGAATCACATATACCAATCGATAGAGCTCGACGAACTGAGCAATGTCTCTCTCTCTCTGTGTGTGTGTGTGTGTGTGTGTGTGTGTGTGTGTGTGTGTGTGTGTGTGTGTGTGTGTGTGTGTGTGTGTGTGTGTGTGTGTGTGTGTGTGTGTGTGTGTGTGTGTGTGTGTGTGTGTGTGTGTGTGTGTGTGTGTGTGTGTGTGTGTGTGTGTGTGTGTGTGTGTGTGTGTGTGTGTGTGTGTGTGTGTGTGTGTGTGTGTGTGTGTGTGTGTGTGTGTCTGTGTGTGTGTGTGTGTGTCTGTGTGTGTGTCTGTGTGTGTGTGTGTCTGTGTGTGTGTGTCTGTGTGTGTGTGTGTCTGTGTGTGTGTGTCTGTGTGTGTGTGTGTGTCTGTGTGTGTGTGTGTGTGTCTGTGTGTGTGTGTGTGTGTGTCTGCGTGTGTGTGTGTGTGTCTGTGTGTGTGTGTGTGTGTTTGTCTGTCTGTGTGTGTGTGCGTGTGTGTGTGTGTGTGTGTATGTGTGTGTGTGTGTTTGTATGTGTGTGTGTGTGTGTGTGTGCGTGTGTGTGTATGTGTGTGTGTGTGTGTGTGTGTGTGTGTGTGTGTGTGTGTTTGTATGTGTGTGTGTGTGTTTGTATGTGTGTGTGTGTTTGTATGTGTGTGTGTGTGCAGCTCATTTTCTATCGCCTGTTTTCTCGGATATGGCTGAACCGATTTATGCGTTATTAGTCTTATTTGAAAGGTTATATAGCCGGATAAATCACTATTGAATTGTTTTTTGATTGCACTTTTAGTTTGAAAGTTATGAACAATTGAAGTTACACGTTAAAATTTACAATAATTTATACTGATTTTAACCAAGATAATTTATCTAGTTTATTTTAGCATTAAACAAGAGGTCTTAACACTGCAAATGTATCTGCCAAATTTCATAAGGATTTGTTCTACTGGTTAAAAGATATTTAAAAATTATTGATGAAATTTATTTTAGAAAACTTTAATAACCAAACCTTTACTGGGACCAAACCTCAAAAACAGAAAAATAGAGTATAAATGTGTAATTTTTCAACGGGTGTTTCTTTGGAGCAGTTAATTAATAAAATACTAGGTTGACCCGTCGTGGCTAGCCACGATACCAAAACCTTTGAAAATATAATATACAATTTATTAGCACGTATTACAATTTATTGGTCTAATATCTCAAAAATTTGTATCATCCTATTAATTCAAATACATGTAATCTACAAACGAAACAAACGGGGTTTAGATGTAAAGTGTCAAAATCTACGAATTATGAGGAACGTGCTGCTCGAGCCAGAACATTTTGAAGAAGTACTCAATTTTGGAACCTAGATAAAAATCGGTCTCGCCAATACTATTATTGCAGTAAATACTGATTATACCGAGTAGTCGTTTGCTGTTTAATCCGCTACCACTCAACTACAAATATCCTTCCGGTTGACTAAACGGACATACTCTTGGATTAGTTATATGCTTGAAATCGAGTCAACGGAACAGAAAGTCTTTGGATGATGTAGATTGCGACGGCCTTTTTTGCGACCCAGTCTTTAAAACAAATAGAACACTCGTAAAACACTTTAAATAATATACTTTACAGTAAACGTCTAAAGCTACTTTTACTAAATTCTCAAGGTTAGAACCTACATTTGCAGTTATTTATGTTACTTTATAATGAGATATTTCATGTCGCGTTCGTAAATCAACTTAGTAACAAAATTGTGTAACAACATTCCACATAAACCACATTTCGTAAGGAACACCGGAAGAAGTAAATGTAGGTACATACAAAGATACTCAACGGGATACATTAAAGTTTTCTCGCTTTTTATTGAGTGTGCACTATTTTGGCAGCTTCTGATAATCAATTATACCTTGATTAAATCATAGGCTATCATTATTATCACGTACCAAATCACACGTTTAGAATGTTCCATCAATCTCAAATAGTTGCCGTTTGTTCAGTAGTTTTTTGTTTAGCCGTAGGAATTGTTGGAATCAATATTGCATTATGTGGCAGCTCATCAAATTACCGGTTTCACCCACCACCCACCGTTGATATCATTGTTACCTTCACTACACGTGGTGGAGTCTAGAAAAATTTTTATTTTACAGTTTGCTTGGATCTAGCGTTACAGTCAGACACAAGGAAACTATATATATTAATAGCACATTTTATTACACTTTTAGGGTGACCGTGAACCCGCCTAATAGGGTGACACAAAATTTTGTTTTTTAAACGCGTTCTTATTGGAATAGCGTCTATTGGAATAGCGAAAATAGCGTCTTCACAAAAATTGTAGAACACACTAAAATAAGTAACTTTGCTGCATATAGTAACTATCTATCTCTTATTGGTTGCGAATTTTAATGATTTGTTCAAAGAAACCCCTTTAAAATCAAGCAAAGCAAAGCCATGAGTGTAAACGTCCTTCAGAACTTGACCCTTCTTTATCGACAGACTTCGCAGCCGGGTATTAAAGTACAGGAAAATTACGGGGCTAGGGCAAAGATCCTGTTAACTCTGTACCGGCACCGATCAGTCGAGATTCGAACATACAACGATTGGCTTGTTAGGCTGGCATTGTACCCCGGCGCTAACTGCGCGGGCCACTTTAAAATCAGTTCTGCTCAAAAATTTTACACACGATGTTTTCATTGCTTTCCTATGTTCTAAAAAGTTATTTAGTAGGTTAAAATACACTCTGAAGATTGTTTATCGTTAGGATGCATATAGATGATAACTAGCACAGCGTTAACAAACAGTGAAATCATGTTCCGAAGACGTATATGATCATTTCCAGCGCTAAACGCTAAAAAAGCCCTTTTTTACACGACTATTTTCGATTGGAATTCGAATGTGAAAATAGTTTTTTTTTTTCTAAACTTGATATTTGACGAGCAACATTTCAAAATGTCAAATGTGCAAATAAGAGATTCTCTTTGCGTCTCCTCTTTTACGCTTATTACGACAGCATAAATGCACTAGAATGCGTCTATTTTGCATGAAACGGTTGCTGGTGTTATTGGAAAGCTAATCGTTTAGAAAAATTGGGTCGAAATGCATTTAAGCCGCTGTAATAAGCATAAGAGAGGAGACGCAAAGAGAATCTCTCATTTGTACATTGGACCTTTTGACATGTTGGTCGAGATTTTCATGTTTATCGGTAAGTAAAAAATAAAAAGGTTTGACAAACGGGTCTTTTTTTTAAAAGGAGGTACTACCACTAATCGTGGGAGGTACCAATTTCAACACTAGGTGGATTAAATCGGGTTTTTTCTTCCCCCGTAGATTCAAAAATGTATCATTGAATAAATTATGTTTGATCTTGATACACTTTAAAGAAATCATCTCTGCGGCAAATGTTGTTCAGTGGGCCTGGCCAATTTAATATTTATTTTGTGTAAACATATTTTCGATATATAGTATTATACATAGTAAATATTAATACAGAAAAGATTTGCGTTTGAGATTAGCTTTGACAAACACCAGGATCAAACTGGCTGAGTATACATCAGATTGATTGATTGATTAGCTGTGTTAGCGACCATTTTATGCTGAGGTGTCCGAAGTTTGAATCAGAATTGTTTAAATTGTAGCTTAACAAAAATTGTGGAATTTCATGCAGTAAATGTTTGGAACCAAAAACCCGCAAAGTTGAAATGCATCGTGGGGTACACATATTTCTAGACTAACAAGGAATCCGTCCTTTCCGTGATGAAAAGCTTATTCCATACAAAAAATATCCATTTGCATGGCACGGCTGTTTAATGCTGATTGGTACTTTACATTAATGCGAGAAGAAAGACTCAATTGACCCGCTTCTGCAGAAGAGCGCGCCAAATGGCAACCCGAACAGCAGCGCGCCGTTGTACCGTTTCACAGGTTCGCAACTTCCAAAAAAAAGCAAAACACTACCAATGTCGCAATGAATCAATGAAGCAAATCGCGCTGTCGGGTCCAATAACGGAATGAATCAATACAACTGTTTGCAAACATTTCTTGTATGCACTCTGTCACCACCTGCAGAGCGCACTCAGTTTATGCACACATGTAATCTTCCTCTCTACCTTGATGGGTGTCTCGATTCTTAAGTCTTCTTTCGTTCTTCTCCGCTTCCCATTGCAGCCCACCCGGCTCCTGTCGCCAGACACGGTCCTCAAGCGTCGCAAGGCGAACAGTTTCGAGCTGGCTACCCTTCTGTGCAGCTATTTGATAGGAAATGGATTTGCAGCGTGCGTGGTGTCCGGTTACGCTACGCGGGAGATCGTCAACAACGACCAGCGCCGGGTTAGCTGCCCGTACGTTCCCTGTCCGGTTCAGGTGAGTGCATTAATAACCGCGCCAACATTGGACGTTACGTATGAGGGGGTATTACGAGGGGTGGGAGGTATGAGAAAATGCGGAGTCCGTCACCGTGCAGCGCCCTGTTCTACGGGCGGGCGAACCTACGCGACCGGTCAAGAAGGGCTATTCTCGACTGCTTATCACCACTGACTGACTAAACTAAAGTTGGGCCTTTTGCGTTATGAACTTTTTGCACGATCGCTGAAAAAACATCGTCACAGCGGACGAAGGCAAAAATCAGCCGTCCGTTGAGCTGCTCGTTTTACTTTCTCTTGGTTTTGGTTTTCTTTCCCTTTTTCCTGCAGTTTTACTAATGATCATAATCAACCGCGTAAGAACCCCAGGGAACACAAAACACGCAGCGAAATTTTCGAACACATTACCGCAATCGTCTCAAGCTGGGGAAGGCACATCCTGATGGGGTTTCGCGCTTTTATGAATCGCGCTTAGAGTCATCGGTCGGTAGTATTATAATGACGCACGACAGGAATTGTCACTGGCAGATTGGCGTGCTGCGAAGAACTGAACACACGCAACCGAATTTCCTCCGTGCCACGAAAGGACATTGCCGTTGACCAGAAAAAAAAGACACCACAAGGCACTGTTAGACGGCTTTCGCGAGTTCTTCGTTCGTTGTTTTCTAATGAATCGAATTCCTTTCATCTGTTTCGTTCCGCTCGGTATGCATGCATGCGAACTTTCGCGCAACCGGCGAAAATAACAACAATCATAAAAGCCAAAATTATTGAAAACAGACCACTAACCTGTGCCGAAAGTAGTTTGCAGCAGGGGGATGAACGGAAACATCTGTGCAACACATGTTTCCTTGTTCGTCATTTTCGTATCTTATTACAACAATTTCTGCCGTTTTCTGCAAACAAATTTTGCCAACCACAAGAGCCGTACCTGATGGTTGCTTCCATTCTGTTCTTTTAGGAGTCCATCGAGGAAGAGGTGACTGAACCGAGCAAGTATCATTTGCGCGATCCACCCGATTTGCGCAGCCGCTATCTTCTCGATTTGGAAGAGGAAAAACTAAACAAAATCAGAGACGAGCAACGCAAACTGGAGCAGGCTCAGCAACATGCGATTGAAGAATTGGAACGTCCCGCAGAGGATTCCAAAGCGGGCCACCGTGTCCATGCCTGGGTCGTAGTGATAATCAATGCTCCCTGGTGCTACAAACCGGGCTATCGCGAAACCGTAATCGATCCGAACAGCGGCGAGAGGGTTCTACTTCCGCCGAGTGCATTTTTCATAGAGCCAGCTTCCGGTTTTCGCTATGAAGTGGATGCCTCCTGCTACATGGGAATTGAAAGTGTGTGGAATCAACACAACTACTATGTTAACAAGCAGGATCCCATTACCGATATTAAAAGTATGCGCTGGGATTTTAAGAACACTAAAGACTGGGAACATTTTTTGCCCGGCGAGCCCTATGAGTTGCGAGAGGATTGTATTGTTCCGGAGGATCAGGAACCTTTGACCACAGAGGAAGAGTTGGAAAAAGAAAAACACCTGGACCTGCCAGCATCCTGGGTTGGCCCGTTACGGGTCACGAGAAAACAGTTCGAGGAACGATTTCCAAACGGCAGTAAAGTAATCCACTTCAAGCGAGCCGTTTACGAACGCTTTGCTCCCTACTCGAACATGATAGGATTGAGCAAACGGCTGACGTTGTATGAAACGTTGGAGTACGAAAATCCCACCACCCGCTGGGAGTGGTACATCAATCGGGACGACTCGCTGGCGTTGATTATGCACGACTACGCGAGCAACGACACCGAGGAAACGTTCGCCCGTGGACGACCGGATAGCTTGCGAATGCTGCGGCGCAGCTCCGAGGCTAATCGGGAATGCACGCTGACGTTCTTCCACCAGTATCGGTTCGATTCGCTGAAGGAGTTGATCTATCATCCGTCCTACGTGCGGGAAAGCTACGATCGGAGGGACGATTTGTAGGTTTCTAGTTTGTTATACCATTAAAGGGTTAAGGACCATACTAATGGTTATCTTTTGACAGGTTGTATTTTCGAGAGTTTAAAAACATACCGAGGAATTTGGAAACTTCGGAAGACTGCAAGCTGACGGTAAGTTTTGGCCCTTTTCGCCGTTAGTGCGACATTTTAAATAGCAGCAAACTTGTCTAGTTTGAACTGTACACAACTAGACTAAGGGAAATTCTGTGTCCAGCAAAGCTGTGACTAATTATTAAGCCATTTTGAATGAGATTGATAGATAAATGAAAAGGTTTAGACTTTATTGAATTCATTCTAATAATCCATTAATTTTATTAAATATTTTTGTGATCTTTACATCAGCATTCAATGTGGTCTAGCAAAAAAGAGTCGATCTAGATTGATATGATCTGATATGAATTTAAATATTGCTAGATAACCAGAGCTAGAGCTCGAAAAAATAGACAGCACTGCATGAAGGCGAATATAAACGCGTATTCTTTTATTTGTCAGCCCACAGACAGGACTACTGAGCTGTTGACGGTGTTTCTCTATCCCAGTTGTCTGTCCTTCAAAACAATTCATGCATGAATTTCAGTGCTGACTGATCGCTCGACTAGCCTGTCCGTCAATTTTCTTACTTTTAACTGATATTTTAGATCTCAAAGTTTAGTTTTTCAAAATGCTTTTCAAAATCAACCAAAACCTGACTAAAGATAATTAATTAAAACTTCGGAGCAATGTTTACGTTTATTGTAATTTCTTTTGCCATTTCCGGCAGTTCAAAATGAATGCATGATTCACATTTGACTTCATTCACTATTATCGAGAATGAATGAATGTAGAGAACACCTCGAACATGACCGCAAGTGATTCGCTCGAATTGTTGTTTTCAGGTTGGTAATGCTGAGTTCATTTAATCTGTATGAACAGTATGTTGAGGAAACTTTTTTGAAAAAATGTCTGTAACTTTCGGAACCGAAGGAGCTAATGACCTGATTACTGCATAGAAAATGTGCGTTTTTGATGGACTTCAAAGTGCTTTAAAGGCGTAATTTTGAGAAATAAACCCGACAGGAGATACATACAATATAAAGAAGAAGCGAATTTTTAAGGTCCACCCACACTAAACAACGTTAAATTGCTCTAACAAATCATAACTATAAGCACTGTGGCATCCTAGTATTAGCATATTACAGGATTTGCCTGGAACGTGAAATGTGTGTTTATAACACACCGGTAGCGTGTAACTGGCACAGTGGGAAGGTGTCGGAGTCAGTTGACAGTTTCCCGCACAAATGGGCTGTCAAGTCAGTTTTGTGTTAGATGGTAAACCGTACAATATCACATTGGCAAAATTAAGCTTTCAGTGCGATTTTTGAGGTAAGAAATATGGTATATATTTTATAACGCAATATATTGGCTATTCCTGGGTAGTTCCGAATGCAAACTGCCGATTAGCTTTGGCTGACGTTTGTTTTGCGAAGTTATTTCACTACTAACTACTAGTTGTTTTTAGGAGGGGCTTGTCTAGGCATTTTGGCAGCGGCATTTGTTGTTCGGTGTGCTGCGTTCATCGAGCTTGAAAAGTTTTGCATGAAAAGATGAAAGGATGATTGCAGTCGCAATAATAAACGAAATTGACCGGATTCCATTTGCAATTTAAGTAATACATGCCCGGTAAAAAATTCCTCCTACTTTTCCCCCCTTTGTAGTAGGATCGCATAGGTTGAAATGCCCGATTATTGCAACAACTTTTATGAGTGATTAAAAGGTGGATCTGCTGATTAATCGACTCAAAAGAAAGAATTTGCTGATCGACTAGAGTTGTCTCATTTGACAATCGAATAGGGTAATAAATCAAAGCTGATCTACGGAACCAGACGAAATAAAGGGTGTCCCACATCAAATTTCATCACGGAATAAACGCTGTAGAAAATTACCTAATTGACCGATCCTTTTCAAACTTTCAGACAATAGAATATAACCCATTAGTAAGCTTTTGGCATATTTATTTCATTCATCAACTTCAATATCATAATCGTATCAAAAAGTTTGGCGCAGCCTCTACTCAAAAAGTTTTGTGCAACATCTGGCTGCAGCTTCTTTTGTACGAAAACCTACTTTTTCTTCATGCCTTCCTCAGATTTGACCTCATTAGGATGCTTCCGTAGTGCTTGTTTTATAATAGGCCAGTATTTTTTATTTAGCCTTAGTTTCGGTGCGTTGGGGAGGGAGGGGGGGTCTCACGTCCTTGGGTACGAAAGTAACCCCGTTAGCTTCGTACCACTCCAGGACATCCTTTGAATAGAGGCACGAAGTTAGATCCGGCCAGAAGATTGTAGGGCCCTTGTGTTGGTTCAACAGAGTAAGCAGACGCTTCTGTAGACACTCTTTGAGGTAGATCTGCCCGTTTACAGTCCCAGTAATCACGAACGGCGCACTCTGTTTGCTACATGAGCAGATCGCTTGCCAAATCATGTATTTCTTAGCAAACTTTGAACGTTTCTGCAGCTTTACTTTCTCCGGAACATCAAACTTGTGCTGGGCGGTGAAGTACAGTAGCCCCGGAAGTTGCCGGAAGTCCGCCTTGACGTAAGTCTCATCATCCATGATGAGAAAGTTTAGAATTTTCCAGGTGCTTGCGCAAAATAAATTCCCGGCGTTGCGTTTCGGATGACGCCATTTTTTCCAATTTTCGAAAAACTGACCGCGAAAAAAATACAGTGTAAACTCTAAACTACTTCTACCCAAATTTCCTAGAGAAAATACCCTATGGGTAATTTTCTACAGCGTTTCTTCCGTGATGCAATTTGATGTGGGACACCCTTTAGGGATTAAGCAGGCAAATACAGTTTATTGATTCAGTTCATTTAGTTCATTCGATAACAGGCTAAATTCTCTAATACAACGTGTAATTGAGATAAACTATCAATCCATAAACTATTAATGAACGTATATTAAGATTGAGCCGGGAAAAGCCCCTGGCCAATTTGTGTAACTTGTGCCGGCGAGAGTGCCATGGCCAACGTACTTTATGATTGAGTTGGGAAAAGCGCGTATTAAACATTTGTTAGGGTTGAGTCGAGAAAAACACAAAGCCAACACCTATGAAGATTGAGTTAAGATGAGTCTAACGCTAATGTTGTGAAAATACCAAAACGTTGAATAGATAGAATATGACCATTGACTTTAGGAAATTATGATTGACAGACTGTTGTATGTAATGAAAAGATAACAGGGTATGGTAGGTACTGGGACGATTATTATTATTATTATTATTATTATTATTTATTTAATATATCCATCTGACAAAGTCTTAATGAATTTATAGTCACATGTAAGGTCCACAATTAAAAATTATATCAAATCAGTGTTCCACAGTCGCTGCGTGAATTTTCCAGTTGGCTCTCCAAACTCGAAGAGTTCTTCAACCCGAGTGAAAGTCCGGACACATGCAGTCATCGGTTCGTGGAATCCAAATGTGGTACGATGAAAAACGGCATGCAACAACGATGTAGTGCGTAAAGATCTTTGCGTAGCACGGAAATTGACTTTAGTAAGTAACGTCGGTGAATCGATGTCGTTGTTTAGAATTTTTGCCACCAACGTTGCCTGCTGAACTTTACGGCGCCGTTCCAAAGTATCCAGGCCCAGCAAACGACAACGTGCTGGATACGGTGGAAGATTGTCAGGATCCCGCCAAGGTAAATCCCTAAGAGCCATACGAATGAACCTTCTCTGGATGCGTTCGATTCTTAAGGTCCACGTGAGCTGATGAGGTAGCCAAATTACACTTGAATTTTCAAGTACTGGACGGACTAGTGCGCAATACAAGGATTTTAGGCAATGAGGGTCCTTGAAATCTCTTCCAATTTTAGCAATGAATCCAAGCTGCCGGGATGCTTTGGAAATGATATTAGAACGGTGATCATTAAACGTGAGTTTAGAGTCGAGTAAGATGCCGAGGTCGTTAACCTGATCAACCCTTCGGAGGATACTTCCGTCAATATGGTAGTCAAACACAATCGGGCTGTGAATGCGATGAAACGTGATTACCTCACATTTGGCTATACTCACAATCAAGTAGTTTAACTTGCACCAGTTCGCAAAGGCATCTAGTAAATGCTGCAACCGATGACAATCATCGATAGAGCGAACATTAAGATACAGTTTGAGATCGTCGGCGTAAACAAGTATGCAACCGGCTTCAAGTAGTAACGCGACGTCGTTGAAGAATAGGATGAAGAGTAAAGGCCCCATATTGCTTCCTTGGGGAACACCGGATTTGTTAGTAAACGCAGATGAAACGGTAGATTCCAACTTGACTTGCAAGACTCTATCACGTAAATATGAGCCAAGCCAACACAATAGTCGTTGCGAGGCTCCTAGACGCTGCAGTTTTCGCAAGAGGATGCGGTGGTCAATCCGGTCGAATGCAGCCTTCAAATCCGTGTATACTGCATCCACTTGTGCTTTTTCCTCGAGTTGCGCGATGCAAGAGGAAGTGAAGTCGAGCAAATTAGTTGAAACCGACCGACCTGGCATGAATCCGTGCTGGTAGATGGATATGTAATTCGTAGTACGATTGAGGATAGCGGTGCTGACGATAATTTCAAAAAGCTTAGAGGCAGCAGACAGGCTTGTAATACCTCTGTAGTTCTTAACATTTCGGCGATCGCCACGCTTATGGACGGGGAACATGTAAGATTGTTTCCAGATATCAGGAAATTTGCCTTGCGTAAAGGACTTGTTAAAAATGCGACAGAGTGGCACAGATAATTCTGATGCGCAACGGGACAAAATAGCAGCAGGAATTCCATCGGGTCCAGCGGAGAAAGATCGCTTCAATTTACGTGCAGCTTCGACAACCATCAATGGAGTTATTTCAAATATATCGAGGTCGACTAGTCCTTCGGGAACGTTCAACGCGGCTAGTTCGGCTTCACCGTCAGAAGCAGACACATTCGCGAACACAGAAGAGAAGAAAGATGCAAACATTTCGCAGGAATCAGTGATGGAGCGTGATTCTGACTCGTCAAGGTAAACGTTGGTCGGGATATTGGTGCATTTCCGTTTCGAGTTGACAAAACTCCAAAACCCTTTAGGGTTCCTTCGCAGATCAGTTTGTACACGGAGAACATACGACTTGTACAAAGAAGCATTAAGCTGACGATACTCCTCACTAGTACGCTTGTATTCACGTTTTGATTCGGCGGTTCTACGGCGACGATGTTTACGTAAATGTGCATTGCGAGCACGTTTCAATGAGCGTAAGCGACCAGTACTCCACGGCGGTGTGCATCGATTTTTGACGAATGGTAAATTAGACCGGAGCCATACGTTAATAGTGTCACAAAATATGCTAGCCATATCATCCAACTCTCTCGCATCGAATAAAATTTCCCAGTCGAAGGTTATTAAAAACTGTGAAAGCAAGCCAAAATCTATTTTGCGATAGTTCAATTGTCGACGTTCAATTTCGGGGGGCATATCATTCTCCAAACAGTCATTAAAAGCAGGTAAAGAGATCGACAACGGGGGGTGATGAGTGTCAACAGGGAGCAATGGTGCAACACACGTTTCAACCGATACCGCATGCTCAACCGGATGAAAAACCAAATCTAGCACTCTACCAAGCTGGTTACGCTCCAAGTTGGCTTGTTGGAGGTTGAGAAAATCCATACCGTCGATTAAAACAGCACTCGCCGCACTGAGTTGCAATGTGTTAGTGTGGCGGATCATGTCGTCAATGTAGTCCCAACCAATGCGTGGTTGATTATAGTCGCCACAGATCAAAATACCTTCGATTGTACGGTTTTTTTCGCATAATTCACGAATAGAAGAGACGTGCATCTCGATTACAGCGGGATCTTGGCTTTTGTCGGGAGGGATGTACACAGCGCCTAGTAAAATTTTCAGACCACGGATATTCGCAGTAACACTAACCTGCTCAAGGCTACTTGCGTGCACTGAAGTGAGGACAACGCAAGGATGTTGCCGGGCGACAGCAATTAGTACTCCTCCGAAGCTGCGCTTTTCACTGTTGCGAGAAGAACGATCGCAGCGAAAAACATTGAACTTTTCGCCGAACAGCTGCACTGAGTTTATAGTATCGTTGAGTCCAGTTTCCGTCAAAATGATGACATCAAAACTGCAATCGCGGCTTGCCAAATAAATATCGTCCACTTTCGTCCTCAATCCCCTGGCATTTTGGTAATAGATGCAAATATCGTTGGAATGTGTGTCACAGTACTGTAACATAGGAACACTGTATACGGCGGCAGGATTAATCGTATTTAACAGATACTCGCCTTTGGCGGGAACCCTAAGGTTCCCACCGTCCACAGAAGATCGCATTGTATTTAATTCATCGCAGCGACATCCTCCAACGGCAGAGCATTGGCAGCAGCAACGCGCGAATCCCAGTTTTTTGTCTGATCGATGAACTCACGGAACAGTAAACCAGCAGGCCATGATGCGGGGTCTAAAGCGATGTCCCGCATTTCAGGATCGAATCCAATTTTAAAGGATACAAATGAAAGAGTTGAAGCATCTTTTCCTCTGGGAACCAAACGAACAACATCACTTGGTTCGGCGACGTTCAGGCAACGGGATACGATCGACTTTACATCAGTGCTCGAGATCAGTGGATTTAATTTCGACAAATAGAGCCAAAATTTTTCTGTTGCAGTGGATGTCACAGTAGCAACCGAAAGATCGCTTAAATCGATGATTTTTGTGCCACAGTCAGCCGGGGCTGCTATAGTTGAACGAGTTTGACCATCGATGCGGCGGCGTTTCAAAGACCGTGCTGATCTGTACACGGGAACAGCTGGAGTAGCGGGGTTCAACGACGGGGTAACGGGCGGGAACGATTCAGTTGATAATTTGTCGATTTTTTTGGTCAATGTGTCGACAGCATTAGACAGCAGTTTAACCTGTGACGGTAAATCAGCATCATCATCAGCCGCAGGTTTAGTTTGGGTGCTGTTCACTTTATCAGCAATATAATCGCGAATACTCCGTCCGTGCAGCTCATCTCTGCAGGCAGAGCAAACAAATATAATTTTGCCTTGAGCAAATACATCCTTGTACCCGCGGCTGTTGAAGCCGCAGCACTGCTGGCTGATATGATAAAAAGTGTCACAAAAACCACATTGTATTGGCTCGAGATCATTGATCGACTGCTTGCATTCCCCACACAGTTTTTTCTCCATGACTCTCTATGTAGCTTGTCAGCAGCACCGGTGCGTATACAATCTCGTTTGTGTTATGTGTTATGCCGGATAGCGCACAAAAGAAATATCACGGGATCGAACTGGCGAAGACCAACTGATAATAAAACGGCCGTACAGAAAATCGTTTATAGCGACAATTAAAGCACGAATTGCGAAAATTTTTCCTCCACTGCAGAGTATACACATTCACTTATAGAAATGATTGCTCGTAGCGATTAAAACAAACAGTTTACAGGGTAAAAACAACTAATAATCACAGGCAATAACTAGCTTGCGTACACATCGCAGAACAAATCTAATGATCTAATGATTATCTTATGCATATCCTATGAAAGTTTTTATTACAAGTATTTTATATTTTTGGTCGACACATTACAAAAGTGAGTGATTTTCTCTAGAGGTTATGTATGAGAGTTAACGAATTTCAATGTAACAAACAAGAATAATTTGAAGACTTTACTAACAAGATAAATAATCTATAATGGACCTCGAAAACTATACATTGAATTGTTCATTCTATGCAGGGGGAGGATGTGGCATCCTAGTATTTATAGCATATTAGAGGTTTTGCCTGGAATGTGTAATATGTATTAACACACAACACATAATTTGCGTAAGTTGCGAAGATAGCATGTAATTGGCGCAGTGAAAAAGTGTCGAGAGTCATTTGACAGTTTCCCACGTAAATGGGATGGGTAGTCAGTTTGTGTTAGATGATGAACCGCAGGACATCACAAGCACATTATTCCTCACTACACGCTTTGTACACAGCTGAATATGTGCAACCTGAACTACAAAAGGTGTAAGTCATTCAGGGTAGAACTTGTTGTGAGAAAGAGAAGGCGCGCAGAATTTGTGTTATAAGCATAACAATATGTGTGATGCAACGATTTACTGGAAAACCCCAGTACCTTGCGCAGTGGCAGTGGCAAATTATTATATAAACGAAGACTCGAACAAAGCCATGATTGAACGTATGCTGCATCTCAAAGAGTTACATTCGCTAGTGGTACATTCAGGCGTTTTGGTCATACATTCCGGTTATCTCCGTTTTGGTAAACCTAGATTATCACATCAAAAAAGTATTTTCTTTGTCGAAATTATTAGAAATTACAAAGGAAGGACCTCCGATTCACTCTCAATTAGACCCGAAGCGATATACGTGTAAGCCGCGTATATCGCTTCGGGTCTAATTGAGAGTGAATCGGAGGGCCTTCCTTTCTTATTTCTTATAATTAGTTAATTAATTAATTAGTTTCTTATAGCTAGTTAATTATAAGTGATAGCGATTTCATTTCTTCGGTAAAGTTATATACAATTTAATGCTCTTTAACCTTACTACACATTTTATTTAGCTAAGTTAAGCCATTAAGAAATTTATATTTTGGGCTTACTCGCTAAAAATGTGGACATAGATTTTTTTTTCCAAAACACTCTATACATAGGACTAACGGTTTTAGGGTAATTACTCTTGTTCACCGAGATATGGATTTTATCCTATGTTCGTCACCTTGAAGTCTATGGACATGAAGTTTAATTCTTGGAATTTATCGGAAATCTACCGCAAACTAACTGTGTGGTCTGCTGTGCTCACTGCACTGAGAAAACTTATCGTATAGTTTCTATGTGTCCCACATATAGATTTTTACAATGTGCCCAGTAAATGATCTTTATGTGCCAAACAGTTATCATTTATGTGCACACGAAAAATTTGCAAATACTATTCATGTGCGTATAATTTTTATGTGTATTTCTGGGGGGATTGTGTTTATATACGGCACATGATAATCATATGGAATTTCATACGAAAATTTACTATTAGTTATGTGCAGAATATTCTGAGTGTGCTAATCTTCAAAAAAAATTAGATTTGGGAATGCATTGCTCATCTCGTCTAAAGTTATTGGGTTCTCAGTTTGTCGGTCCTCTCCCATCTTTACCTTGTTCACGAATAGATTTCGGTTTTTGCTTCACCATTGAACAGTAAGGTAAGGAACCTATTTTAAGCAGTCTAGTCGTATTACTGATTGTGTTACCTTATTATAAGCGATGGGTTGACTAGGTAGGGGATTTCAGTTTACCAATCTTCTTGTTAACTTTAATTCTTCCAGCTGTTATCACTGAAAGTCACTATTATTAAGCTAAATTTATGATATTTTGCATTAATAATTGAAATGCTGGAACTAATTTTAATCAACCCGAATTCATTTTAATCACCAATGTGCTTTCTCAAGCAGTCCTGAATTTTACTGACTTGTTCCAAATTATCACTGTTATAAACTTGCGACCATCGACGCAAGCGCTCACATTTTTGGTATGTTAAAATTGAGTGTTGCACTTGAAAAAACGCTGTAATCAGTATTTATATTAAAGGTGGAGGAGCATTTGGTGGGAAGAATGGTAGACTGAATGAAACTGCGAAACTTCGATATGGGGCCAAAAATATATTGCGCAGTTCAATTGCTGAGTGGGACTCTAGCCCACACTCTCACGGTTTGCACCCAAGTGTTTTGACAGTTAAACTACCAGCACACGACACCCTATATTAGATGATCTAACATCTAGTTTCGATCATTCCAGTCTAACCAATCGTACGCACACACACGCTCCACCCACCGACGGTAATTATGCTAGATGGTCGTTGTTTTGTATGGGAAAAGCCAAACGATGAACTAAATGTAAAAAATCTGAAAGCAACGGGTAACACGGCAGGGGTGGATTACGGCTAAAGGTGTTGGCAAATGAGTCTTCATCGATGGCATAATGGATCAAAATGTCTATTTGGACATTTTAAAGCAAAATTTGAAGCCAAGTGCCTGGAAAATGGGATTTAGTCAGAGGTTCAAGTCTTACCGAGACAATGACCGAAAGCACAAAGCACTTAAGAAACGCACATGGTTACTTTACAACTGGTCAAAACTAATTGATACTCCACCACAATATCTCCAGACATCAATCCCATTGAAAAACTTTTGGAATACTTCGACAAAAATGTTAGAAACCATCAAATTTCTAACAAAAACGATCCTAGAAAGCAGATGATGGACGAATGGGAAAAAATTCCCACCGAATACACGAAAAAACTCGTAGACAGCATTCCAAAACAACTAAAGGCAGTTGCAATTACCAAGGGATACCATACTAATACTAATCTTTGAAATTAAGCCGCATTTGCGAAATCAAAACTGTTAATTCGAATCCCGTACGAATATGAATTTGAGTGAATTTTTCCATTCCAACATTTGACACTATGATTTTACCTAAATACCATGTCCCTAAAATTTCTATTGAATTTTCAAATGTAGAAAAACGAAATCTGAATGTTGCCGTATGAACACAGATTTGTGTCACTGTATGTATTTTGGACAGGCGTTACGCGTACACTATTTTGGACACTTCCATTTGGTTTTGCCGTAAATGTCCAAAATAGAGTACACGTAACGCCCTTCCAAAATAGATTAACCACCCTGCTCTTGATATCCAATAACAGTTTCCAGTGTGCAATTAAAAACAAATCAGGTAGATATTAGCCACCGAATATTCCAAACTCATCTTTTAAACGTTTGGTTGCGTTTTTCCAGAGAGGTCGGATTTCAGTAGAAAAAATGTTCTTGTAAAATAATTTCTAAATTTAAAAAAGCACAATAAAACATGTACTATAAACACGTAAATTAATAATTCCCTACTTTGTATTCAATAAATCTCGTAAATTTTGATAAACACGATACACGATCGAAACGACATGGCTTATGTCGCTATGATGTTGCGCAACATAGTCAGTTCCGAGTTGATGTGGTCTTGCAACTTTTGCGCCTTCAGCCTTAACCGTAGCTTTCATAGCAATGATTGCGATAGGCATACTCTAGGGTAGCTTTCGCCATCTAGTACTACACAAAAGCAGCTTTTCCGATTAACCCAACAACGCTTTCTCACGTTACTTTTCCTGTTTGTTTCAATCCACAGCAAATAACGGAAAAGTTCCATCGTAACCCCGCGAAGGAAGCCGTTCGGGATATAGCAACCAGAACGTGTTATATCGAAGAAAATCGTATTGTGTTGCAATTTCACTATAACGACGATTGCATCACGGCATCTACCAGAGAGTTTATTAAGCCACCCAAATCAGAAATGGGCGAAGAAGTACCGTACGATCCGAGCAGTACCTCGGGATATATAGTAAAATAAACCCTAAATCAAATTATTTTGTGTAAAAGTCTAATTTTTTTATTTTTGTTCTCAGTCAAACCCGTGGGACCCCCAACCAACTCACCTGGAACTGTTCCTGCTGCTCAAGGAGCAACTGAAGGCCGAAGAAACCTCTTGCCGGGCCTTCAAATGCCGGGTAGCTGACACGGAAACTTTGCTCAGCGAGCGGAAAAAGCAAATTGAGTCGCCAAAGCTCAAGTTCAGCCTGTTTGATCCACTGCGCAACGAGGAAGCTCGCCGTGTGCGTTTGCAAAAGTACGAACAAGTGAAGGCCCGCGAGGAAATGATTAAACAGCAGCAAGCTGATTTCCTGGCACCGTACCTGCTGCGGATGAATGCCAATGACGTCTCCAGGGAGCGACTGCGGACTGCCTACCAAGACTGCGTGCAGGACCTGGGCAGCTTTTATCACACCATGGAAGATGAAATGAAGGTCCGGCTGGATGAGCTGATAGCCGAAGAGCAGGCTCTGAAGCGGTTTTTGGCCAAATTCCAAGACCACTTCGAGGACGAAGAGTACGAGAAATTCATCACGGAAGGGGAGAACATTGAGCTGAATAAAAACGTTGTTGGGATGCGCATTGAAAACCTGCAAGACGAGTACCAGCAGAAGGTGGAACACTTGGAAAAAACAGTTCAGGACAAAATGGGAAAAGTATCGTTTGACGATGGGCATCCTTGATAGGCGTTAAAACATCTGCTTGGTTTGGTGTGCTGCAACAAATTGTGTGAGATTGACTTTATCACTATATTTGAGATGTTTGTGAAAAAGCAATGAATTTTGATATTCAGTGAATATATATTTGATAACTTTGTGAACTAATTGTTCAATGTTTTCTAAATAAGTACTACATAGTATTCAAAAGATAAATTTCTTTAAAAATATGTAGTTGCGTTAGATTACAGTTATGTTGAAATAATCTTTCATGTCATTTTAAGTACAGGGTGAATAGTAGGAACTTTTGGTGGATGTCAGAGGATGGGCGTTTGGATGTGTGTTTAAATGTCAACACAGCTCGCAAGTTAGTTTTGAATTTTCATTTGTGAAGAGTCATGGTTATCAGGGTCGCAGAAAGGGAACATGTGATAAGTCTGTTTTTGAAAATTTCTCGATCGTATGAGCTGGAGCCACTTGGAATAAACGAAAGACTAAACTTTCTTACCATCAATCGATACAAAGAAACCGATTCTTGGAGAATACCGTCAAACGGGGTAACTTTCAACAGTTCTCAACTATGAGTGCATGTGAAAACTTATCTGTAGTACATTTGAGGACATTTAATTAATACAAAGTTATTAGGTCTAGCATACACCAATTTCACATATTGAGAAAAAAATTGCGATCAATATTGGCTGTTGTAGAATTTTTTAACTAATTTGTTACTGGTAACCCCTTAAACGGGGTAACTTGCAACAAGCAATATTTTTTGAAAATTGAACGAATTTACAGATTTGTATGAGTTTCTTTTGACCTGAATATGCAAATGATAATCCGACTTGCGAATTTTAATGGTTTTGCTATGAATATTCGCATAAATGTCCTATGTTACGTTGGTGAAAAAAAGTTATGAGCGACACAAACGTTTTACTGACGAAAAATTGACGATGAATTTGACACCATCTTGTGGATTTTTTTAAAAATCACCAAAACAGCAGAAAATCAACATAACAGTATCTATGGCTTCTTTGAACTGTTAACAACAAGATTCAGTGACTGATATAGATTAAAAATTGAAGTAACAGATCAAAAAGTACAGTAAATTGCATCGATATAGTGTTGTTGCATGTTACCCCGCTGATGCAAGTTACCCCGTTTGACGGTACTTCCCAATCCTAGCCGTATACAAACTGTAAGGACACAGAAAGCCATCAAACGAGTAAGATAGCGAATTCGACGAAAACCAAATCAGTCTGGACGTAAGACCAAAGAGGCCAAAGAACTAGAAATTTCGCCGTCAACCATAAAGGATATTTACAAAAATCATCTGCGACTGGTTTTATACAAAAAACAACGGGTACACGGTGAAATTCTGTTTTCGGATGAATGTTCCTGTTACAGGATTACCACAACCAACAAAACGAACAAACAAACCAACAAACGAAACAATATGTATTTCTGATATTCCTCGGACAAACTGGCTGTTCAAATGTTTTCGGGGTGTTCCAGAATTTTTTTAGTGGAATGATATGGGGATGATTCTCCAAAAACTTGAAGGTCCATTGTGTTCATTGAACCTCGTGTTAAAAATAACAGATCGTCAAAACACTACAAGAATGCATCATACCGCTTCTAACAAGATTCTGCACCGTCTCACCAGGCGAAAGCTATACAGCGCTTGGTGTGAGAACAATTTTCCGGATTTTAATTCTTCGAAAGAGTGGCCTGCTTCTTCGCCTGATTTAAATCCGTTCGACTTCTCTATGAGTGGGGTTATATGTTAGGCAAACTACGGAACACCAAACGGAACCGATAACATTTTTCAACAACGATTGCGACTGATGGCGAAAGATTTGAATTGCATTAATTTGTAACAAATGTTTTAAATATGTTTTACACGAAATACACTCAAAATTTAAATTTAAGCAAGCGTCTTATTTTTGTGACTATTTACTTTGCTGGCAGTTATTACTACTCACCATATCCAGTAACCGTAGCGAAATCAGTCAAGTAACTACGCTCGATGCTTTGTTCGTACTGTCAGTTCTACCCGGAAGCGAAGTTACACATCGTAAACCAGTAGTATTTTCTGTGTTGGGTCGTCATATTACGAGACGGATAGCGATTCCAGGCTGTGTTTGAGAGTTAAGAAAGTTCAATATAACAAACAAGAACAATTTGATTACACTAGCAATCAAAATAATCTACCTTAAGATCGCCATTCACCGCTCAGCTCCATTTACCGCTCATTTCAAACAAAAAATGCTTATATCTTTTTAAAACGGTTCAATATTGTAAAACCCGATTTAATCCACCTATTGGTGAGAGGAACCTTTGTTATACCATCTCATTGACACGCCTTCGGAACTCAACTTTTTGATAACACTATGGTAGTTATCATCAATACATATGTATGTCTATGTAATATACTGATAAATTTGTACAATGTTCCAAAGCAATCAAAAAATGTCTTCCTTTTATTTGTATAATTTATTATTTTGAGTTCATAGCGGGGTGACATTCTGAGGTTTGGTTTAAGTGAGCAACTGTCCGTTTTCCTAGATGTATTCGGAACGTTCCTAGAATGTGTCCAGCTGTGGCCAATGTAACCCTGGACACTTTATATGTCGACAAATGAGCTACTTTTGCAATTTTGAGTACTTAAAGATGTCATATGTTGCACTTTAGCTCAATTCAGAAACTGATCCCCGATCCGGAACATTCCCGGACGTGTTGTTCCGGACATATCTTCGGAACCGTACATCCAATCCAAATTCTGTTCAATAGAATTCTTCTAGGCCACAAAACTCTGCGTTTGTTAGTTATTCAGTCAAATCGGTCCAGGCATTTTCTAAAAGCAGATGTTTATTGTTATATTTTCACAATTTAAAGATGATTCCCAGGCTCATCTCAAAAGTGGTGAAAATCACATGGGACTGTTATGCATTTATAGGCAGTAATGGTAGTTATCATCAACACATATGCATGCATATGTAATATACTGACAGATTTGTAGAATACCTGAAAGCCTGACAGATTTGTAGAATACCTGAAAGCAATCAAAAAATCGTGTGCAAAGTTCTTGGGCAGGATTGATATTTAAGGGGGACCCTCACTGGAAAGTCGAAAAACTTGTTTGTTTTGAAATGTTGAGCCCATAGTATTTTTCGGTACGTGGTCTCGTTGAAAATTTACAGTAAAACTGTTGGATCACTTGAAGGGAAGTGCAGTGCTGTACAATAGTTTAAATGCGCTCTCCTCGAAATCATATGTTTTCAGCGACTGTGCGTGTATCGCAGTATCTAGAGGATCGATTTGGGTGATTTTTTTTTTGACGTGAAAAATTACTTATCTAAATTGTGACGTAACCGCTTTTCGATATCCCAACTTTTTAATTTTCGCTGCATTTTTAAAAAAATCGTTGCACTTCGCAACCACTAAGAGATAGATAGTTACTATGTACAGCAAAGTTGCTTATTTTACTGTGTTCTATAACTTTTATGGAGACACTGTATTTTTTTGGACGCATTAAAAAAAACAAAAATTTGTATCACCCTAATAAGTAGGTTTACGGTCACCCTAATAGTGTAAGAAGTTGCGCCAGATTTTTAAATAAACTTCGTTTGACTTCCAAAGACACACCACCTGAAAAATTAAGCCTTTGTACGCTAGAGCACGTGATCGCGTTTTTTTCTATTTGGTTCATATCAGTAAAGTTTGCTTAAATAATTTCAGCAATGTTTTTCAAATATCTTTTGACTGGTAAGGCCAATTCTAATAAGATTTAGTAGATATGTTCACAGCGTTAAGACCTCCTGTTTGATACTAAAATAATTGAAATCTGATTAATTATCTGGTTAAAATCGTTATAAATAATTGTAACATTTATTAAGCTGTACACGACTGCTCATAACTTTCAAATTAAACATCCAATCAAAAAACAAATCAATAGTGATCTATGAGGCTATATTACCTACCAAATGAGACTAATAGCGCATAAATCGGTTTGGCCATCTCTGAGAAACGTTCGACTAATTGACACCTTGAAAAGCACATTTTTAAGCATAACTTTTGAACCTCTTGATTGTTTGCAATAAAACTCTCCCAAAAAGTTTGCAGTAGCAAGAGCCTTCATTTGATACTAAAATGGTTGAAATCGGTTGAGCGGTTCCGGAGAAAATCATGTCACGTAATTTTTACATTTTTGCTTATAACTTTTAAACAAAATGTTGGACCGCAAAACCATTCAATAGTGATCTACAAGGTGATAGCACCTTTCAAATAAGCGTAATAGCAAACGAATCGGTTCAGCCATCTCCGAGAAACAGACGACTAAAGTCAAGTGTCACACACACACACACACACACACACACACACACACACACACACACACACACACACACACACACACACACACACACACACACACGCACACGCACACGCACACGCACACGCACACACACACGCACACACACACACACACACACACACACACACACACACACACACACACACACACACACACACACACACACACACACACACACACACACACACACACACACACACACACACACACACACACACACACACACACACACACACACACACACACACACACACACACACACACACACACACACACACACACACACACACACACACACACACACACACACACACACACACACACACACACACACACACACACACACACACACACACACACACACACACACACACACACACACACACACACACACACACACACACACACACACACACACACACACACACACACACACACACACACACACACACACACACACACACACACACACACACACACACACACACACACACACACAGACATTGCTCAATTCGTCGAACCTTATCGATTGGTATAAATAATCTTTATAGTGAGGAGCGAAAAACGGTATTTTGTTCGCGCCGAGTGCAAATTAATTATTAGCTCAAGCGAACTTGTTGCTTTGGTTACTTAGACATTATTCTACTGAATAACGTGAAAGAAGGCAACAGTATTTATATTAGCGTTCTATTCTGCTATAAATGCCAAATCTAAAACAAGGGTCAAAACGCGAGTTTTATTTATTTGGTCACAGTCAAAAATATGAGCAATAAATGGCACCCATGTGGGCGGTGAATGGATCATCATATTTCAAGTGAGCGGTTAAAGGGGTCATGAGATTGCATTACTTTTTTTTTAAAAAGTCACTATAATTAAATATTTAGAAACCAAGTTAATTTTTCTTGAAAACACAATTGTCTTCTTATGACGCAAATTGGGTTTCGATGGACCTCAATTTAGATGTGCTATGGACAAACTAACTTAGAATCGTTTTTAAATGAGCGGAAGATGGCGACCATACGGTATAAATGACCTGAAATAATATACATTGAATTGTACGTTTATACGCGTGGGGAGGATGTGGCACCCTGGTTTTTATGATATATTAGAGGATTTACCTGGCATGTGTAATGTGTATTGCTTACTGGGTACTTGGAATGTCGGGATTCTACTTGAACCGGCAGCACGCGCGGGTATCTTGGCAAGAGAGCTGCAGAAGATGTAGATCGAGGTTCCAGCCTTCCAGGAAGTGCAATGGTCAAAGACGGGAGAACGCGAATTCCGCGGAGTAGATTCTATTGCGAGTACGACACGCAACTGCCGGCAGTCTGGTTTGGGCCCGTTGTCAAATTTTGAGCCCGGTACATCCTCACCGTGTCACTCATTGCAGCTCGATATAGAGATGCCATTAGGGTGTATTACATAGAAACAAGTGAAGCGTGTCATTAGGTGGAGGCCCATTAATGACCGTCCATGCGTGTTGAGGATTTAGAGTAAATTCTTTAACTACAGCCTGATAAATGTGTACGCACTGACGAACGACAAATTCGATGACGTAAAAGAGGAGTTCTACGATCTTCTCGAAAGGACGTATGAAGTGTATACCTGGACCTGGACCTGGACATGACATGAGGATAGTCATCGGCAATACAAATGCACAGGTCGGACGCGAAGAGTTCCTTTGGTCCCGTTATTGGTAGAGAAAGCTTCCATCATACCACAAACGACAATGACTTGAGGTTAATCAACTTCGCTACAGTCAGAGGAATGGCTATCTGTAGTACCTATTTTGCACGACGGAACATTCGGAAGCACACCTAGAAACACCCTCATGGAGAGGCCTACCCCCAGATCAACCACGTTCTGGTTGATGGCCGGCACTTATCTGACTGTCGCAGACGAGCGATCCTTCCGGGGACCAAACGCCTACTTGGACCGCTATCTCGTAGTAAGCAGGATCCGTGCCCGGTTGGCCAATGTAAATCAAAACCAAGGAGGAAGATACAGCTAAACATTCGACGGGTATCAGTGGAAGGAGTTGCTGCAGAGTACTCTCGGTGAACAACTTAGAGAGAATCTGAATGAACAGTAGAAGCACATCCACGACGCGATCAGTACTACAGCGCGAAAAGTGCTGGGTACCACTGCTGCAGCCATTTCCAGTGAGTAGTTTGACGCAGAGTGCCAGCGAGTGACTGATGAGAAGAATCGAGCCAGAAGTCACATATAGGCAAAGCGATGACACGGCAGAGCAGATAGAGATACCGAGATGCTGGTGCTGCCAAAAAGAGACTTTATCGTCGCAAGAAACGCCAGCACCGGAATCGCGTTCTTGCAGAGGCAGAGAATTGCTTCGAGAGGTACGATACGAGAAGCTTCTTAACCTTTACGTCCCCGACATCAAAAATGAAGGTACTTTCAGTTACACTTTTGGCTCTATCTCCACTAATTTTCAATCGATTTTTATGAAACTAGTCTTAAAAGAACCACATTAGATTGGCCTTTAATGAAAATATATGCAGGTAAATTATGGTTCCATTTTTCCGGAGATATTCCAGATCGCGGTGGGATTTTTTTTGACGTCATAAGTAACAGATGAAATAAAATTAGAAATCTGTTTAATTGACATCGCAAAAGTTACCCATTTTATTTGTAGTCACTAATAATGACTTGTACACTATCCTGTAGAGCGCTGACTTACGCCTCACTCTCCGGAACATCCGTTGTCGGTTCTACCGGAACTCAAAAGTGGTCATTCAGTATTCTCTTCGAAAGTATGGCAAATGGGGTATCAAATCACAGGATTTTTCAACACGAGCTCGTTAGTGGACATTTGGATGTATTTTGAGTCGATCTGGACATTTTGGAACATCCGGCATCGGTTCTACCGGACTTCAAAAGTGGCCATTTGGAATTCTCTTCAAAAACATGGCAAATGGGGTATCAAATCATAGGATTTTTCAACACGAACTCTTTAGTGCATATTTGAATGTATTTTGAGTCGATCTGGGCATTCCGGAACATCCGGCATCGGTTCTACCGGGCCTCAAAAATGGCCATTTGTAATGCTCTTCGAAAACATGGCAAATGGGGTATCAAATGACAGGATTTTTCAACTCGAACGCTTTAGTGGACATTTGGATGTATTTTGAGTCGATCTGGACATTTCGGAACATCCGGCATCGGTTCTACCGAACCTCAAAAGTGGTCATTTGGAATTCTCTTCAAAAACATGGCAAATGGGGTATCAAATCACAGGATTTTTCAACACGAACTCTTTAGTGCATATTTGAATGTATTTTGAGTCGATCTGGGCATTCCGGAACATCCGGCATCGGTTCTACCGGGCCTCAAAAATGGCCATTTGTAATGCTCTTCGAAAACATGGCAAATGGGATATCAAATGACAGGATTTTTCAACTCGAACGCTTTAGTGGACATTTGGATGTATTTTGAGTCGATCTGGACATTTCGGAACATCCGGCATCGGTTCTGCCGGACTTCAAAAGTGGCCATTTTGAATTCTCTCTTTAAAATCATGGCAAATGGGGTATCAAATCACAGGGTTTTTCAACACGAACTCTTTAGTGCATATTTGGATCTATTTTGAGTCGTTCTGGACATTCCGGAACATTCGGAATCGGTTCTACCGGAACTCAACAGTGGTCATTTGGAATTCTCTTCGAAAATATGGCAAATGGGGTATCAAATCACGGGATTTTTCAACTCGACCACTTTAGTGGGCATTTGGATGTATTTTGAGCTGATTTGGACATTTTCACACCCCATTTGCCATATTTTCGACAAAAATTCCAAATGATCACTTTTGAGTTCCGGTAGAACCGATGCTGGATATTCCGGAATGTCCAGATCGACTCAAAATACATCAAAATTTGCAATAAAGAGCTCGTGTTGAAAAATCCTGTTATCTGATACCCCATTTGCCATATTTTCGAAGAGAATTCCAAATGGCCACTTTTGAGGTCCGGTAGAACCGATGCCGGATGTCCGAAATGTCCAGATATACTCAAAAAACATCCAAATGTCCACTAAAGAGCTCGCGTTGAAAAATCCTATGATTTGATACCCCATTTGCCATGTTTTTGAAGAAAATTCAAAATGGCCACTTTTGAAGTCCGGCAGAACCGATGCCGGATGTTCCGGAATGCCCAGATCGACTCAAAATACATTCAAATATGCACTAAAGAGTTCGTTTTGAAAAATCCTGTGATTTGATACCCCATTTGCCATGTTTTTGAAGAGAATTCAAAATGGCCACTTTTGAAGCCCGGCAGAACCGATGCCGGATGTTCCGGAATGCCCAGATCGACTCAAAATACATTCAAATATGCACTAAAGAGTTCGTGTTGAAAAATCCTGTGATTTGATACCCCATTTGCCATGTTTTTGAAGAGAATTCAAAATGGCCACTTTTGAAGTCCGGCAGAACCGATGCCGGATGTTCCGGAATGCCAGATCGACTCAAAATACATTCAAATATGCACTAAAGAGTTCGTGTTGAAAAATCCTGTGATTTGATACCCCATTTGCCATGTTTTTGAAGAGAATTCAAAATGGCCACTTTTGAAGTCCGGCAGAACCGATGCCGGATGTTCCGGAATGCCAGATCGACTCGAAATACATTCAAATATGCACTAAAGAGTTCGTGTTGAAAAATCCTGTGATTTGATACCCCATTTGCCATGTTTTTGAAGAGCATTACAAATGGCCATTTTTGAGGCCCGGTAGAACCAATGCCGAATGTTCCGGAATGTCCAGATCGACTCAAAATACATCCAAATGTCCACTAACGAGCTCGTGTTGAAAAATCCTGTGATTTGATACCCCATTTGCCACATTTTCGAAGAGAATACTGAACGACGACTTTTGAGTTCCGGTAGAACCGACAACGGATGTTCCGGAGAGTGAGGCGTAAGCCAGCGCTCTACAGGATAGTGTACAAGTCATTATTAGTGTCTACAAATAAAATGGATAACTTTTGCGCTGTCAATTAAACAGATTTCTAATTTTATTTCATCTGTTACTTATGACGTCAAAAAAAATCCCACCGCGATCTGGAATATCTCCGGGAAAATGGAACCATAATTTACCTGCATATTTTTTCATTAAAGGCCAATCTAATGTGGTTCTTTTAAGACTAGTTGCATAAAAATCGATTGAAAATTAGTGGAGATAGAGCCAAAACTGTAACTGAAAGTACCTTCATTTTTGATGTCGGGGACGTAAAGGTTAAATACGATCAATGGAATCAGAAACCGGACCGTGCCAACTAATGTTATGTGCAACGACAAGAATGGGGACCTGAATACCGAAAGATCAGAGGTGGCAAGGCGTTGGAATCCACAGTTCGATGCATTATTGAATGGTGAAAATTCACCAACTCTGGACGAGGTTAGAAAAGCAGCGCGAGAGCTTAAAAACCGCGGACGACATCGATATCATTACCATTGGTGTCAACCGTAGAGCTTCGGAAGAAGCGTACACGCATCTTGAAGCTGCAGGGATAGGGCTTACCATGAATTTTACCAATACAAACTATACGGTGACTGGTAGAAAGCATGGTAGTCCTTTGGGTGTTGGAGCTGCA
This sequence comes from Sabethes cyaneus, assembly GCF_943734655.1. NCBI lineage: Eukaryota > Metazoa > Arthropoda > Insecta > Diptera > Culicidae > Sabethes > Sabethes cyaneus. The sequence goes on along the minus strand of NC_071353.1, from coordinate 37,929,173 downwards.
GTGGTGATAGATGGATATACTTTTGTAGTGGTCGACGAATTCATTTACCTTGGTATGTGAGTGACATGTAACAATGATGTGAGTCGTGAAGTAAAAAAAGCGGATAGCGGCTATCAACAGGACCTCCTACGGATTACGTAGCCAGCTGAGGTCCCGTAGCCTGTAACGCCGTACAAAACTCGCGCTCTATTAGACGCTATTTCTCCAAGTGGTACGCTATGCCCACGAAGCGTGGATGTTGATAAAGAGCGACCGACGAGCTCGTGCGTCCCTTCGTTTCACGCAGATGGATTGCGGCAAAGGAATAAATTGCTCTGTATCTTTTTCAACATCGCTATTGTGATCCAGCGAGCGGTTATCGTAACGAGAGAAATGGTTTTCTCTCTTCAGTCTTCGCAGATGACCTCGATATCATTAGTAGTAACCTTGAAACGGCGAGGGCAATCTACGCCAGACTATAAACGATGGCTAAGAGGATTGGGTTACAAAAGAATACGTTGAAAACCAACTATATGGCAGGAAAAAGCTCCAGAGAAAATAACGTTCACTTCCCGCGGGCAGCGACTGTTGACGGCGATGAACTGAAAGTGGTTGATGAGTTCATTTATTTGGGATCTGTGGTCCGACAATCATACGAGTAAAAAGGTTGAGCGATGCATTCAAGCCTGACCTACTTTACTTTCAACAAGACGTTTCGATCAAGGAGCATACGCCGCTGCACAAAACTGAAGATGTAAACGCTAAACGCCAATCAGGCTGGTAATCCTCTACGGACTGGAGGCTGTAACTTTGCTTACGGAAGATATACGTGCACTTGCCGTAATTGAGGAGTTGCAGATGATTTTTGACGGAGTACAAACGAAAAGGAGAGAGTGGGGTAGGCATATGAACCACGAGCTGCAGGCACTACTTGGAGAGGTTTCCCTTTGTACTCTTGGCGAAAGTTGGAAGTCTACGGTAGGCTGGTCACTTCGTCAGCTGTTCTCTTCAAGAACGTTCTGGGATCAAGAATAGCACTGTTTAACGTCCCACGTTGGCACGAAGATGATGGTTGGCCTCTCCTAGGCTGGCGTTCACTGAAGGCTTATGAAAAACAGACGTTCAAAGGTTTGATAGAAACCTGCACTCTTCCATGTCACCATACGACCGCGTTCTGACCGGGGTTCTTCCTTAGACTTACCTAGGTAACAATTTGGGTTTTATTACACTCTTATAATGGCATTTAAGACCAAAATTAATTATGAAAACCGTCATAAGAGTACAATGAAACTCACATTGTTGCTTGGGTTGGTAATTATTCTAATTTCTGGGGCGATGATTAAATAAAACAGGTTCTCGGCATTTTTTTACAGATACGTTTTCTTATTCAAAAGTAATCGCTCTTCTCATCTCGCCCATTTAATTTTTTTTCCACATTGTGTTCATAGCATCTTTCTTCACACGGTTCGATTGAACTAATCTTATCTAAAGTTATTGATATCGTTTGTCCTTTAAGTTTTGTTTTGGTGTGGTTTGGTTTACTGTCCGTATGTTAATGTACGTGTGTATGTGAGAGTGTTTTTTGTGAATATAAGTAATCTCTTTCCAAACCTTTGTTCTGCAGCTGTTTACCGCTTGATCCACCTTCGTTTCCTTTCTTTTGTTTTTCTCGGTGCCATTGTAACGCCTTGTACGTGGGTGTGTTTCTGCGTCCTGTAACCGAACGTGTCGGTCAACCCATGCATTCGGTTTCTGCGCTACCGCTTTTCTGTTTAGTATAAAATATCTAAATATATATATTTATCTTATTTCGGTATATATAAGGTAGATTTACATGTTCATTTGGTATATTTTTCTTATTAAATCAAACTTATCAAAATTATTTGCCCGTCATTGGTTATCCTCAGCCATTGTTCGCTTCACTGAAAAATTCCATTTAGTTTTCTTATCCCTACCACCCTATTTATAATAGTTGTGTTCTCGTTTTTGTTCTTCTAGGAATTATTTTTACAGAGAAACGCGCAGGTTTTTACTTTGCTATGTATAGAATACAAGTGAAAGAGCTGTGTATGATGCACGAGTGTCCATTGTGTTAATGTTGTTGCGCACTGCAGATTACTTGCTAGAGTACAAGGATAACTTTCTCGGCTGGAACGAAACTGTTTCAAATCATAGCAATTACACTATATACACAGATAAATTCGTATCGAGTATCGAGCCCGCATTACAGGCTTATCAGCTTGTTGTTGTTTACGCTTATGTGATTTTTTTTTGGTTTCTTCATCCGGATTCGCACGGTATCACTTTGCATGTTCACGACACTGGGCTGTACACAGATTGAATAACTATTCAGTACAATAAAAGTTCGCATTTCTTTGACCAGGGAGATTGTGTCGATCTGATCAACTTTTAAACATTACGGAAACTGTTAATACTTTTCTATCCTAAAATGATTTCTATCGCACAAATTGATTCTTTCAAAATAGTCTTCAAGAGATAAGTAAAGAAAAACAGGCAAACTACTAGAAGCAACGAAGAAACAAACTAAATCGCATGAAATAATCATCCTGTAATTCTGTAATCTCCCTGAGCAACCAGTGCGAACGAGCTTGCTTGTTCCGAAACCTGGAGCCTATTCTAAAGCGTCACCAGCAGCACAGTAAGGACGCACACCCCTTAGACGAGAATTAAATGTTAATAACTTATCGATAGTGACCCTGTTTGGCCAATGCAGCGACCCTCGTCGTCGAATGTGGCAAGCGTCAGCCGTGACAGCTTGTTGCTCAGCACACCCATGCCACTGTTCTGAATCGGGTTAGGTTCCGCTGAAAGTTCGAAATGGCATTTAGTCTTTTGTACCATCCGATCAACGTCGATCATCGATACTACCTTCGTACTGGTTTTCACCGGCAGGCACCTCCGGTTCGCCGCTCTCTTTCCGCCGTTTGGCCTGTTCGATGAAGTGGGTGATTAAGGCGTCTATCATGGCAGCTTGGCGAGTGAAGATTTGCATAAGTTTCGTGACGGCAATTCCATTTTCCACGGCACCGAATTGCAGAAATATGCAGGACAAGCAATCGGAATCGTTCATGTTGCTCGGTTTGGCAAAGTCCCAGGACACCTCTTCGTATTTGAGACCCAGCAGTAAAGTCTGTGAAGAAGAAAATTACGCCTATAGAAAGGTATGCCTGCTGGAACCGTTTCAAGAAACCTACGCATTCGATTTGATCTATCACAAAGATGCCTCGTTCGTTGACGGCTATCAGCACCGGGAGATCTTTCTGCTGCACCAAGCCCATCAGACCGCGTACCGGTTGTTCCACCTGCCCGTGAAAGTATGCCGCGCTGAAAAAATATCAGATCATTCAACTGATGCTAGTAGGAAATATAAGAGGCGTGAAAATTTACCCATACAATGGCAGTCCCCAGCAGAACTCAAGGTACTTTCGCATCAGCTTCTTTGTCGTTGCCGTAGTCGGGACACGTTTGAACTGCTCGAGCAGTCTCACCTCGGCCGACGTCCGCCGGCTGATCGGAAGCCACGACCAGCTGGAGCTTTTCGCCACGTGCGCCGGCAGAAAGCGAAATTGGTTCTCCCTGGAAGAGACGGGGTGGTATGGAAAATATGTTTAGTTATAGATAAAATTATAGAAATAAAGAAGCTTCATTAGGTTGTATAAATAAAACAGTTTGCTTTGCTTTGCTCATGTAAACCTTACGGGATAAGCAAAGCAAACTCTTTTATTCATACAGCCTAGGTTTCAGAGATATAGAATAATATATTTTAAAATAATTGAACCAAATAATGTAAAATTAAAATATTCAGAAACTTTGCCTGTAATAATGTAATAAGGGCAGTCGTGCAGTGCGAATGCACGTATCGCAGAAAACCATAATACATGCGTGTCTTTTAGAGACTATCGGAAAGTGACTATTTCGAGAAGAATGAGCGCCTCTGTGTAGCTAGTTTGCCTGGCAACACTCACGAGGCTCATTATCTTTGTGTAATTTTCACATTAGCATACCATTGCATAAGGCGTACCAGAGCATTGGTCCAAGAATGGAACCTTGTGGTATTCCAAACGTGATCTTAACCGATCTCTATTCCACAATTCGCCTCGTTAATCAGTACGCGATTCTGTAAGTAACTCCTTAGCATCTTACCCAAGTAGCTGTGCACTCATATCTTGTGGAGCGATATCCTCCCACCTGGCGTTCTTAGAGTCTACCGTTACGACTGCACAACTTCGATTTCATTGTTCCAATTGTTTTCTCTGGAGGTCTTATCTTCCAATAAATGTTATCAAGCCTTCGAAAATAACTCTTCTCAGAAATTTTTCGATCGAATCTATTAAACCTTGCATCCCCCGGAGTTTTATCAGTATTTAGTAGCAACTTTCAGACTTTGGCTTTCAAGCCTACGCCTCACTCATCTTGAAACCTTTCACTATTGCTGCAAGCTCCACGTTGTTCGCTCAGTTCGCCCAATATGTTTCCATTGCACGAAATTTCGGACAGCTTGGTAGGCTTAATTTTTCGGTTCCAGTGTTCCGAACAAACTGAAGTTCTTTCGAATCGCACAGAAAGTAACGATAAGAGAATGGGCTGTTAGTTAACATCGCTATTACAGATGTGAACTAGCGAGTGGGGTTCCAAACGAGAGAAACGATCTTTAGCAAAAATGGAAGTCAACTCATAGCCTTCGTAGACGACCTTGACATTACTAGAAGCCTTGAGACGGCGGAGGCAATCTACGCCAAACTAAAAACGGAGTCTACAAGAATTGGGCTAAAGATCAACGTGGCTAAATTCAAATATATGATATGCACCAGAGTTGGTTGGTAAACGGCTGGGTAATGCGTACCATCGGTGCCTTGCGCACTGGGTATACAATAGACCCCACAGTGGTCCATAGCCTTTTACCTAGCAACTCCTATCCCTACCTCCTCGTGGTACCAGCCGGACAATGAGCAACCTCGGTGGAGATCGGGTAACCAACCCCGGAGGAAGCCAAGGTCGTATGCTGACAGGGGAGGAGGGCTCCTTCGAGCTACGTTGGCCCTCCGGCGATATTGTGGGGTTGGTTGTGGGCTTTACAAGCCTGAACCACTAAAAAACCAAAGCAATGAACTCCGTAAGCAGTAATAACTCTAATTGGAACAATCGGCAAAGACCCAGGCGACGCAAACGGACTAACGATTCGAAATTAGGAACATGGAACTGTCGGTCTGTAAATTTCCTCGGAAGTACCCACATGCTTTCTAAAGAAGTGAAGAGCCGGAAGTTCGACATCGTAGCGCTGCAGGAGGTATGCTGGAAAGGAACGGTGGTACGTACGTATAGAGATGGTCATACCATCTACCAGAGCTGCGGCAATACACACGAGCTGGGTACAACTTTTATAGCTTTTTGATGGGTGAGATGCAGAAGTAGGTGATCGGGTGGTTGCCGATCAACTCCCGAATGTGCAGATTAAGAATCAAGGGCCAATTCTTTAATATTAACATAATTACGTGCATAGTGCTCACCTCGGAAGTACCGATGATGACAAAGACGAATTTTACGCGCAACTGGAATGCGAATACGACCGCTGCTCAAGACATGATGTCAAAATTATCATCGGGGAGTGTGATGCTCAGGTTGATCAGGAGGAGGAATTCAAACCGGTGATTGGACGGTTCAGTGCTTACCCACAAACGAACGAAGACGGCCTAAGACTTGTCTACTTCGCCATCTCCAAGAACATGGCCATACCTAGTACCTTCTACCAGCATAACCTTTACCGTTGGTACACCTGGAGATCCCCCAACCAAAATGGAATCACAAATCGACCACGTTCTGATAGATGGTTGGCATTTTTCAGACATTATCGACGTCAGAACCTATCCGGGCGCTAACATTGATTCGGATCACTACCTAGTGATGGTTAGGAAACGTCAAAAGCTATTTGTTATGAATAACGTTATCTCTCGAAACCGCACTGCCGGAAGAGGGTGAGCTGGATGAAACCCCTCTTGAGGATTGTAGGAATGCCGTGAAAACAGCCAGTCCTAGGCCGTGTGGCGCCGAATCGTCGCGACGTAACGAATAGTTTGACGAGGAGTGCCAGCAGATGTTGGATGAGAAGAACACCGCGCGGATACAAATGCTGCGTAGTGCCCAGTAAACCATTTGGTTTGTATAGCTCGATTGCAACTGAGAAATACGACATCATATCTGAACGTGAAAGTTATATTTCACGTCAGATAAAAACATATAAGTACCAATGTGGAGGCAATATACGTGCGAAAATTTTAACGATTATTTGTAATCCTATCTTGCATTTTATACAGCGGTTTTAATAACACGCAACTTTATACTCATGAATATATGATTAAGATATAACTTAATATTGCAATCATCTATACTGTTTAATAATTTACAGTCATGAGTTGTATATGAGGACACGCACGACTGCGTAACAATTTATTGTTCATTTTGTTTTGACATACTCTAATCATTATACAATTCCAATGTAAAATTGACATGCATGCGATTTAGTGTGAACTTTCTATTACGATGTTATGTTATCTGGGTGTCCCCCGTCAGAATGTCGAGCGATACAAACAGTAGCGGAGACAGAAAACTCGGTTCCTCCAGGAGAAAAAGCGCTACCAGGAGGAGGAGTGCGAAGAACTCGAACAACTGTACCGCTCTCATGACATACGGAAGTTCTATCAGAGACTCAACGAATCTCGCGAAGGCTTTGTGCCGCGGGCCGAAATGTGCAGAGATTAAGATAGAGGTATCTTGACTGACGACCGTGCGTGCGGTGATCGAAAGGTGCAAGCAGCATTACGATGAACACCTGAATGGCGTGCAGGCAGAAGACCATGATAGCGGAGGAAGGGACCATATTGGTGTAGCAAGCAACGATGTGCCATCCACATCGATAAGAGAAGTTAAAGAAGCCTTCCTGCGGCTGAAGAATAACACAGCAGCGGGAAATGATAGCATTCGAGCGGAACTTATTAAAATGGGCCCGGACAAGATGGCCGGCTGTCTGTATCAACTGATTGTCATGATTTGGAATACGAAACGACTACCACAGAAGTGGAAAGACGGGGTTATTTGCCCTATCTACAGGATTATCGTCTTTCCTGTAATGGATCGTGAGCGATTACTATCCTGAATATCGTCTACAAAGTGCTGTCCCAATTCATCTTCCATCGACTATCGCCAAAAGCCATAGATTTGTGGGAAATTATCAGGCCGGTTTCATGGAGGGTCGGTCTATAACGGACCAAAACTTATCTCTGCGGCGCAGCGAATTCCGAGTCCTCACACACGACCTGTTCATTGATTTCAAAGCCGTATATGATAGTGTAGACCGACAAGAGCTATCAAAAATTTTGGAGGAAAATGGCTTTCCGAGTAAGCTTACTAGACTTATCATGGCTACGAGGGATGGGATCCAGCGCTGTGTGAGAATCTCGGGTGGATTGTCGGACCCATTCGAATCTCGCATGGGCTTCGACATGGAGTGGAGATGATCTTTTCTGCCTGCTATTCAACATTGCGTTTGAAGATGTTATAAGACGAGCGGCGATCGAAATGCGGGGAACGATTTTCAATAAATGCAGCCAATTTATCTGCTTTGCTGACGACGTAGATGCTGTCGGCAGAACATTTGAGGCGGTGGAAGATCAGTACATCAGACTAAAACGCGAAGCAGAGAAGATTGGATTGAAGATAAATACGTCTAAAACGCAGTATATGCTGGCGGGCGGTACCGAGCGTGACAGGGCTCACTTGAGCAGTACCGTAGTAATCGAAGGGGATGAATTTGAAGTAGTCGACGAGTTCGTATACCTTGGCTCATTGGCAACAAAGGACAACAATACCAGCTGTGAGATTAAAAGGCGTTTTATCAGCGGAAGTCGGCCCTACTACGGACACCACAAACACTTGCGGTCGAGCAATCTGAGCTCCCATACAAAGTGCCCTCTGTACAAAACGCTAATTAGACCGGTTGTCCACTACGGACGCAAACGTGGACACTGCTAGAAGTGGAACTACGAGCACTACGAGCAGGAGCGTGCTGGTGCTGGTGATGGTGCTAAGAACCATCTTTGGCGGCGTGCAAGAGAACGGTGTATGGAGGCGAAGAATGAACCACGAACGCGTCTCTAAGACGAACTTGGTATTCAGAAATTGGTTAAAGCTGTACGGATACGTTGGGCAGGATATGTTGCTAGAAGGCTGGACAACTATCCTGCAAAAATGGTTTACGCATCGAATTCGGTAGGAACAAAACGTAGAGAGGCACAGCGAGCGAGGTGGCAAGACTAGGTGGAGCGAGAACTGGCGAGTACTGGATGCCAGCGGTACTGAAGCTTAGCTGCCATGGATCGAAATAGATGGAGAAATTATGCTGCGCAGGCCTTGTCATTGTCAGACGTTGGGCCAATTAAATAAGTAACTGTTCATGTACCGCATTCATTCCAAAAAAAATCCAGTAATTTAGCTTTATTGGAGCATCGCATCACATTATTAGCATGATAAACGGCAAATTTGCTATGTTTGCCACATTACAATTTAGTTTTATTGAGTAATCTCCAAACCCCACCTGATCCATATTTCCTTTAATATACTGGGCATAAACAACTCTGCGTCAAGTGACCGATTACATCCTCTTTTCAAAGCAAATAAAGGGTTTCAAATATCTGTTTTGTTTCTTCCCGAATCTCCTATACAGATTAGATCTGTAAGTACCGTTCAGGACCGTCTTTGCCAATAGCAATAAGCTGGCGCGTTCACCGTCGCAGGCCAGGAAGGGAACACCTTCCGAAATCGGGGGTGCAGTCGAAGATGGGGAGTCCTCCAAATAGACTATTTTGAACCAATTGAAGTCGCAGTTACTCGTCGAGTAGAGAAACGCTGGGGAATGCTAATCACTTGCCAAACTACATGAGCAGTATATATCTAGGTGGTGCTCACCTCACCACTCGTGCATCATGGAAGTAAACAATTTCAAATCAAAAAGAGGTACACCTAGGTGTCGATTTATAGTGACCATGGGACGTGCTTCATTGGAGCTGATCGTGAGCTAAAAGAAAACGAGGCCGTTGAGAGCATGAACGAGGTAATGAGTGAGTGTCTAGATACAACATGGAAACCTTATGCAATTGCGACTCTCACCAAGACCAACTGATGAAGTGTTGCGTAATATGCTAATTGATATTGAGAATACCATAAACTCCAGACAACCGTCCCGATCGATAATGAATCAGCGCCAGCATTAACCCCGAACCATTTCTTACTACTGGCTTGCAAATAGGACCAAACCTACCTCGCCTCTTTACGACAACGGTTTCCATATTGGGTCAATACTACAAGACATCCCAAAAAATAACAGATAGATTCTGGAAGCGTTGGGTCAACGAATTCCTTCCAAAAATCACTATCACTCCCTGGCACTCCCAGACCGGCCCTATTTCCATCGGTGACGTCGTAGTTGTCGTCGACCCTAAATTACCCAGAAATTGTTGGCGGAGGGGCATTGTTATCGGGAAGATTCCTGGAAAAGACGGACAAATCAGATCCTCCACCGTAAAGACAACAGTGGGCGGAGTCTACGAGCGTGCGGTGGCCAACCTAACAGTACTGGATGTACGATGCGCCGTGCAGTAATATTTACACATAGCGAGTTAAATAAGTCGAGTAAATAATCATGAATCTAAAAAGTTATACGTTTACTCTAAATAATCCCAAGTGACAGATTGAGTTTTATTGTACTCTCATAACGCTATTTATGACCAGCTTTGATCGCAAAAACTATCATAAGAGTGTAACAAAACCTTCAATGTTACTTGGGAATGAAAAGTGATTTATAGCTAGCCAGCGCATTCGCAAATCTAACCTAGGAAGCCGATTGAAGGCTGACTCTTACGATACATCTTATGTATAGCCGTTAATAGTTACGCTTAGCAAATAGTAAGTAATATGCATTCTTAAAGCTTATTAGTGTTCTACATGAAATTTATACAAGGTTTTCTGTTGGCCATCCCTAGTTGGCCTCGCATCTACACTATTCAATAACCCCTCGTTTAATCGATCAAAATCAACCTTGCCATCGAGATCGATGTTATGCGCAGCTGTCAGTGGTGATGTGGTAGGTCCGTCATCGATCCGTGAAGTGACTCAAAACAAAACAGACGGACAGAATTAAAGGTGCTGACTATTTCGTGAAATATTGAATTATAATTTTGGATATACTACTTACTACTAAAGTTTATACGCTACTACAGTTTTTGCTTAATACTAATTAGTTAATTTACGCAGTAAGTATTATTGAAATGGCTTGTGTTTATGCTAAACCTAAGGACTTACAATTATAGGTTTCTTCTGCTAGGATTTCTAACTTAAAGCTTAATATATAGGGAGATCAGAATCGTAGTTTTCGATTCCCGCCGTTGGAAATACTATATTATAAACAACTAAAATCCATTAAGGGGACTAAACGAGAGTGGAATAAAACATTACCTAAAATTAGGTTCACAGCAGCTCACAGGAAATATACAAAACCCACAACAACAAGAACATATGCATGCAATTAAAATGAACACTGAACATACACACTTAATGCTAAGAAGCAACACAGTAAAACATATTAAAATTGAGTAGATCATACAACTAATATGTATCCTTAATTATATACTTAAACGACCTATAGGAAAATTAAAATATCTCTACGAATCCTAACTCGGGTTCTTATATTAAATTTACGGAGAAATCCCCTGTCCGTGTCGCCGTTTGCAACAGTGTTCAATAAGTTCGAATTCAACTTACAACTAAGTGCGCATTATGTGCATTCTGTGTATTGGTATTGGTGTCAGCTTTAGCCTTATATATAGGCTAACCGACGCGCAAAGTGTCGACTTGATGTCATTTGTTATTTGTTTACCGCGCGCGATGAAGGAGTACCGTAACGTCGTAGTAAAGTTGTTTGCGAGAGGTGAGCGACTCGGTGACATATTTCAGCGGTTGAAATCCCATGAGGTGAAGCGGAATTTCATCTATAACACCATCCATCGGTACCAGGAGACCGGCCAAGGACCGTGCAAGATCCGGGCGGTCGCGTTCGGCGAGGACGCCAGCAGCCATCAAGGTGGTGAGGGAGCTTGGTCGTCGAAAAATGAACCGCTTGATCCGGAAGACCGCTGGTGACCTGGAAGTGCCGGTCGGGACTGCCCACACCATCATGGCGAAGGACCTGGGATGCAAGCCGTACAGGAAACGCAAGGTTCACGGGGTAACGGAGGCTACAACGAAGAAGAGGCTGGACAGAGCAAAACTGATACTTTCGCAGCACGCTGGACAGGAGTTCGTGTTTTCTGATGAGAAACTCTTCATCTTGCAACAGCCGCACAATGTCCAAAATGATTGGCTGTGGGTGCCGCCGTGCCGACGGCCAGCATCCCCCCGTCCCACATAAACATCCCGCGGTTCCAGAGCGCCGCGTCGGTGATGGTTTTGGGGGCCGTATCCAAGTGTGGGAAGTATTCACTGGTGTTTATCGAGAAAAACGTGAAAATCAACGCTACGTACTAAAAGACCGAGGTTCTGAAGAAGGTTGGGGCCCCGGCACTTTATGACGTCTACGGGAAAGATCATTACGTCTTTCAACAGGACAGCGCACAGGCCCACACGGCGAATATCGTCCAAGCATGGTGTCGGTAGAATTTGATTTTCTCTATAAGACTTTGTGTCCTCCCAGCTCCCCGGATCTTAGTCCCCTGAACTTTTATGTATAGTCGTAAATGCTGGCCAAACAGAGCGAACATAAAGTGAACACTATGGACCAATTTAAGAAGCTCATTTTCAAGATCTGGGACGAGATGCCCATGGGCCAGGTGCATGCCGCGTGTGATTCTTTTAAGAAACGTCTCAAGCTCGTCATAAAGCATAAAGGGGGGGATGCTTCCACCAAATATGTCGTAAAGGTTCTCAATAAACACTGCTTCAATAAAAATTGACTCAGAAAAGAATACCTTGTATTTTCATTTTTTAAACACATTTTTAAAGTTGATTTCAGATAATCGCCGCCACCGCAATGTTTGTTTGATTTAATCGACGTTTCTCGGCGAAATAACGTCACATAAATAACGGACACATTTTTAAAGTGTATTCGAACTTGTTGAACACCCTTTATGTGCTTATAATACTCAGACGGAGAGGCGGAAGCTACTGAAACGGTGTGAGATTGCCGAAGCACTTGTCACTGTCGCTAAAGCTATAGCCACGTCAGGTCGGGCGCGCACACCGCTTACCAAGCGGAAAACAGTGATACCTGACGACGGGACGACCGCGCCTCTACAAACAAGCAAATGGAAGCGGTCCCGGCTTGTGCAACCGAGATCAAAGACGAAGCGGGTGGATATGTGGAAACCAAAGGCGGCCGCGGCTGTAAAGGCAAAGCCTAAGAAGGCTCATAAGGGCGATGAGTTAGTAGTAAAACTGACAGGTAAATTGTCGTACGCCGACTTACGCCATGCTGTAAGAGCTTGGGACCAATAAGGTAAAGACCCGCCCTAACCAAGCGGCAGAGATGCTCTTTGAACTCAAAAAGGACCCGACGGTCCAGAACTGGAAGTACAAGAGACTGGTGGAAAAGTACCTGGGCGTTGCTGGCCAGATCAAGGCCCTGTCGCAACGTACTCTCGTCGAGTGTTAAGACCTCGACGAAGTTACGATAGCAGTTGCCCTGCAAAATGCTCTGAGGGACCAGCTCAAAGTCGAGGTGGCGCCCTCAGACATTAGGTTGCGAAAGGTATACGGTGAAATGCAAAGCCCCCGATCGGTCCCAGTTGTGTAGGCAAAGTGGTGAGGAAGATCACTTCGTGAAAGGGTGTACCAACCCATCCCCATCCACCCATCCCATCCAGCTCTGTACAGAAGCAGAAGCGGGCAATAAACATACTACAGGTGGACCAATGTGCCCGGCCTTCAAGCGGGCTCTAAAGAAGTAAAGTGCAGGTTACACTGTGATAGCTGTAGTCGATGGCGTCTACATCTGCAACTGCTACTGCATCCGCCTAGGTGGTCACTAAAGCAGTTCGACCAGATGCTAGATAAGCTTACGGATGAGCTCACTGGTCGTAAGCCAGTTGTCATTGGAAGCAACTTCAATGCCTAGGCAGTCGAGTGTGGTAGTAAGCATACTACCCCAAGGGGGTAAAGTTTACTGCAAGCTTTGTCCAAGCTAGATGTATGTCTGGCAAACGTGGGTTCCGTTAGAACCTTTTGCAAAGGGGTACAGGAATCGATCATCGATAATACCTTCTGCAGCCCTACGTTGCTAGCCAACATGGACTGGAGGGTTCCGGATGAGTACATGCATAGCGACCGTCAAGCTATACAGTACACGATTGACCAACGGAGACAGTACGAAGGCTTAGATCGACCGACCGGAGCGGCCGGAAGTAGAAAGTGAAATCCTTCGATTAAGACCACTTCGTGGAAGCCCTCAGAACAGAGACCAATCGTTCGAACCTGACTGCTAATGAACTGACAAACTTCCTAATGAGAGCATGCGAAGCAACCATGCCTAGAAATGCGTAGCCAATGAACGGACGTCACTCGACACACTGGTAGAACCAATCTCATTCACTCCAGGTGCCACAGGGTGAGAAGGTTTATGCAGAGGGCCCAAAACGACGCAGACAAGCGCGTAGGGTTGTGCAAAGTGCGGACAAGTTAGCGCTCAACAAAGCGGTTAGGCGTAGTGAGAAATACTGTTTCCAGGAACTATGCCGAGCTGCGGACTCAAATCTCCGGGGCAGTGCCCACCAGATGGGGATGAAAAAGATGATTGGTGCATCGACTGCGCCGGAAACTTGCCCACGGAAGCTACGAGTTATCGTGGAAGGGCTATCCTATGCAGGTTACTTAGAAGCTTCTTTGAAAACTGGACGCTAGTGTATAATACAGGTGGTGGTGCCAAAAAGTACAAAGTGACCGCGGGTGTTTCTGCCGAGTGGGGTGCAGATCAATGGCTTCGCCGATGATTCACCCTTGTGCCCCATGTAGCCTAGAAAACGCCGGAGCACGTGGTGTTTCAATGTTCGCGTTTCGATGCCACTCGATGTGAGATGCTTGCGGTCGTTGCGTTGGAGTGAATAATGCCGACAACATCGCCCGAGTAACTATTTTAAGTTTTGTTACGTTCCTCTAGTGGTTTTCATAATTATATTCATAAAACCGCTAATAAAGCTATGAGCTGCACCAGAAATTCTTGATGCCCGCTATGAAAGTGCTTTCCGACAAAGCGGCCCACTCTTCAGAAGGTTGTTATAGCCTCTTTAACAATAAGGTTATAAGCTTAAGTAGTCTCATCACACTCTGCAGAAAGCAGCAATAAAATCGATTAGGGTTTCGCTGCTCGACAGCTACCGCCATAATTTGAGGAAGCTTTAAAGCATACAGTTTGTTCTGGTAAATAGCTAATTCAGTCCGCCAGCTTTGTCAACTTGAAAATTATCCGTGAGCAGAAAAGTCAAACTTTTACTGTCAAGCCATCTTGATCGATTTGGTTTATAGACACCGTAATAAAATATTCCATAGAATAATTAATAAAAAATTTGCGTGTCGCCCACATAACGGGTAATTTTCCATGAAATTAGGTCTAATGAAAAGTGACTTAGTTGTTCTTTTATGAGTCAAATAATTTCAAAATTTTCTGCTTGAAATGTAAACCGGAAAGATCATTTACTGATTCATTATCACGGTAGTGAAGCTTGCATTAATTACGTCCACAGTGTTTCAAAAATATCAATGCATAAATAAATGGATGGATTTCACGGAAATAACCAACCACCGTGAAAATAATGACAATGATTATCAATCGAAAGTTACACGAATACCAGTACAGGGGTAAACAGTTTCGTTAACATCAACATTTAATAACGTTCTTGACTGAGTTCCATAATTTCCCAGCAGCAGCATGATTGGGATTGTTAATCAGTATAATTAGCTGTATTGATATTTACTCAGCACTAGTTGAAGCGAGCAATAATTATACGTTGCTCTGTCCATTATCCTATAGCATCGAATTTCGGGTGGCAAATCACCAGCCAAAATTGTCAATTTTTTGGGCAAAAATTGTTTTTAAACAACGAACAACCTTATATAAAGTTTGCTCTAACAAATAGTTCGATAAATTTTCGACTTGGGAAATTATTTCTTGAGATATTCGCAAACATGCATACCACACTCGCTTACCTAAAATAGCTAGTCGTGTGCGTATGGGAGTTGTACGGGCCCAGTTCAATCCTCGCCTGAATGCCCCCGAGCATGATGGAGTGAGACGACTCCATCACGTACCGTCCCAGTAGCACGTTGTGCCTCGCTTCCTCGTATAGCAACTCCAATATCCGGGGATCCCTAAAACGAAGTTACGGTCAGCAAAAAAAGGCTCACCCGAAAATGCTAAATACCAACTTAATTTTTTCCTCATCCTTCCGCGAGAAGAACACATTGCGCCGTAACATCGTCATCGGTTCGTCGGACAGCTTTTCCAGCTCGTTCCCGTGGCTGTGCTTCTCGAGCAGCTTGGACCACGCAACCCGAACCGCGTATGGTCGATGGTGCGGCTTCAGCTGTACCTCCAGCAGCGGACTGGTCATCCACAGCCCGAACACGCTCTGCGCCAGCAGTTTATTAGTAATTCCTAGTTCTTCACAGCCGAGTGCCGCCGCCAGCATCACCTGCGCCGGACATTGCGCGGTGCCCTCGATCTCC
This sequence comes from Sabethes cyaneus, assembly GCF_943734655.1. NCBI lineage: Eukaryota > Metazoa > Arthropoda > Insecta > Diptera > Culicidae > Sabethes > Sabethes cyaneus. Next base: position 37,913,414 of record NC_071353.1, on the reverse strand, counting down.
ATATGTACAGCGATGCGGGACATCAGATAGACGACCGTCGGTATCACCTATGGGCAAGAAATATTTTGTTGTAATTTTGAGTATTAAAATAAGGCATAATAAAAAATGGCTCTCCGTGGTTCCTTACCTTCTGCATCGGCCGCGGAGGTGAAATGGCCGTTGAAGTAGTCATGGTCGATGGCACCGTCGAAGCGCCCACTAGATTCACGTGAGTGTGGCTGTTGATGCTTCCGCTGTTTTGGCCGCTGCTTCCGATGCCGGCGCCGCCGCTGCTGCTCGCATTCACTGGAGTGCCGAGGGTTAGTGCGGACACGTAATTGGTACTATCCCTATCTCTAATTTGATTATTATTGGTAATTAAGCTAGCACTACTTGATAAACTCGATGATTGTTGTTGTTGCTGCGGTTGATGCTGTGCTTGACCCGGATATTGCCTGTACAGTGTTTGCTGCTGTTGCTGCTGCTGTTGTTGTAATAGTAGTTGCTGTTGTTGCTGTTGGAGAGTGTCAATATTGCTACCACTAACTAGATAGCTGTCGGTGCTGGAACCGGGTCCTACGGAAAGAGAAGAAAAGGCAAATGTTAGCATCACTTTAAACTTTGAATTGAAAACTATTCATAAGTTATTTAATTTAATTATGAATATTTCACCGACAATAGATATAGGTTGGCAATATCTACCAAATTATAATTTCATTCAGTCAACATTTGGTTTTACCAAAAACCAAGACAAGAAAAAGGCGACTGCTGATAAAGCTTTTATAAATAACGTAACGTACTTGATGACAGTTTCAAGCTCCAAGCGAGCAAAAAGGATTGCTTACTGTGAAATGTCGATACGACACTCGATACGAATACAGCTGGATACGTCATTATGTTCGTGAAAATCCACAGTACAGTTACCGACCGGTTTCTTACTGTTGGGAACCTGCTGCAACGTGGCGTGGGTCGTTCTCAAGACTCTGCTGTTTAGTCGATAGAGCCAGTATAACTCAACGTCTCCTATATAAACAGTATACTCTACGTATGCAAGAAAACCTTCGCAGAAATCCAAAGAAGTTCTGGTCATTTGCCAACTGTAAAAAAAATGGAGATAGCCTGCCTGTAGATCTGTTTCTGAACGCTGGCCAACGCTGCGAACGATAAATGCAATCTCTTTGCAGCACACTTCATGCAGGTTTTAATCGTTTTCCTGCTTCCTTTATCCTGCTACATTTATCTATTTATCTAAATATCTTAGTCTTAATAAATGTGCGTCATAGTTATAAGATATTCGATCCTTTTAGTTTCGCGACGAATTTCTGCGTTGATTCATTAAAATTTTTTTTTGTATGCCAGAAGGGCATTGGGTTAAAAGGCCACTGCGACCGATTAATGATCGTCTTTTGTGGCAGACCCCGATTGCTGTACACAGTTTACGTCATTAAAATTTAATAATTGTTCAACCATTTCGAAGGTCCTATTGCATGCGGTAATCGGTTCCTGATAACCAAATGATGTGCGGTGGAAAGTGATTTGTAGCAAGCCAGTTGAACGGAGAGTACGTTGAGAAGCGCGAAAGTTCAGGAAAGACAGAAGTGTCGGTGAATCAATATTACCATTGATCAGTTTTGCTATAAAAATTGCTTGTTGCCCTTTTCGACGGCGCTCGAGTGTATCGATTCCGAGTAGACGACAGCGATCCGGATACTGTGGCAGGTTAACGGTGTCACGCCAGGGAAGCTCACGTAATGCAAGTCGGACAAACCTTTTTTGAATACGCTCAATCAATAGCAATAGTGGGTTTTCAGGCAATGTGAATCTTTGAAATCGCGGGCGATTTTGGAGGTAAAACCGAACTAGCGTGTGGCTCTTGATATCAAGGCGGCCGGCGTGATAAAAGTGAGCTTTGCGTCAAGGAGAACACCGAGATCACTTACACGGTCGACTCTCCGCAGTTGCAATCCGTCGACGTGATAATCAAACAAAGCTGGCTTTAAAATGCAGTGAAACGTCATGACCTCACACTTGGCAATACTGATTACGAGCCAGTGGTGCTTATTACCAATCTCACTTCACGGTGAAATCAACGTGAAGTGAATTCGGCCCTATTCCGAAAGTCACGCAAGTGAGATGAAAAGTGACAAGACACACCTCCCGTGAAATCAGGGTTATTCCCAATGTCATGCGACCTGCGTGGAACCGAAAAAAATGACATTTCGCGTGAAAACATTCCACTTGGTTTTTAGATGGTGAAATGATTCCACGAAAAGAGGTAAGTTTTGTTTATCAATCTTTTATCGATTTATTAGTCAGCAGAGGGCTGGTTTTAGTATTTATAATATGGCAAAAGCTAATTGCAACTAATATTCTATTGCAGGACCGTTTTGGACTAATGATGACTAATGATGGACTTATGACTATGATCAAAACAGTCAATACGACGGGACGTTTTCAGTCAGCAAAAAATCTGAGCCGATCGCTGCCAGGTGTCCAGTACAGAATCGTCACGGTCAGGGTAATTTTAGTGCAAATTAATTCCTACCAGCAGCACCAATCCGTTCAGAGTGATAGGTATATTAAACGACACGACATGCCAGCAGCGGTATAGCGGCAAGGAAGTTTACGCCACGTTGTTCAGCATATCAGGTTTACGTGTCGCTTGTCGAAAATGGACCGGAACTATACACCGTGCAACTCAAGCAGCAGAAGAATCTCTCAATGAGATAATGCATGCATTAGTGCGAATTTCGCAGAAACATTTTTCCCCCAAACCAACTTTGGAAACAGCCTACGCCGCCTGTTTTCAGAAGGCCAAACCTCCCTCTAATCCGTCGTTCTTTTACCAGCTACAGGACACACTGGACTTTAGCACTCATTCCACCGGCAATGGTGCGGTCAGTAACGATAGTGACGAGGACGATCAATTCCAGGACAGCAACGGTGACATCAGTTAAATAGGAACAGTAAGATCACGATCTACATCTAGGCAGAATAACCATGCCGTCGACGTCGATATTCAATTCCTGCCTATGTTGAGCGTGCCGATGGCTGAGAGCAACGATTGTTAGGAAGGACTACCGCAGCGAATATGAAAAGAAAGATGCTCATAGTGATCGTCCAAATGCAAGCGATTGTCATTTGTCAGCTGGAAGTTTCTCAAATCAGTTTTCAGAGTTTTTCTGGAAAAGAGAAAAGAGCCGGCCACCTAACTGAGGCGAAAGAATCACACTGCTGTTTGGGATAGAACTCAAACAGAGCTTAATAGTTTGTATTACTTTCCGTAGACGAACAACTATGACTGTCTAAAAGTCTTACTGGAGTAGCAAGCTAAGGTATTCTAAGGTAGCTAAGGCATAAAATAGGTACGTTGTTACATAACCGATTTTGCACACTACACACAAAATTGGTAATCAATGAACAGCGAAATCAGATCGAACTTGACGCTGGAATATGAAACACGATTGAAGTTGTAAACAATTATTGAAAAATGTGATCTACTAATAGAATAAATTTCAAATTATGTTACATTTCTCATTGTATTTGGAGTGTGCGTGCGTGCGGGCGTGCGAATATGTGTGTGTGTGTGTTTTTTATTTAACGAGTAGGGAAATCTGCTATCAGACACCTGAGAAGACAACTAGGGAGTGGGGTTTGGTATCCCGACCCCCCTACTGGGGCGTGAGGATCCAGACCCACTAAAACCCTACTCGAGTCTCCAGCCTCAATCCCCTCTGGCACCACCTTATCGGTATTACTTCAGGGAGGGGCTATTGTGCTTAACGCACACTCTTAGATAACTACTGGAATATGGTAGTTAGGCTGTTTATTCGCCGTTGATCGGCTTTCCAGCGGTTTCATAGCTCAAGTACGATCTGGGTAGCAGCCGCATTGACCGCTCCCCTGACGTCCGAGCTAGAACACATCTTTTGGACTAAGTTATCCGGAGTAGCGTCCTGTCCGCTCACTGCCATCATGTTGCTTCTCACGCCCGCGAAACGAGGGCATATGAAGAAAGCATGTTCTGCAGTTTCCACAACGTCCACGCATTCGGGACACGCGGGGGACTCCGCCAGCCCAAACTTGTGCAGATACTGTCTAAAACAACCATGCCCTGACAGAATTTGTGTCAGGTGAAAGTTGACTTCGCCGTGGCGCCTGTTGACCCACCCGGATAGTTCCGGGATAAGTCGATGTGTCCACCGGCCTTTTGTGGAATTAGCCCATGCCCGCTGCCATGTGATCATCGAGGCCGATCTTGTGGTACTCCGTATGCCTCTAGTTCCACGTTGGTTGAAGCACTCTACGTCCTCGCTGATGATGATACTAATAGGCATCATACTCGCCAAGACGCAGATTGCGTCATGTGAAACTGTGCGATACGCACTCGCCACTCTTAAGCACATGAGACGATAGGTGCTGTCCAGCTTGGCTAGATAGCTTTTGGTACCTAACGCCGATGACCACACCGGCCCGCCATACCTGAGTATGAACTGGACCACGTTGGCTAACAGCCTTCGCTTGCTGCCATATACCGCAGAGCTATTAGACTTCATACGAGACAATGCCGAAATAGCTGTGGAAGCCTTGTTGCAGGCATAGTCGACATGGCTCCCGAACTTGAGCTTGTCGTCGACCATTACTCCAAGGAGTTTTAAGGACCGCGTTGACGAAATAGTGTAGTCATCGACGCTGATATTTGCTTGCTGCACCGACTTGCGGTTGTTCACCACGATAACCTCCGTTTTATGATGTGCTAGGTCCAGTTTCCTGGATCGCATCCAATCTTCAACAATGCTTATAGAGTGGGCAGCCGTCAACTCAACCTCTCTGACAGATTCATCGTAGATTTCCAAGGTGATATCGTCCGCAAAGCCGACAATAACCACCCCTACCGGGAACTTCGTCATACATGACGTTCCACAACACCGGGCCCAGTATGGAACCTTGCGGAACCCCTGCGGTGATTGGAATGCATTTCTGACCCTCCTCCGTGTTGTAGCATAGCACACGATTCTGGAAATAATTTTCCAGAATCCTGTACAGCGACACCGGCACTTGGACGTTCCGAAGCGAGTTGGCTATGGAGTCCCAGCTAGCGCTATTAAATGCATTTCTCACGTCGAGCGTGACAACTGCGCAATAACGGATACCTGTCCTCTTGGACTGGATTGCCACCTCGCCTGTCTTAGTGACAGACAAGATGGCATCCACCGAAGATATGCCTTTTCGGAAGCCGAATTGGTTCCTTGACAGACCGTTTGTACCCTCCATGTAGTGTACGAGTCTGTTAAGGATAACCCTCTCCAGTACCTTGCCGGCAGTATCGAGCAGACAGATCGGCCTATATGACGAGGGGCACCCGGAGGTTTTCCCGGCTTCGGCAATAGGACCAGGTTCTGTCGCTTCCATCTGTCCGGGAAGCGGCCATCTTCCAGTCATCTACTCATTACTGCCCCGAATAATTCGGGAGCCTCTAGAATAGCCGCTTCAATGGCCATATTCGGGATACCGTCTGGCTCCGGTGCCTTGCTCACCTTCAGGGATTTGGCGATCTCGATGAGCTCCTCGTTCGTAACCGTCACTTCCTCCCCGATCTCCAAACCGCCATCGTCCACGTTACTTTGGATGTTCGGCTGGGAGGCCGACCATCCTACGCTATGGTCTGAGATACTGGAACGTCGGCCGTGGGACGACTCAGCGGCCTGGGGCCAGGGCCTTGGCTCGTGGCGCGGAAAGAGGCCCTCGATGATCCGCTCCAGCATCTCTGGCGATTGCTCTGCGGGGGCCATCACGCCCTTGGTCTTTGCCATTACGACTCTGTAGGCATCACCCCACGGATTCGCATTGGCACTAGCACATAACCTTTCAAAGCAGGCTCGTTTACTAGCTTTTATCCCACTCTTAAGCGCTATGCGTGCAGCAACAAGTGCTACTCGACATTCAACCCTGCCTTCGTCCGAACGAGCTCTTTGCATAATTCTCCTCGCACGAAAGCACGCTCCGCGGAGTTCCGCAATTTCAACTGTCCACCAGTAAGCCGGTGACCAGCCATACCTAGGTCGACCTTTCCTAGGTATGGTAACATCACACGATCGCGACAGTACTTCAACCAAATGATCAGCGTTCGGATCGGGCATACCGCGATCACAGCACTCTCTTCGGATCGCTTCCACAAATACTTCGGGATCGAAGTATGATGTCTTCCATCCACGAGTGGTTGGAGTGTTGGCTCCACTCGCCACCTGCCGCCTCGTTATCTGACCGACACTATAGCGGACCGCCTGATGGTCACTGTGAGTGTAGCCATTGTCTACCCTCCAGTCTCCTATCAGACCAGGACTGCCGAATGTCACGTCGATGATAGACTCCGCACCGTTCCTACTGAAGGTACTTGTGGTGCCGACGTTGGCCAAATCTACGTTGAGCTTTGCCAGAGCCTCAAGCAGAATCCGACCCCTATGGTTCGTGCGACGACTTCCCCACTCTACCGCCCAAGCGTTAAAGTCTCCCGCCACAACCACCGGCCTTAGACCAGTGAGCACAACTGATACTCGGTCTACCATCCGCGTAAACTGCTCGATAGACCATCTCGGCGGAGCATAACAGCTGCAGTAGAACACTCCACCCACTTTGGCAACCGCAAATCCCTCGTCTGCGGTTGACACAACCTCTTGAACCTGCTTGCCGTCCATATAGCTGCCGTCCCGGACCCATCCGACACCCAGTTGCGGTTTCCGGCAGTGACGCGATATGGGTCCGAGATGATGGCAATGTCCGTTGCCGACTCTGAAACTGCTTGGTGTAACAGCTGCTGAGCCGTGCTGCAGTGGTTCAGGTTGAGTTGTGTCACTTGCACTATGATCGTAGCTTGGTCGCCGGCACACCAGCCGGGCACCTTGGACCTCCCGTTACGTGCTTTGCGTCGCTTTTACCGGTACAGATCAAGCACTGGGGAGGCTCCGCGCAGTCCCTTGCTTTATGGCCAGCACTGCCACATCTCCTGCACAATTGGCTCCTATCTGGCCCTTTGCAGTTCCAGGCCTTATGCCCGTGCTCGAAGCATCGGAAGCAAGCCTCCGATTGCTTCAGCACGCTTAGTGGGTATACTGACCACCCCACTTTCAGCCTAGCAGCTTTCAGGGCTTCGTTTTGGTCCGCCAGCGGAAGTCGTAAGGTGGCTACCTGGGTCCCGACAGGACCCTTACGCAGGCGAATCGCCTCGGTTGCCACCACCACTCCACTTTGCTCTTTGAGGGCCTGTACGACCTTACACACATCGGTGTTCTCATCCAGGTTTTTAAGCTGGAGTCATTTCTGATGTGAGAGCACGTACCTGCACTCCCTCCCCGAGCACTCCTTTCGCTATCGACTTGTATGCGGAACTCTTCTTGGAGGCGTCCTTCTTCAACTCAAGGATCATTTCGCCCGTGCGTGAGCGGCGGATGCTCCGCACGTCCGCGCCCAGGTGCTTGAGTAGGGCATCTCCTCTCATGGCCTTCAGAATCTCCGAGTATTTCGACCCGTCGGTTTTCAGGATAAGAGCGTCGCCCTTCCTCGCTCGCTTCCCTGTCGGTTTAGGTGAAGCTTTCTTTTCGGTGGAGCTTCCTCTTTTCTTCCTCTTGGCCGTGACCCACGGGCCACCCGTCTTGGTGTTTCCCGCTGCTTGGTCGGTTGGCTCCACCAACTCGCTAGCCTGTAGGCTTTTACCGATCAGGCGTTTTTTGGTCCACCAGGGGTGCCATCCCCGGGGACTGTCTCAGACGCTTGGCTGATGCCTTACCGCTGTTGGTAGCGCTCTCCGTGGCTTCCAGGGCCACGTTGCGACACGCCGTCAACGAGCAGGCATCCGTTTGTACTGACTAGAACGTAACTAGACGCTAGACTAGACGTAATGGGTAGAACGAAACAAACCCATTGATGTGCCACGGCACCATGAACAGAGGGACCCAACATACAAGATGGCTCGACCATGTCGAAAGCGACTTGCGACTTCTAGGACGCCGGAGAAAACGGCGACGAATGACCCAAAATCGAGTTGAATGGAAACGACTGCTTGATTAGCTACCCTGGTTCTCTGATGTTGATGACGACGACAGCAGGACATATTGAATGGATTGTTTGCTAAATTTGATCAGTAGTATATAATAAATTTATTTAAAGGCAGTTTAATACCAGATTACATAAATTTTTCAGTTGAATGAACGTACTTCAACAATAATTCGTATACCTAGATTTTTTTGAATAGTTCCTATAACTCACAGTAGCGTTTCAATATTCAACTGACACGATAAAGAAATTAATCAATGCGGGACCATTTTTGGGACACATGGTAATCCGGAACAAACCTTCCAAATCCGGTACAGTCCCGCAAAATCCAACACGTCTGGTCAGTATGATTTCAAGTCCAATTTGAAGTCTCCGCGTCTGAAGTCCCAGCTGGCCAGGCTAAAATTAAAATACACACCTCTATTCTACATGCCGATAGGAGTCGGATCCGACCAGAAATTGCGCTTCGATCGGAATACATCCTATGCTATAACACACGTCGATCGGGACGTTTCTGATCGGAACGAGCCCGATCGGAATGCAGAATCAAGGATGATGCAGAATCAGATGGAAATATGGCACATGTGCACTACTGTACTAGCACTAGCCTTTGAGCACAGGCCGTCCGTCCGGCAAGGGAAATAATAAGAAGGGCATCCCTTTTATTCCACGGACCATTGATAAGGGACCGTAGATTTTATTGCACAAGTTCACATGAGTAGGCAAATGAAACAATCCGACGCTAGTCCGTCAATCTTGTCAATGGGGTTATTATGCAACTCACTTCACTGCCAATCTCACTTCACGAATGAAATTTTTTTCACTTCACTCTACGTGGAATCGGGAATAGGTAAAAAAAAGTGACGTGAGTTTGGAAGTGAAATTTATTTCACCGTGAAGTGAGATTGGTAATAAGCACCAGTTTATTCAAAACCAGCCAACGAAATCATTCAGCATGTCTTGCAGACGACGGCAATCATCTATGGTTCGAACTACCAGATACAATTTAAAGTCGTCGGCATACACCAATTATTGCAGCCAGATACGAGTAATAAAGACACGTCATTGAAAAACAGCATGAATAACAGGGGTTCCATGTTGCTTCCCTGCGGAACTCGTGAATTGTTAGTAAAGACATGCATGCACCGAGCTTAGCGCGTAACATTCTACCGCATACGTACGAACTCTACCATTCAACGAATCGACGAGAAGCACCAAGACGTGATCTTTTACACAGAAGGATCTTGCGATCAATACGATCGAAAGCTTTTAGATCAGTGTAAATAACATCAATTTGTGCCTTCTGCTCCATATGCGATATACACGACGTGGTAAATTGCAACAAGTTAGTACAAAAAGAGCGACCTGGGACGAATCCATGTTGAGAGGTAGAAATGTAATTCTTTGTACGGGAGAGAGCAACACCATTCACTATAATCTCGAATAGCTTGGAGCTGGCCGACAGACTAGTGATGCCATGATAGTTCCTGACGTTCTGCCGGTCCCCAGATTTTAACACCGGAAACATAAAAGATTGCTTCCATATTCCGGGAAACTTCCCTTGCGCAAAAGATTTGTTGAAGATATAGCATAGCGAGACTGCTAGCACCTCAGCGCATTTATTAAAAACGACTGCAGAAATCCCATGCTGAGATTGGCTGCGCATACCTGCGCCCTTTTAAAATAAAGCCTCCTAAAAATTGTATGAAAATTAGCCAAAGCTTGAATAGCTCGAAAACCAAGGAAGGTAGAGATGCACTTCTTTTAGCAAAAAGGTGTATTTTCATAGTACGTTAAACTTCGTAGAAGTCGAAACAACCTGAAAAATTTAGAAAAACTGGTATTAAGGGGATTTTTTTTTTTGTATGCCAGAAGGGCATTGGGTTAAAAGGCCACTGCGACAGTCTTAATGATCGTATTAAGGGGATACATTAGTTTGTAGCACTATAACATCTTTCCCTTAAGAGATGTAAGTTCTTTTTCTTAGACGAAAACTCGTTGAATAACATTTTGTACAAGTTCTTCTTGAGCTTTGTTTATTTTTGGCTTTAAACAAAAAAGTTAAATTGATTATTTATTGACCCACCCCCGTAATGCATATTTTTTTGGTATAACAAAAAAGTACTTTGAAAATCAAGAAATTTTTGTGAAGACACAAATGCAGAAAACTTCGTAGTTTCTACGCAAAAGCCGATGTCCGCCTTTTATTGAAGCTGTCCCACTGTGCAGCATAGAGTTTTTCCAAAACGTTCAGTCTCTACCAGAAGTTGAAGAATTCGCGAAAAATGATTATTTGAATCGATGAACATCTCTCATGAACATACATTATTCGCCAGCCTCGCTAGTAATGCATCCATCGGCCTTGAATTTTATCACGAACATAACATTATTGTGAACACCGGAATTTGTTCAAAAATTGAATATTGAACATTGAGTGTGGCCAATTTAGCAGGTACCTATAGGATACCCGGAGATGCCGAAAAGAATTTAAAATTTATCACCATGAAAAGAGAATAGTTTAAAATAGAGTTAGTTGCTTTAGAAGCAGTAGAAAGTATTTTTTCGCTCTTTTGCCTTGCACACGATATTTGTATATTCAGCGATGCTATGAAGCGTGAATATATGTGGATAATTAGGTATATGCAAATTGAACCATTTGCTTCTTTGTTTTCTCATGATAAAATCGTTTACCGATGATCGGCGTATATATTCATTTTGCGCCCAGTTAGCTTCGGGGTACGATGCTGGCCTAACAAGCCAATCTCGGCTGGGAGGTGCTGCTGTAGTAACAGTAGGATCGATGCATTAGCCCCGTAATTGTCCTGTACTCTAATAACTGGCTGCGAATTCTGTCGATAAAGAGGGGTTCTCAACAAGTTCTCAACACGACGTTTATACCCATGGCTTTGCTTTTTTTGCCTCTACGAATTGATTTCATCTCATTCTACCTGCGCAACATGAATAAAGGAGTACAATTTGAAGCAGTGTACACGGACTTGAAAGCAGCGTTTGATCGGGTGGATCACGGTATCCTCCTTGCAAAACTTGAGAAGCTGGGTATTTCCGCACCGTTGTGCAACTGGCTTTTTTTCCATGTTGGTACACTGAGACTTTTTTTTGATCTATTGTGATATATCCCTGTTTTATTATAGCTTTATTGTGAAGATGACGCACCACTATAAGTAGCGATCATTATTGTATGACTAATAGCATTTGTTCAGGCCGGTGACACACTTCGGATGAAGTGCACTACTGCGCTGGGAGTTGTTCTCCAAATATCAAAGTGTTCTAACAGCACTCTGTCGAAGAGGGCTAAATCTTTTATTAAAAATTGCCGGACATTGGCATAACAGGTGTTCCGAGTTTTTTTCTATGCCACAGAAGCGTCATATATCCCATAAGCTTCATATTATAGCGGCTCGAACAATGTCCTGTAGTATAAAAAGCAAAGCCATGGGTTTATACCGTCTTTAGACATTACCCTTCTTTATCGACAGACTTCGCAGCCGGCTGTTAGAGTACAGGAAATTTACGGGGCCAGTGCAACAATCCTACTGACTCTAACTAGCAAGCACCGCCTAGCCGAGATTCGAACATAAGACGACTGGCTTGTTAGACCAGCGTCGTACCTCGAAGCTAACTGGGCGGCTGTCCTGTAGTATAAGACCAGTATAAATGCTTAGATCTTTCTTCGAAAGCTCCAGGATTCTGCGAAGAGATTTTAGAGAGATAAAGCGTTTTAACCGCCTAGCATTGAAAGGGTTATTCCAATTTGACTCCACTTTCATATATTCCCATGCTTTTAGCTCCATTTTTAAAGCAGAACCAGATAAGCCACCGAGGAGCTCAGGTCCTACGAATTGATGAGATGATTCGAGTCTTGCGAGCGCATCAGCTCTTTCATTTCCATCGACTCCACAGTGACCTGGTACCCAGTACAGGTTGACTTGGCTACGACAAGACAATTTTTGGAGTAATTGAACACATTCCCAGACATGTTTTGATGTGCATGCCGTCGACTTTAGAGAGTTTAGAGCTGTTTGGCTGTCGGAAATGATGCATATATTTGAATGTCTATAGTTCCTGCGCAAGCACACAGTGGTACATTCTACAATTGCTTGTACATCAGCTTGGAACACAGTTGGCCATCTGCCCATTAGAGATGACATGTCCATTCCTGGACCAGTTACTCCTGCTCCCACTTTATTGTCCATTCTAGAACCATCTGTATAGAAAACAATAGAGCCTGAGCGAAGATCGGGATTGTAACTGGTTACAATCATACCTTATACACCGTAGCACAGTGGTCCGAAAATCAAAATAGTTGGCAGAAACCCCATTTTGCAAGTATTTTTAATTGATCAAATAACTCAAAAGTGTTCTTCTACATACCCATATGAGCTTAAATCCTCGTTTTGGTTGTTCGTTTTTTAGTTTTCTAAAAGCTATAGCCTTCTGAACTTGTTGAATAACATTTAAGCCGGTGAAATCTTTTCAAAAACACGTATGGTTGTTTCTTACAGGTATGTAGCAAACGTTGCATAAATATCGTAAACAATGACATATTTAGTTGAAAGACATCTATTTCAATATTATTGAGAAGGTTACACTAATTTAAAATATTATTGGTTCACCGAGTCTGGCTTGATTATGATAAAAATGAGGACGAATATCTAAACTCTTTCGAATTGACAGTCGTAACTTATGGAACCCGTCGAGTTCCGCGGCCATATTACTTTTAGTGTTCAGGTATACTTGTAAGGAACCGATTGAACCTAAATTTGGCTGCAACTTTCTGCAACTAAGAAAGTAAAGACAAATCTTAGAGAGGATGTACGAATTCATGTAAGCAAATTTGATTTTAACGAATAATCCTTGCAATGGTTTCAATATATGATAGTAGGCATTGATTATTCTGCATTGATTATTCCAGGATATCGTGGAAATGAAAGGGACAAGCATTAATATAGTTTAAAAAATTGTTTTTGGAGTATACTTCAAAGAAAGCTTCGTAGCGCAAAACAACAATTTAGTTTGTTTCCGGAATATCGAAACAGAATAACGCGCTTCTAAGGCACATCTGATGCAAAGGCTCATTTCAACAGGATTTATAGGAGACATAGTACTCCCATTACATCTTATTATTAGGCTTACATTTTAGATTGAAGACCCCTTTACGATAAGGATATACAAGGTCTAAAACTAGTATTTAATTCAAAAAGTAATCAAAAGTATTCAAAATGTGACACAACAACGAAACAAATCATGGATCTGTAATTATCGTTCGCTGTATGTTACATTACATTAATGTATGCTCCAGTCTAAATTCGTAGCTATTATCAATATATCTAATGCAATAAATAAAATATGAAAAAAATAATTTCATACTTTTCAATGGAAGAAACTAGAAGTCTAATATTAATTAATCAAGGGCATAGTAGAGGCCGCAAACAAAGCAATTACAAGAAAGTTTTTCTGGTTAATTTTTATTTGTTGTTTCATTAGTCAGACCGATACGTATTTCGCCTACGACTTGCTGGCTTCACCAGTGTCTGTTTTGAATTTGAACTTTATTTGTATTTCTTTATTTGAAAACCTATTTAATAATAAATAGCTTGTCTATAAAACCATTCGGGTGCAATTAGAATGCTGATTCAAATGTACTGGAAAAATCGAATGAGTCGCAGAAATGTGAAAAAATCTTTCAAAAAAAAAGTACTTAAGCAATTATTGGATAACAATCCAATAAAATGAAAATGTAATGTTATCCAACCTTTCAGTGCCTTATAAGGCAACTGAGAGTTATCAAATCAACACAACCATTACTGAAAAACTTAACCAATAATTAATATTATATTATGGTAATAACGTGTATTAAAGAGTTAACTTATAATTTAAGGGTTAAGCACTAGTTGAATGATATCACATAGATCTCTGAGTATATCAACCAACTTCGCAGAAGTCACCTATCCTCTAGGAGATCGTTTTGACATTTCTGCCAGCTTTTTGGACTTTCGGACCACTGTGCGTAGGCCGTGTGTGAACATCGGGTGGTTTTCCGACTCGTTCTGTAGCATCTCTGGCATGCCACAGGGGAGCAACCGTGGACAACTGCTCTTTTTCTTTTTTTAAATAATCTACCAACTCTCCTGCCACCTGGCTGTCGAACATTTTATGCCGACGGAAACCCACTTTTTCTTCATGTCTTCCTCAGATTTGACCTCCTTGGGATGCTTCCGTAGTGGCTGCTTTATAATAACCCAGTATTTTTCGATGGGCCTTAGTTCCGGCGCGCTGGAGGGGCTCATGTCCTTGGGTAGGAAAATGATTCCGTTGGGTTCGTACCAATACAGGACAACCTTTGAATAGTGGCACGAAGCTAGATCCGGTCAGAAGATCAAAGACCCCACGTGTTGCTTCAACAGAGGAAGCAGATACTGCTTGAGGTAGATCTGTCCGTTTACAGTCCCGGTAGTCACCAACAGTGCACCCCCGATAACACAAGATCGTATTAGAAAGTTCATATTAAATCGTATGCATGTAAATTTTACATTGGAATGATGAATAATTGGAGTATGTCGAAACAAAGTGAACAATAAATTGTTTTGCAGTTATGCGTGTCCTCATATACAACTCATGACTGTAAATTATAAAGCAGTATAGATGTTTGCAATATTAAGTTATATCTTAATCACATATTCAGGAGTATTAAGTTGCGTGTTATAAACACCGCTGTATAAAATGCAAGATAGAATTACAAATAATTATCAAAATTTTCGCACGTATATTGCCTCCACTTTGGTACTTATATGTTCTTATCCGGCGTGAAATAAAACTTTTTCGTTCAGATATGATGTCGTATTGCTCAGTTGTAATCGAGATATACAAACCAAATTGTTTACTGGGACTCCGTTTGTATGAGCAGATTGCTTACCTAATTATGGATTTCTTGGCAAACTTTGAAAGTTTCTGCTTTCTTACTTCCTCCAGAACATCAAATTTGTGAAGAACAGTAGGCTCGGAAGCAGCCGAATACCGCCTTGACGTAAAGCTCATCATTCATGATGAGACAATGAGGCTTTGTCAGCATCTGGGTGTACAGTTTCCGGGCCCGTAACTTTCCCACCGTATTTTGCCGTTCGTCACGATTTGGAGCCTTCTGCACCTTGTACGTATGAAATCCCTTCCGGTACTCAGAACGAAAGACATGGACAGATTCAACTTTTTGGCCACATCCCTAACCGAAGTATTGGGATTCCGCTCAAACGGTTTTACGACACGCTTGTGATCCTGATCACTAATAGAACATCCATTCTGACCGCATTTCTCCTTCCGTTCGATGCTCAGAGTTTCGTATTAACATCTAATCGCACGCAGCGCCGTTAAAAACTGGCGATTGGCGAATTGAATTTGGCGATTTTTCATGCCCCGTTATTAGTTGAGTTGCATGCAAAATAGTCAAACAACTACGCTCGATGCTTTGTTCCTACTGCCAGCACTACCACGTAGCGAAGAAGTTGGACATGGTGAAGCTCTTCGTATCCGTTAAGTAAAGCCAATCTGGCATTTATAACATCCTCTCCCGCGAAAAAGCGAAAGCGTTGAACGGCACCCTGGTGCTGGCAACCCGACCGTAACGTGCAGTAGAAGCTGAAGATGAAGACCCAGAACAAGGTGGTCTCATCGTTTCGCGTCTTGGGCCAGGAGGTCGGAGCAACCGGCTAAACAGTAAAGAAGTACTTGAACAAAATGGACATTTTCTCGAGGAAGCGTCAATCTAGGCTAGTTGCGTTTCAGACAATCGCCCAGAAAACGGCTGAAGGTGCTGGTGAAAAACTTCTTTTCGGCGAAGCACAATGTAGTGGTCATAATGGACGACGAAAACTATTTGACGCTGAACAGCAACGACTTGCAGAGGACTGACTACTTTACGTACACCAACAAGAAGGTAAGCGATGATGTCAAGTGCGCGATACTTCTTGACGAATGCGGCAACTACCGGTAGGTACTTCGTACTGCATCTTCGTATCTCCTCGTTCACAGTAAGCTTCAAACGAAACAGGAGCGGCGTGAATATTCTCTTCTCGCTGATCGTCAGCCACACAAGGATCTTCTTCGGAAACTTGGCGCAATAGATATACTTGACATCATCGCTTATCTTCTTGTTGGGAGACGTAAAGTACTGAGTCCTCCCCTGCCAGTCGTTGCTGTCCAGCGTCAAGTAGTTTTCGTCGTCCATTATGACCACTACATTGTGCTTCACCGAAAAGATGTTACGAAAAAAAAAATTGTAAAGGAGGAAGGAACACTGATTTAGGAAACGAAGGGCACCAAATTGGGCTCCCGCCAAGGGCGCCACAATGTCACACTACGACTCTGATCACACGACTTACCGTTGACTGCACGATTCCGATTTGTTTTCCGAGGTCCTGATGAGAGAGTTGAGAATTTTTCAGGTGCTTGCACGAAACTAACTAGCGACGTTGCTTTTCGGGTGACGCCATTTTTTAAGTTTTTTTAAAGACTGACAGCGATAAAAATCAGTGTAAACAAGACACTATAAACTACTTCTACCCAAATTTTCGAGAGAAAATATCAAATGGATAATTTTCTACACCGTTTTTTCCGTTATGCAATTTAATATGGGACACCCTTTAAGTAGCAAATCATTGAATATCATCGAAGAAATCTTACAATATAAGCTCCGTAAATAGAAATTTACGTGTATTTCAATAATATTTTGCGAAATACCTCGAAGAGTTAACAGAATAAACGATCAGTCATTGTTTACCTAGAATCGGGGCTCAACCCCAGTAGCATGGTTTTGGTTGTAAACACTCATAACCGTTCCATCGAATGCAAGTTCATCGTTTCATGAAGAAGACGTCATTGCATTGTCGCACTGTGCGAACGGACACGCACACCTTATAATCAGCAAGTACAGCGCTAGTCACAATATTCACCAGCCAAACCCTCGCCTCGCTCGTTTGGCTGATTAAAGCGCTATCTTTCAGGCACAGGTTTACGCCGGGGTATTTAGTATGAAAGGTGCCCGAAATCTGTTTATCTAGTGACGAGCAGCAGCGCCGCGGTGCTATGAAATCATGTTGATGTAGTGAAAAATAATGCAGACAATGGTGTCTAGACAAACACTACCATATATTCAGTCGAATGTAAGAATGCATATGCAGATGATTTTTGATTGCTTTTATTATTCTCAAGAAAAAGAAATCAATGGAAGGTAACATTGGATAAGAATCCTTCCATGGGAGCACCGCCGAATTGCGATTGACGACATTGAATTTTTTTGCAGGCTTTTGATTTCACTTGGGAAAATTAGCGAACAATGCTTCTTCGCAGGTCATAAGTTTGTAGAAAATGTGCTTACAAGTTACAACAAGTGGCCAGATAATTATTTTCTAAAGTTTGTAAACAATATCTGAAACTGCAGAATTTCTGGTCGGTTCTATTTTCGCAATCTGTTGTGTTCAAAGGAGAACTGCGCACCTCGTTGTTGGTTTGTTGGTCAATAAATGTTTATTTTTCGAATAAAACTTTAGTTACGGAAATAATGGTGAACAATCACAAAAGCATTAATTGCCGTGGGGAGCAATTGTATCAATATTAGAAAAATTGTTACACAAACACACTGCCGGTACTCGCATAACAGTCCCATTTTCTATAGTCGGATTCTCGGTCGGATAAAGGAAAAGTTTGGTGCACGAATTTAAGGTGAAGGTCGTCAGAGTCCAGCTGCTTTTTTACTGATTTCAGTACTTGTTGCCGCTATCGTTTTGTTTATGCTATGGCAAGTTTACCAGGTGAACAGGATTGGTGGTAGCAGGTAATAATATGTTATGAAGAATTATGAAACGTAGAATCGCGTATCTAATTTTGCTGTTAAACTAGATCCGACAGTAATTCTATCACATAAAATGTTGTTTACGGTGAGGTTCATTATCAATGAATTTTATAAGTATATTATCGACACTCTACGACCCTAAATTTAATAGTGAAAATAATTGGTCAATTTCATGCTCAAACACGTTTACGTTGGCATCACTCCATATATACGTCCGTTCCCTTGGTAACGTACAACAACGACGGTCGTGAATTCGAAATTGCAATCGAAACGAAGTAAAGTTTTTCATATCAATTCAAGTGAACAGTTTGGGCAAATTCATTATAGTATCTTACCAAATAACTGTTCGGGTGGTAAATTAAAATTTTCTGTGTCTCGGTGCCATACTGACTGCCATGAATGGATTCTGACGACCTTGTCGTAAAGAACGATACGACGAATTTAAAACCAGAGGCGCTGCAATAACTAGAAGGAAGTGATCAAATACTAACTGAAACAGATCTTACTGGAAAATTGACCATCTTTTGACGTAGGACTACGTCTTTGTTTACTATACTGGGACTGGGTAGCACTTGTGAAAACGAAAATAAAAGTGTAACGTTTGAATGAAAGATTTCAAATGGTTATAACTACTAAACTACTGAACGAAACTAAACAATTTATATGTCATTGGATAGATAAAATAACCAGCAATTTTATAGAGGTGTGGGAGGGCAGTTTTAAGGAGGGTGTAAGAGGGATGGCTCTTATACAAATGCAACACAAAATTCCTCAAAACTCAAAAACTAATCAAGAAAATGAAACCAAATTTGGCGTTTGGGGGTTCTAGAAGGCAGCAATTTTTTCTATGGTGTACTGAGACCCCTTCCTTTTCTAAGAGTGGGGGCTCCCATACAAATGAAATACAAATTTTCTCATAACTCTAAAACTATTCAAGCAAATGGAATTAAATTTGGCATATGGGGATTTCAGAAGCCAAGAATTTTTTCTATGGTGAATTGAGATCCCTTTCCTCTCTAGGAGGGGGGGGGGGTTCCTATACAAATGAAATACAAATTTTCTCATAAATCAAGAACTAATCAAGCAAAAGGAACCAGATTTGGCATGTGGGTGTTTAAGAAGGCAGAAATTTTTTCTATGGTGTACTGAGACCCATCCGTCTTTTAACAGGGGGGCATAACTCAAGAACTAATCAAGCAAAAGGAACCAAATTTGGCAGGTGGGGATTTTTGGAAGCATGAATTTATTTTATGATGATTTCAGAACCCTCACGGCTGTGGTAGGAGGGCAAGGACTCTCATACAAATAAAACTAGTGAAACCTTCTCAGAGCAAGAGATAGTGAATCGACGACGTTACTTACGTGCCTGTTGCCATTCATGTTGCGATGAACGTGCTTTGGCTTTAACCCATTATGACCCATGGTGTATTGAAATTACGTATTAAATTTCATACGCTAAGTAGGACATAATGGGTTCATGTTATTTGTAACCAATAGCCGTTTTTTTAGCCGCAAGCGAGTTAAAGTAATATTATTGAAACATGTCAAGCTACGCATAATCATATTTAATACAATAATCTGTGGGCTGTTCATTCATTAGTATTTTGACCTTTATGATGCACACAAGTGATTTAAAAAAAAAATCGTTATGTCTCAATGGTTGCAGGTGTCGTACTTAGTTGATCTAATGATCTAATATACTACCGTGAATCGCATAACTGTCCCATTTATATAGGAAGCTCCATAGAAAATGGGACTGATATGCGATTCCCGGCAATATAGCCCTACGTCACCCTTTCGTACAACCCTTAGGGCTGTAAACCTTGTAGTTTTTTATGAGCATCGATGTAAATCCAACCAATTCCGGGGAAAAAATTGTAGCCTCTTTCCTGCATACTCTGCCAAACTAATAAAATTGCAACCAATTCTATCCACCCTTGCCACACTGTGCCCTGCCGGGCTGTACGAGTCAGGGACCATGCTTCATCAATTATCAATCAGTAATCGGCGCGCCTTTCAGTGAGAATGCAGCTCGTTTATAGCCATGAGGTTTCAATTATTGCTATATGCAATGTGCAGCGGCCATAACCTTGGTGAAAGTAACATCAAATGAAATAAATCATAAATCAATGTTGTGCTGTATGGTTGTCCAATGGTCGAACAAAAATCCAAATACTATCAACTATCAACCACCGCAATTTATTCGACTGAGTGTGAGTGACACATGAATATAAACAAATCGTGTAGTGAATTGAAAATAGAAGAAAAACTAATCAACGAAAGTTTCTAGGAAAGTCGTAAACTTCGCAAAAAAAACCAAACAGAACAGAACCTACCAATGTTTGGCGTAGGCTTTACTTCACCAAAGGTAAGTGGCAGTGTTAAAACTGCAACAAAAGTGTGTATTATGAATGAGTCAGACCTAGGGCATCATACCAAAATAAGTTCAGGAAACAATAAACGCAAACTCCGGAAGTAGCGTGTGAACCCGACCCATACCACGAGCGCTGGTGGCGAAATTGGGCGGTTTCTCGCGAACGATGACTTGTATCCAGATCCATGTCACGTGTTCCGCTGCAGATAATAGGCCACGATAAGCTACCGTGCTTACCGATTCCTAATCAGTAAGGCAGCGATAAAGGTTGATTTAATTAAACTACTGTGAACGATGGACGACGGTTTACCGTCGATCTCGATGGCAAAATTGGTTACATTACAGGGTGCAGGGAGCGGAAACCGTTTGGCAGCGTAATGCTTCCCAAATATCGCCGAAAGATAAACAGAACACTCCAATGCGGCGTGACAGCAACAGTGACACAGCACTGGATTCATGAGATAGTTCTCTATTTATAACCGTTTTGCTGTTTTGGGCGGTATCGAGCGTGAATAGTTTGAATATGTTATCATTAGTGCTTTTCGCATTACAGACGTTAAGTGAAACTACCTATTACTCTTCAAAGTAGTGCCATAAAAAACATAAATGTTTCTAAAGGTGAGTTGAAAATAAAAGCTTGTTTATTTTTAGAGATTTCAGACTTCTTGTTAATGTCACAAATCATAATGTGTACAGAATAGTTTTGCGGTAATTTCCAAAAATGCTGCCAACATCAGCGAATCAGTTTTACAGAGGAAATAATAGTTCTGCAGTTAAAAAAAGAACCGAATCATTCAGGATATTGCAATACCTTGTAACGGTGTCAATTCACAGCAAAGAAATGCGTTCATTTGAAGTGTTTTACCGTCAATCGCGGTGTTTGCGCTCAAAATAGCAATTTCAAAGTTTGCGTTTACGATCTAGATGGTAATTTTTGATAAACCCAATCGAGTAATAGCAGACAAATGGGCTGTGAAATAGCCAATATCATACGAATACATCAATAAACAATCTCCAAAGTAAAAAGTTTAGTGCCGGAAAGTCTGAAAGTCGAAAAAATCTATTTTTATTTTTTGGCATTTTCGAGAGACTTTAACCTTCAGAAGTGTTGTGCAAAAGTAATTTCAATTCAAGGTAAATTGTTACCGTAATCGTTTTTTGATCTCAGTTTTACATTTTTATGAGGTCTCACTTGGCGAATATTTGGATAAAAAATTCTAGCTTATTTGAAAAACGCAACCCCCTTCTTTTCGGTAATTAATTGAATTGAACCTCTACGTAACATTTTAAGTATTGATCTATTGACTTTCAAAATCATCATTGAATTCTGTTCTCCGATATTCCGTTAGTTCCCGGAACATATCGCCAACAAGGCTCTGTTTTCTAGAGATACATAATAATAATAATAACTAATAATAATAATAAATAATAATAATAATCATAATAATCACTACTTTTGCGTCCAAAAAATACAAAATACATCTTCAAATACACCTTGAACAATAACCGAAACACCCCAACAATTAACTATAATTCCAACATCCAACATTACTTTTCGACCGTCCACAGTAGGATCCCCCTTAACCAATTTAAACGGTCTTGACAGCAAATGAACCATTTCGTTTATTTCAGAAGCCTTTCATTTTTATAAGCATCTTAGAAAAAAATTGGTATGTACTCCAAAACTGTTTTTATATTTTTTTTTTATAATGCTGAAATTTAACTTCCATATCTAAAATGTCATAGATATATCATTTTTGTTTTGAATGTACACTCTGTAAATGAAATAAATTTTCGATTACTGGCATAAGCAGAATTGAGGCTGTACAGTCCAGATTTTTACGTAGTGCTCTTAGATCTCTACCTTGGCGTGACCTAATGCAATTACCCCCATACGAGCAGCGTTGTCGACTACTTAACATGGATACACTTGCGCAAAGGCGTGATATTTCCAGAGCCGTTTTTATTGGAAAGCTTCTAACTAGAAAAATTGATGCTCCTCATCTTCTTGCCCAAATCAATATTAATGCCCCTACTAGAAGCTTGAGATCATGGGACTTTATGAGGCTTGACTTTCAGCGCACTGAATACGGCCAAAACGAACCCGTCCGGGCGATGTGTAACGCTTTTAATAGATTTTATGTGCTTTTTGACTTTACTATTTCAATAGATGTTTTTAAAAATCGCATAAGAAGATTTATTAGTTAAATGTTTCTTGTTTAGTTGTATTACTTAGATTATAAGACCGACAATGTATGTAAATAATATTAGTGTGTAAGCAGTGATATTTATTATTATATGTAATTATTGTATGTTATGATTGTAATCCAAAGTCAAAAGATGATGGGGTTTTTACGCCCTCTTGAAGAGGCTTCACCTCAAGGGGGCTTTTCCCCATCCTACCATAAATTCATGGAGACCAGATGGTCAGATGAATCAAATAAATAAATAATAAATGATAAATTTAATGATCTTCTAGTTCCTCCAAAGCTGGTGGTAAACGGTTTGGTAATGCGTTCCATCGGTGCCTTGTGCACTAGGCATAAAATAGACCCCACAGTGGTCCACAGCCTCTTACCTAGCAACTCCTACCCCCGGAGATCGGGTAACCAACCCCAGTGGAAACCAAGGTCGTATGCTGTCAGGGGAGGAGAGCTCCTCCGAGCTACGTTGGCCCTCTGGCGATACTGTGGGGTTGGTTGCGAGCTTTGCATGCCTGAACCACTAAAAAAATCAAAGCAATGGACTCCGTAAGTAATAATAATAACTCTAATCGGAACAATCGGCAAAGACCCAGGCGACGAAAACGGACTAACGATTGGAAATTGGGAACATGGAACTGTCGGTCTCTAAATTTCCTCGGAAGCACCCACGTGCTTTCTAAAGAAGTGAAGCGCTACGTTCGACATTGTAGCGCTGCAAGAGGTATGCTAGAAAGGAACGATGGTACGTACATATAGAGATGGTCATACCATCTACCAGAGCTGCGGCAATATACACGAGCTGGGCACAGCTTTTATCGTGATGGGCGAGATGCAGAAGCGGGTGATCGGGTGGTGGCCGATCAACCCCCGAATGTGCAGATTAAGAATATCAAGGGCCGATTCTTCAATATAAGCATAGTTAACGTGCACAACCCTCACCTCGGCAGTACCGATGATGACAAAGACGATTTCTACGCGCAGTTGGAGCGTGAATACGACCGCTGCCCAAGACATGATGTCAAAATTATCATCGGGGACTGTAATGCTCAGGTTGGTCAGGAGGAGGAATTCAAACCGGTGATTGGACGGTTCAGCGCTCACCCGCAAACGAACGAAAACGGCCTAAGACTTGTCGACTTCGCCGCCTCCAAGAACATGGCCATACGTAGTACCTTCTTCCAGCATAGCCTCTACCATCGGTACACCTGGAGATCACCCAACCAGACAGAATCACAAATCGACCACATTCTGATAGATGGTCGGCACTTTTCAGACAATATTGACGTCAGAACCTATCCGGGCGCTAACATTGATTCGGATCACTACCTAGTGATGGTGAGGATACGTCAAAAACTATCTGTTATAAACAACATACGATACCGGCGCCCGCCACGGTATAATCTAGCGCGACTGAAGCAACCGGAAGTCGCCGAAAACTACGCGTTATCTCTCGAAACCGCGCTGCCAGAAGAGGGTGAGCTGGATGAAGCCCCTCTTGAGGACTGTTGGAATGCCGTGATAACAGCCATTAACAGCGTAGCAGAGAACGTCCTAGGCCGTGTGGCACCGAATCGACGTAACGAATGGTTTGACGAGGAATGCCAGCAGATTTTGGCTTAGAAGAACGCAGCGCGGGTACAAATGCTGCGTCGAGCCACCCGTCAGAATGTGGAGCGATACAAACAGAAGCGGAGGCAGCAAACCCGACTCTTCAAGGAGAAGAAGCGCCACCAAGAGGAGAAGGAGTACGAAGAACTCGAACAGCTGTACCGCTTTCACGACACACGGAAGTTCTATCAGAGACTCAACGAATCTCGCCAAGGCTTTGTGCCGCGGAACGAAATGTGCTGAGCTAAAGATGGAGGTACCTTAACTGACGAACGTGCGGTGATCGAAAGGTGCAAGCAGCCCTACAATGAACACCTGAATGGCGTGCAGGCAAAAGACCATGATAGTGGAGGAAGTGACCACATTGGTGTAGCAAGCAACGAAGATGTGCCACTCCCATCGATAAGGGAAGTTAAAGAAGCCATCCAGCGGCTGAAGAACAACAAAGCAGCGGAAAAGAATGGTATTGGAGCGGAACTTATTAAAATGGGCCCGGACATTTTGGCCGGTTGTCTGCATCAACTGATTGTCAAGATTTGGGATACGGAACGACTACCGGAGGAGTGGAAAGACGGGGTTGTCTGCCCTATCTACAAGAAAGGTGATAAGCCGGATTGTGAGAACTACCGAGCAATCACTATCCTAAATGCCCCCTACAAAGTGCTGTCCCAAGTCATCTTTCATCGACTATCGCCAATAGCCAATAGATTTGTGGGAAGTTACCAGGCCGGCTTCATGGAGGGTCGGTCTACAACGGACCAAATCTTCCCCCTGCGGCAGATCCTCTAGAAATGCCGCGAATTCCGAGTCCCCACGCACCACCTGTTCATCGATTTCAAAGCCGCGTACGATAGCGTAAACCGACAAAAGCTATGGAAAATTTTGGACGAAAACGGCTTTCCGAGTAAGCTTATTAGACTTATCATGGCTACGATGGATGGGATCCAGTGCTGTGTGAGAATCTCGGGTGGATTGTCTACGGGCACGAAACGTGGACACTACTAGAAGAGGACCTACGAGCACTTCGGAGTTTTCGAACGGCGGGTGCTAAGAACCATCTTTGGCGGAGTGCAAGAGAACGGTGTATGGAGGCGAAGAATGAACCACGAGCTCGCGCGTCTCTACGGCGAACCAAGTATTCAGAAAGTGGCTAAAGCTGGACGCATAGGTTGGGCAGGACATGTTGCTAGAATGCCGGACAACTATCCTGCAAAAATGGCTTTCGCATCAAATCCGGTAGGAACAAAACGAAGAGGGGCGCAGCGAGCGAGGTGGCAAGACCAGATGGAGCGAGATCTGGCGAGCACTGGGTGCCCGCGGAACTGGAGATCAGTTGCCATGGACCGAAACAGATGGAGAAATTATTCTGCGCAGGCCTTGTCGTAAGACGTTAGGCCAATTAAGAAGAAGAAGAAGTTCCTCCAAGGCATTAAAATCATAATGTAATATATTCTCGAAGCGAAAACATAAAACACCTGTTTTCGCAGTCCAACGTTTCGACTCATAATCGGAATCTCAAAGAATAATCAAAAGCGCATTTTTTCGATAAACCACATGTTACAAACGGTAGATGGGCTTATTATTTAGAGCGCATAAACGAGTTAACTTCTCCTTCTGCCTTTCAAACATAGCCCAACAGTAGCAGGGAAATGGCCTTCAGCTAATGTTTTTCGAATCATTGCTCAAAAAAATCCGAACATGCACTGAAAAAATCAGACAGAATCACAGATCGACCACGTTTTGATCGACAGTCGACACTTCTCGGACATTATCGATGTCAGATCCTATCGAAGCGCTAACGTTGACTCGTACCACTGCCTAGTTAAGATGCGCCCAAGACTCTCCGTTGTGAACAACATTCGGTACCGACGCTAGCCTCGGTTAGATCTCGCATCTCGCGCTGCTGAAGCAGCCAGACGTCGCCGCAAACTACGCGCATTCACTCGCAGCTGCGCTACCGGAAGAGGACGAACTGGACGAAGCCCCCCTCGAGGACTGTTGGAACACTATCAAAAAAGCCATCAGCAGTGTAGCGGAGAGCTCCATCGGGCATGCGGCCCGGAATCAGCGGAACGATTGGTTTGACGACGAATGTAGGAGGGTAATGGATGAGGAGAACGCTGCGCGGGCGGCCAAGATGCGCAGTGCTACACGTCAGAACGTGAAAAGATACAAACAGAAGAAGATGCAGCGAAACCAAATCTTTCGAGAGAAAGAGCGCTATCTGGGAGAGCAGGAATATGCAGAGTTGGAGCGGCTGCATCGTTCTCAGGAAACGAGAAAATTTTACCAGAAACTCAACAGATCCCGCAAAGGCTTTGTGTCGCGAGCCGAAATGTGTCGGGATAAGACTGGCAGTATTCTGACGGACGATCGTGAGGTGACCGATAGGTGGAAGCAGCACTTCGACGAACAGCTGAAAGGCGCCCAGGCGGAGAACCATGGCGGCGGGGAAAGCGGTTTTGACGGTGCAACAAACGGAGAAAAGGTGCCAGCCCTAACGATAGGCGAAGTTAAGTAGGCCATCATGCAGCTAAAGAACAAAAAGTTAGCTGAAAAAGATGGAATCGGAGCGGAGCTTATTTAAATGGGACCAGAAAAGCTGGCCGTTTGTATACACCGACTAATTGTTAGAATTTGGGATACGGAACATCTACCGCAGAAGTGGAAAGATGGGGTTATCTGCCCGATCTATAAAAAGAGCGACAAGTTAGACTGTGAGAACTATCGAGCGAACACCGTTCTCAATGCCGCCTATAAAGTGCTGTCCCAAATCATTTTCCCCGACTATCACCAATTGCGAACAGATTTGTGGGAACTTATCAATCCGGCTTCGTTGAAGGTCGGTCTACAACGGATCAAATATTTACCATGCGGCAAATCCTCCAAAAGGGCCGTGAATACAGAGTTCCCACGCATGATTTGTTCGTTGACTTCAAAGCCGCATATGATACCATCGACCGGAAAGAGCTATGGAAAATCATGGACGAGAATAGCTTCCCAAGGAAGCTCATCAAACTGATTAAATGGATGGTACACAGTGCTGTGTTCGGATTTCGGGTGGATAGTCAAGTTCATTCGAATCACATGGAGGGCTTCGTCAAGGTGATGGTCTTTCATGCCTGCTGTTCAACATAGCGCTACAAGGTGTTATAAACCGAGCGGATATCAACACGCGGGGCACGATTTTCAACAAATCTAGTCAATTCGTCTGCTTTGCCGATGACATGGATATTGTCGCAGAACATCTGTGGCGGTGGCTGAACAGTACACCAGATTAAAGCGGGCAGCAGAAAAGATTGAGTTAAAGGTAAATACGTCTAAAACAAAGTACATGCTGGCCAATGGAACCGAGGCCGAACGACATCGCTTGGTCAGCAGTATATTGATCGACGGCGATGAGTTTGAGGTAGTCGATGAATTTGTCTACCTTGGCTCACTGGTAACGGCGGACAGTGATACCAGCCGTGAGATTCGGAGGCGTATTATCAGCGGAAGTCGTGCTTACTACAGGCTTCTCAAGCAATTGCGGTCGAGCAATCTGCAGTCAGCGGTCTAATAAACGTAGGGTGCACTTGTACGGGGACTTAGTCTGACTAAGTCCCCGTACAAGTGCACCGTACGTTTATTAGACCGGTTGTTCTCTACGGGCATGAAACATGGACAATGCTCCAGGAGGACCTGCGAGTGCTCGGAGTTATCGAACGACGTTAGCACTCGAACGATCTTCGGCGGCTTACAGAAGAACGGAGTATGTAGGCGGAGGATAAACCATGAACACGCACAGCTCTATGGCGAACCCAGTATCCAGAAGGTAGCTAAAGCTGGACGGATACGATGGGCAGGGCATGTTGCAAGAATGCCGGAAAACTACCCTGCAAATATGGTGTTCGCCTCAAATCCGGTAGGAACAAGACGACTAGGAGCGCAGCGAGCAAGATGATTAGACCAGGTGGAGCGAGATCTGGCGGAGAGTATTAGGTGTCCGAGGAATTGGAGAGCGGTAGCCCTCAACCGAGTTACATGGAGCAACTTTGTTCAACAGGCTTTGTCTTAGGACGGCAAACCACCTAGGCAAGTAAGTAAGTAAGCATTAAACTTATAGGTTTAATTCACGCACCTTTGAACCTTAATTTTTGCATTAAGGTTATTTAAAGCAAACCACATGCTTCATTCAAATCACGATCTGAATGTCTTAGTTGCCCTGGCGAAAATGTGTATTTGGAAACAATTTAACAATATCTGGAACAAAACTACTGCTATCCTTTTAATTTACAGAAATCAAAGATTGTTTTTATTGCCAACCCTTCCCCCCACGTTGAGACATTTTACCATTTCGATCCCTTTTTATTAGTAGCACATCTTTGCCACAACACAAAACATTCTCTTTTAACTACACTTGCAATGTAATGGCATAAGTGCACATGAATCGCCGAACCGAACACATTTCCTAAACACAGACATCAAATTGGCCTAGGTTTAATCGTCATTCTTTTGTTGCTTTTTCTCCAACATTTTGGCATACTTTCCTAACACAGACCTCAAATTGGTTCAGGTGCATTCGCGGCAATAAGACATCTTGTTAAGACAGGGAGACTTTGTCTCTTTTTCTGGCGTACTTCCCAAGCAGAGACATCAAATTAGTTAAAACTTTTATCATGTCTTTTCCATTCCAGTTTTGATTCCAGATAATAATGCTTCAGTATTTTCAATTTTTCAATAATGCAACCTCAAGAACCAATATTTTTCTTCATTTGGGTCCGGGAGGGGAAGATTTTCTGGTCGACTGGTGCAAAAAAATTATTAAAAATCGATCAGAAAACCCTCTAAGCTATTAGCGTTCAAAACCTGACCTGATTTCTTCGCGGTTGTTGATAAATAAACGCAGAAATTCCGATTTGATTGAATAGCATGCATATTTGAGTTTGGTTATTTTTCTGTGTACATATTGAACGGAAATACATTTTCATATCTAAAAAGAATATTGACAATTCTTACGAACATTATTGGATCTCTCGTATATTCAAAGCTAAATATAATTTAATAGTGAATTACATTTACCAACCACATTCAATTGCAAAGCAAGATTAAACAAAGAGGAATACTGAATTCGCTGCAAATCTTGACAAACAAATCGCGGGAATAGCATTACCCTATCACATTGTCCTATAGATACATAGCGGTTCCGGGAAGCCCAGCTGCGTTGCTGGGAAACGGAATGCAGCAAAAATGCTGGCAAACTGAATATTTAGGCGAAATTGAAAATGCAAACAGTTCAACCGGCGGCGGGCACTCGCTAGTCGACAACAGCAGCTTTCTGAAAACTCCATTCCGGTGAATCATTCCGGAGCTTCGGGCAAATTTGATAACAGTTTCTAGCGTGTTTGTTTACCCCTTGCCGGTGCGGGTCACTCCCCCACACTGGTTTAAAGAATAAAAAAACAATTTTAAGTTACTAGTTCATTGCAAATTTACCCGTAGCCAGGTTCCACAGCTTCACCGGACTGACCAACAGTGAGCACAGAAGTGTTGAATATTTGAATAATGCTTACGTTCGTAGGTACATATTCTGCACAAAACATTCGAACGTTGCTTACTGCGAAAAACGAATTACCAATCAAATCAACTCCAGGAAATAATTGGTTTTCCGACGAGAGCCTGGTCTGGCATCGTCCATTAGTCATTGATCGTTTTCCGGTAAACACACCTTTCATCGACATGTTTTACTGCTCGTGCAGCAAAAGTTCGTCCTCATCGCATATCAATAAAACATGTTCAAATAGTGCCAGCTTGTTTCACGCCTTCCTCTTTCTAACAGTCCAGTCACGATTTGGCACACGAGTGCACTTTTGTTGCACCGTAGTGCTGTACATAAATTAAAATCATGTGCTAATTGATGAGGAGGAAAAAGTTCAACTTGGGTTAGTTTGTTTCCCTTTCTGAGTTGGAAGATGAAGACGCAGGATATCGGCTGCGGAGGAGCGATTCGGAGGTTCGTTTGAATGTCGAAGTAAAACAGTCATCATTCCAGCTGGAGCCATTGAAATGGTTTCCGATGACACTGTTACACTGAGCAAGCCATCTAGTCTAGGAGTTGTCCAGCTGCTGATGAGTAGGACTAGTTTACCTAGACACTAGTTTCCAAACAAGTGGTACCAAATGATGAATGGATAGTTTTTATTCAGTTGAGCAATTTGATTCATTATTGCAATTAATGGACGTTCGAATGTTGAATGTTTTGACTTTTCGGGGCAATCGGGTGACCGGGTCTTCTTTCTTTGCAGGAATAGAGCACAGATATGATAGTCGAGCTACGGAACTTATGCGTGAAAATCTGTATGAATATCCCCAAAAATACAAGATTCCAAATGGCACACCAGCGTTGCCAACCGGTTTTTACGGAAATCTGGAAAACGAGAATAAAAGTGTCTGGAAAAGTCTGGCTGCCATTTGCTCCAATGGAAAACAATGTTTGGAAAACGTCTTTTTTTGTCTGATTAGGCATCAAAAAGTCTGGAAAATCCAGACAAATCTGGAAGGTTGCCAACGCTTGGGCACACACACATGCAGTTTGCCGCAGAACAAACTGTTATAGCCACGCGGTTGCAGTAGTGTAGCGTGATTGTGTTCGTCACTGAACTGCACTGCTGTTTTGTTTACAATTTTCATCATCCAGCGACGTTGCCGTTAATTTATTGGATAAGAAGTCCGAAAAGCTTCGCACTAAAGGGCCAAACAGAATGCTGCGTCAGCGCATCCGAGAGCGTCAATTTGACAGTAAACCCATGAGAAAACTGTCAGAATAATGCTGACGGACGCGTTGATGCAGCATTCTGTTTGACCCTTAACAGCAGTTGCGCTATTGAAAACGAGTGGGGCAAGATCGAGTTGAATAGAGACAACTGTTTTAAACTGCTGACGATGACAACGACGACATTTGTGTAGAGCTTTTAAAGAATTTCGGTCAATATTTTTAAACAAAATCTCCGATCCGGCAGAACAAAGGGATGAAATCGGAGATCTCCACTGCTGACGGTTACCCGCCATAGTTTTTACCTGTCGCCAGGACAGATTTTCGTCTACAGCCCGGATGTCGTTGGCTAAGCTGCATCGCCATGAGCCTTTGGGTCTGCCTCTTCTACGCTGTCCTTGTGGATTCCAATCGACTGCTTCTCTGCAAACCACGTTCGCTCCTTTCCTCGAGGTGTGTCCGATCCACTTCCACCTACGTTCACGAATTTCTGTGGCTATCGGCCGTTGATGACACTGTGACGATGGAGTTCCTCATTGGATATCCAGTTATCAGGCCACCAGACACGAATGATATATCGCAGGCACCAGTTAATGAATACCTGCAGGTTTTGCGCTGGCTCCGCTGAGACGCACCACGTTTCGCAGGCATACAGCAGTACGGATTTAACGTTTGAATTAAAGATTCGGGTTTTCGAACGTAGAGTGATCTAGTTTGAGCGCCAAATGTTTCGCTGACCTGCAAAGGCAAGGCACCCTTGGCCTTTCTGATCCGCGTGGCAATATCAGTCTTGGTACCACCATCGGTCGTTGTCTGGCTACCAAGATATTGAAAGGCGTCCACTTGGTCAACTGGGACATCATCCCGCCACTGTGAAGTTAGTGGAATTGTCAGTGTTCACTACCATAGACTTAGTTTTTGCTACATTGACTGTGAGACCTGCTGCCTAGGAGCTCTCGGAGAGGTCATCTAATTTGCTCTGCATACCGTTTCAGCATTGTGCGAGCAAGACTATGTCGTCGGCTAGGTCGAGGTCATTTTTATTTATTTATTTATTTTTATTCATATTTTGTAACTTAAGACCTACGTCTTTTTCATGTTACATTGATAATATTGTAGTAGAACAGGCGTCACATAAAACCAACACATGGTAACGAATTTCTTGACCAAAAACTAAATTTCTAAATTACTTAATCCAAAAAACCAATCAATTGAAATGCTCTATACACCCTCTCTTAAATGCCGCGTAAGACTCAACTTTAGTTAGATTGTTTGGTAAATAATTCCAATGTACTACACCTCGCACGAAAAATGAATTCCCGTACTTAGACGTTCGGTGTCTTGGCAAAATATATTTAATAGACTGATTGCTTTGCGTCATTTGTAATTTACTATATAAATATCCGGGTTGTTTTGTTTTCGAGAGGCTATGTAAAAATAAGCAACAACGCAGCTTGCTTAAGTTCATTATTGGACATCCTATAAGTAGATGTTGTAGATGTGAAACATGGGAAAATCTATTTAAATTAAACACAAAACGCACACATGAATTTAATGCAACTTTTAATTTATTGAAAATGGACAAGGATATATCATCAAGAATGAAATCACAAGCCAAAAAATGGGGAAGAATAAGGCTCTTGAATATTTTTAATTTAATATCGGTTTTGAGAAACGATGCAGAGGTATACAGTGAACGCAAGCAAGCATAAATTTTTCCACATCTCGATAATACATATTTATCCCATCCAAAATTCGATTGGATGCAAATGCCTAGGCTCGTTGCATTGTCTACAAACTCGACAATATTATTGCCTAAAAGCAAAGATGGTTTTAGGCTATGATAATGAGCATTATTAGAAATAAAAATAGCTTTTGTTTTAGTGCAGTTTAATGCCAGCTTGTTATTAGTGGACCAATCGAATACTCTTTTCAGATCATCGTTGATTTTTTGAGAGATTTCGGATTTGGAATTATCCGTACAATCAAAATATAACTGCACATCATCAGCGAAAAGATGAATTTTGCAATCTTTTATTACTTCCGGGAGGTCGTTAATGTATAACGAGAACAAGATAGGGCCTAGAATGGATCCCTGTGGAACTCCAGATACTACGAAAAGAAATTGGGATACAATTCCATTGTTAAACACACTTTGTGTCCGCTCGCTTAGATACGATTTAATCAAGTTTGCTGCATGGGTGGAAAAACCAAAATTGGACACCAGCTTTTGACATAAAATTTTATGTGATACTGTGTCAAATGCCTTAGAAAAGTCTAACAGAATAAGAATGACAGGGCGACCTCCATCAAGCACTAGACCAATATCGTCAATTATTTTAAGCATTGCCGTTTTCGTACTGTGTTTTACGCGATATCCGGACTGAAACTGATTTAACAGGTTACTTCTATTGATGTAATCACAAAGGTTTTCTTTAACGATCTTCTCGAATACTTTTGATAAAGCACAAAGAATGCTAATAGGTCGCAAATTGTCTACCGTATTTAAATTCGTTTTTTTCTGGATTGGTATAATTTTCGACTTTTTCCATGCATCTGGAAATACGCTTGTTGTTATTATAGAATTGAATAAATGTGTTATGGGTTCAATTAAAAGAGGACAGATAGCTTTTAAGAATTTTATTGGTAGCATGTCTACTCCAGTTGCATTAGAATGTATGGAGTACATAGCTTTGACTACATCCATTTGATCAATTCTACCAAAATAGAAAGCATTATGATCAATTTCGCTTGAATCAATGACTCCGGAATCTGAAGTATTATGTTGGGAAAAATTATCGCAAAATTGGCGGTTAATTTCATCAGCAGTAAAGTTATTTGTTTTATGAGATGCAGTTTGACCGATCCCAAGTGTTTTAACCCTCTAGTGCCCAAATTTTTGATTTGCTTGAAAAAATTTTATAATGCTCATTTCGTGGCCAGAATAATGGAAAAAATATTCTCTAATTACTAAGTTCAGGAATAGTTTGATTATTTAAAAAAATTCGTAACCCGCCAATTGGCGGGGTTGGGCACCTGGGCGCAAAAAAGTTGCAAAATCCAATTTTTCGATTTAATTCAGGACATCGATTTCAGAACATCTATAACAGTGCTAGTATTTATGGAACTAGTTATAATGAGCTTCAACTGAAATTTTTGACCATATGGCCGATTCCAGGTCCCGGACAAGTTCGTTCGAAATCCGTTCCGTGTTTGAATCAGAGAAAGAAACCCCTCCCCGGGCCCAGAACCTGTCATACAGCCTCTGTGAGACATGAGATGATCTCCAATCGCTATTTTGTCGAGTGCTGATGTTTTTTGATATGCGACACGACATAATTTACTGATGCTGAAATGTCCCTTTATGGGAACCGGTTCCGGATTTATAATGTCCCCCCGGATTCGGCTGGCGCGCATCATGGCTCATAACTGCGGCAAAGTATCTGATATGTCCACAGTCGATGATATATTTACTAAAATCAACAGATTTCAAACAAGTTTTAAATATTTGGCAGCTTTATCTAAACTTTTATCTAAAAAAGCCACGCACGGCCGCCCAAGGAACTCCGGAATTACTCCGGGATTCCCAAATTTGGTGAAAAAATATTGAAAGATAAAAAAGTTACGGCCATTTTAGTGAATTTTGCAGTGCTAAAAATGAAGTAGAGCTTAGAGGGGTTAATCGAAGCGTCTTGCGGAGGAAATCTAGACCTGACTTCCAGCTTGAATGCATCATTGAATCTCCTTACCCGTAATATTGTCGGCAGTGACCAGAGATCCCAAATATATGAACTCATCAACCACTTCCAGTTCATCGTTGTATATAGTCATTGGCCGTGCGAAGCGAATCTTTCCAAACAGACACAGAAACAGTTGAATTTTGAAATTTGGCAATGAATTCAGCAGAATCACCACGATCTTGCTTATTGATCAGTCCTTATCAGTAGCTTTTGGGGATTCTATTACTCCGATTAGTTCCCAGTCGTATATTCCTCTCGTTCCTCTCGAGTAGAGATATAAAATCAATAGTAATG
Source organism: Sabethes cyaneus (assembly GCF_943734655.1). Lineage (NCBI taxonomy): Eukaryota > Metazoa > Arthropoda > Insecta > Diptera > Culicidae > Sabethes > Sabethes cyaneus. The sequence continues at coordinate 37,878,553 of NC_071353.1, read as the reverse complement.
TCGTATAATAATAATCGAAAAATATGATTTTTAAAATCCGGCAAAATTTTAGAAAGGCGAACAACAACATTAGTAGCTGCTCCCAAGTCAGGATTGCCTACACCATAATATGCTTTGAAACTGTAACCTTTGAAAAACCTTTAGAGTCTGATAGAACATGAAACTTAAATCCTCATTTATGTGATTTGTTTGATAAATTGGGTTTTTCATTTTTGTAGTACACATTTGTTCACTATAATCGTTTATCGACTGATAATTCATTCAATTTGTTCATTAACACAAACTGATTAAGCGGTATAGACTAAAATTTGCGGTTTTAAAATAGTCTATGATAGATCCCATTTTGAATAATATTGTCTTGCTTATCAAGATTTTGTCGTTAAGCAGTAAAATTCTCCGGGTTTCAATGAATCTGTTTCTTGGTTATAGGGTTATGATTTTCAAATACCATAAAATGCAAAAATGTTTTGTGATATAGCTATAAAGCGTTATATTGCAGCTCGTCAAAAAGGCGCACTGAAAATTAGGTGATAAGTCCTCTAAATTCCCCTTTCATATTGATGCCACTGCATGCTTGTGTATTTTTCAAGGCATATAAAAGAAGTTAACAAGGCCTTTAACAATAATTTGTAGCTTAAACTCGAAAAAAATCAATAAATACAACGAAAACAACACATTGTCAAATTACCAAAAAAAAAGTTGACGTTACTGCCCAACCCCGCCAATTGGCGGGGTCAGTTCCTTGATAAGACTCGACCAGTTCCTAAACTTTTTATCGCAAATTTCCTTTTTTACTATGAAGTACAACTTATCAGCTACTCACCAATAATTTTTTTGTTTATTTATTCCAAGAAATAAGCAATTTACAACAATTTGAATTTCACTCTGCAGAGCAAAATAATTTTTTTCTCAGTTTTCTGGCATTTTTCAAGTTTTGCACGAAATATCTGTTTCAAATTAACGTAATAAAACAAACAAACCACTCGAATAGTTAGATTAGACTATAATGAGAAGATATGGGTGGATCTCAACATAAAACGAATAAGCATAGTAGATTTACAACGATTTTGCTGAAGCCCGCCAATTGGCAGGGTTGGGAACTAGAGGGTTAATTGCCTGAAAAATAGCTAAACCTGTTGTTTTGTCACAGCTGTAATTATGTTACATGTAACATCTGACCTTTGAGCAAAAACAAGTGGATTAGATTTTTTTCCAATCAAACGCTGGGAGGAAATGGGTTAAAACGTCAACCCAATAATTCGATTCGGGATATGGTAAAATAGGTGAACGCCAGCCACGTAGTCAGAAGGGGGGGGGGGGGGGGCCGGGGGCCCAATTTTGATTTTAACTGTTTTATATGCATATTTTTGCATTTAGAACTACGATACATTAAATGTATTGTGATGTATTATATTTATAAGCAGTAAGATATGCATATAATGTATTAGGAGCCAAGATAGGGCTCCTGGCCCCCACCTCTGGCTACGTGGCTGGTGAACGCTACGATTTGTATTGTGCAGAACGCAATGACACGTTCTGGTAACACGAAACGAACCGAACCGGAATGACAAACAAAGCACGGAGGTCAAAACTTGCGCAAGGAAGCTGAACAAGAAGTGGCTCACAAAACTGTACTGTGTTGTGATGGATGATGTTGAGACAGGAATACTATGTTACCAACTCAACAAGTTTTCAGCTTCCGGGTGTGTACGGAGAAAGAAGAATCTGTCGAAATTTACTAAAAAAAATTCTTGTCTGACAAGTGATATGCAGATAAGGCAAAATAAGTCAGCCGCTGATCACATTAGGTGCCTGCAAAAGCGGGTTTTATTTGATATATCGTAAAGGGTCGACCCTGTTTTGGGTACATTTGACGCCTCCGGCAAGTCTTAGACTGGTACAAAACCAATCATGTTTTCGTACTAAACCCCTCCTTACACTCCGGAATTTTGCTCTATCGAAAAATTTTGGGCGATCATCAAAAAACCCTTCGAAGAAACTCTAAAGTGAATAAAAAAGAACTTGAATTAAAGAATGTGTGGTTAAGAGTCTCTGGGCAAGTCGATATTATCAGTACTACTCAAAATGTGATGAAATAAGTGACGGCAAAGGTGCAGAATTTTAGGTTGGGAGCAGAGGGTCAACAAAGCAATGACATCTAAACGAAGCCATTTAGCAGTTCTTCATTTCCAGAAAGTTTGAAGACAATCAGTCTTAGGAAAAAAAATTGTGTGAGCAATTTATTTCGAATGCAGTCTTTAAACCGGCTTTTCCAGCTTTGTACATTTCAAACATTTGCAACGAGGTCTCACTGCTTCCACTCGACAGTTGTGAATGTGGAAAAAGCTTTGTCTAAGGCAGCCGATAGGCTCACACATGGCCCAAACCGTACGATAATTTTAAAACAATTCCCATGCTTCAAAAATAATGTTTGTCATTTCAATATCGTCGATAATTTATCCTTTAATTTATCTTCCCATTGCGTTATTACAATAATTCGTTCTATCATAGTCTCCCACCACCCGACATCAATAATCCATTTTAGTTTAAATTTTCTACAATAAGACAACAACTAACTAGCATGTTGTGCCATTATTCCCATTGCAGATATTCATCACGTCTGTTTCGAAAATGGCCTCATCTTTCACGGGAACACAAATCACTACATAACGATTTACAGTCCGTCTTCTCCTGCTACGCCCTGTTGATGCACATACCGGAGCAGTTCCATCCACAATGAACAACACTTTCGTGCAAGTGAGATACTTCCTGCTGCTAAACGCGGTTCGGCCGGAATCGGAACTGGTGACCAAACAGCAAGATGGCTCACTGCCGTCACAGTCCTCCGATATGCTATCGGACTCGGAACAGACCCAACTGCTACTGTATGACATCTTCATCCCGCTGCTTGGCACACTGATAATCGTCCTTAATCTGGCAGTCGTTACCTCCAGCTTGCTGTTGTTGCGAAAAGGTTAGTATCTTCAAACACACCCACACAGGCTCCGTATCCGCAGTGAACGACGTCCACCTGCGTCCGGTACGTGCAGGCAGGTGTGCACACGGGAATATCCTTTTCCTGCTCAGTGTACAAGCTGGCTCGCAATCACAAAGTTTTCACTTGCTGCAACATCGTTGGCAAGAAATGCACGGTAATCCTTGAAACTGGAACGAGTTGCATAATTATTTCAGATTAACTTGCTAGAACTTTCTGCAGTTCGCACTACGTTCCACTAACAACTTGCATTATTGTTTGCTATGAAAATATTTACAGTCAATATACCTCAGCAATGAAAAATAGTATAAATTATTTGAAAGCATTCGACAAATGCGAAGTTAGATTTACCATGATTAAAAAACAGCAACCTGCTGGAAGCAGTTCACATCTTCAGGTTTCTCTCCAGCGGCATTCCCGACTTCCTTTGATAAATGCACATTTGGATTCAGCAAAATGTGCATAATACTCACGCAACAACAGAATCTCAACATATGCCTCTTGAATACGTTATGTATGTATGAAGTGTATTTGTGAATCGCTCTGGAGCAAAGTCGGGTCACTACCGGAAAGAGGATCTGGAAACTTAGCAAAGAGGAAATTTCGCAACATAAAAATAATCATCCAGAACATTACTCCGTGACACCCGAGAGAAATGAAAACTTGTTTTACCCCACTTCACCCTCGGAGCAAGCCAGCCAGCTTGTACACAGTGGAATACGAGTTGAACATCGAGTCCTCGCCCCTCATGTGGATACCGTAAAGCGTTTCTGCATTTATTTCTTCCAGGTCAGCAGCCATACACGACGTACTTGTTCCTGGGAAATGTGGCCGCGTCGGACCTGCTGATGGGATTCGCGGTAATTTACGGCCAATATGCACCCAAAGAGATCCGTGGCGAGGACAATTGTGCCATCTTGATTGGTAAGTGTTCCGAAAGCGTTCGGCGAACATTTCAATTAGGCAATGCTCACGCCGACGACAGTAGCATTTCGCTTGTACGTACCATCCCGATTGGACCCGACAGTTCAATCCGGAGCGGTAAGACAATTTGACCAAACTAGCTGCACTGAACGGTACGGGCGAATGTGGCGAGGTGAAAAGTTCAAAGTGCAGTGGCTCAGAATTAAATCAGCTGAGGTATTCTTGGAAAGAAAACTACTACACTGTGAGTCAATTGCACGGTAGCGTGTAGGATTAATTGGTCTCAGAAGCTTTATGTTTTCTTTGTGAGTGTGTGCGTGTGTGTTTTTTTTTGCTACGAACCATGTGTTTTACGACCGACCTGTATGGCAAGCCAGAGTTTTCAGTTCCAAATGAATGAATAGTGCCGAAGAGCCGGTTAATTAAAAAAAATGCTCTAATTCTATACAATTATGCTGATGTCTTCATTAGCACATAATTTAGAAAAAATTGAGTCAACATCACGACGCTCGGTAATGTGAAAAAGCATATAGTAGTCTTTTTGATTGTGCGCATCGAAAATAGCACCATGGAACAGACCGATTTAGGTCAACCTCGTAAACAGTCATAAATAGTATAGATAGTAAAGTAAACATAATAGACTACTAGACAAATATTGGCGCTGGCAACACTGATATTTTACAGGTTATATTTGTTGGAAAAATCATACCAAACTTGTTTTGGTATTTTTTTTTTTTGTATTTTTTTGATTAATTCAACATCAACAGAGTACAGTTGTCCCACTGATGGTTTCTTATACCATAAACAATCACACAGTTAAAAAAAATACAAATATACAGTTTTTCTTAAACGTCATTTATAGAGAAAAACACAGAAAAGTTTCGACGGATAATTTCACGAGATTAAAATCAAAGACAGCGGAAACCCTATTGTGGAGTCGCTATACTCCGGTCATAATACTGTTTTGTCCGTAGTAGGTGCGATGAAATGGTATTCGCAGCATTGCGTCATTCCGCAATGCCCTGTAACGTAGGCGTTCAGATTAATCGTTCCCAAAATAGCAGCACAATCGATTCTTCCCTGCCACATATCAGCAGCAAGAAAAGCTCTTGCGACGTTTCTTCGCATCTGAAGTGTCTCCAAATGGATCAATCGGCATCGTCTCTCGTAACTCGGCAAGCGGAACGGATCTCGGCAGGGTAGATGACGGAGTGCAAAACGTGAGAAGCGGCAGGAACTCGACTCAATCCTGGCCATTCCGTTTTGAAAATACGGATGCCAGACAAATGGAATCGTATTCGAGAGTCGAATGGATGAGTGAGCAGTGTAATGCCTTGAGACAATACACGTTGGTGAAGCCTTTAGGAATGTGGAACACAATGTAGGAAATATGTCGTCTAAACAATAACTGACTGTCCAAGATAACGCCGAGATCCTTCACTTGGTCGACACATTGGATTTCACAACCATCGAGCTTTTATGGGAAAATCACAGGTTGACGAACTCGGACGAAAGAAATAATGGAGCATTTTTCAGGATTCACGAGCATGCAGTTAAGGTTACACCAATCCATACAGGTGTCAAGCTCTCGTTGAAGACGGATTACATCGACCTTGGAGCGAATCCTCAAGTAAACCTTCAGATCATAGACGTAGGATACACCAACACGGTTTCATTGCTGGCCGCTCCGTGACTACAAATCTTCTAGATTTCACTTCTATTTGTATTATCGAAACGGAACGTAAGGCACAAGTGGATGTGATCTATACTGACTTAAAAGCTGCCTTCGACCGCATCAATCATCGAATACTGCTTGACAAAGTCTTACGTCTGGGTGCTACGCAACAATTTGTCGCCTGGCTACGCTCATATTTGTGCAATAGAGTCCTGCAAGTGAAACTTGAGTCTAAGTTATCGTCGCCGTTTACAAATAAATCTGGTGTACCTCAAGGCAGTAACTTGGGTCCACTTTTGTTTATCATATTCTTCAACGACGCTGCCCCTGCTCTTGGAACTGGGTGCAGACTGGTATATGCTGATGATCTTAAAATTTACTTGACGACTCGTTGCATCGAGGATTGTCGTCGTCTTCAGACACTTTTGGACACATTTGTGAACTGGTGTAAATCAAACTACTTGACTATCAGCACTGCTAAATGTGAGGTAATGACATTTCATCGTATTAAATCGCCGATGGTATTCGATTATAGAATTGATCAAATATTAAAAAGGGTTGAATGCGTTAACGATCTTGGTGTCACATTAGACCCGAAAATGGCGTTTGATCGGCATCGTGCGATGATAATTTCAAAAGCAACCCGTCAGCTGGGATTTATCGCCAAAATTGGACGAGATTTCAATGATCCACATTGTTTCAAAGCACTCTATTGCGCGTTAGTCCGTCCGATTCTTGAAAACGCTTGTCTGATTTGGACACCGCACTAGCTCTATTGGAACCTTCGAATTGAACGAGTGCAAAGAAGGTTTATACGATTGGCTCTACGGAATCTGCCTTGGCGTGATCCAGATAACTTACCCCCATATCCTGACCGCTGTCGTTTGCTTGGTCTCGATACACTTGAGTGTCGGCGTAAGGTGCAACAGGCGTTGTTCGTGGCCAAACTGCTGAATGGCGAGATTGATTGTCCAAAGTTGCTGTCGCTTCTAAACTTTCGTGCATCTCAAAGGACTCTGAGACCGACGTCACTGCTGACTAACAGATTTCACCGCACTGAATTTGGCCGCAATGAACCAGTGGCATCGTGTATAAAAAACTTTCAACCAAGTAGAGGAGTATTTTGAATTCGGTGAACCGTTGAATAAGTTCAAGCGTTTGGTGACAATGCAATTGTCGTAGATTATTATTAGTGTTAATAGTACTTCATTTAGACTTTAAGTCAGATGGGTTGTAAAACAATAAAACAATACACGAGGGCCTTAAAGAACGTGGTTGACATCATTGAAGTATAGCAGGAAAATTAACGGTCCCTAATAACTGCCTTGTGGGATTCCAGACGAGGCCGAAAACGCATTAGATTGTTAAACCTTTAACCGTCACAATCAGTTTACGACCTGTGAGATAGGAATTAAACCAGCGCAGCACACTCCGGCCGATACCGAGTCTTTTCAATTTGGCAATTGGCTATTGCCAATAGCATGATTGATTTTGCCCAACGCCGCAGATAAATCTGTATAGATGACGTCCATTTCAGCAGGATCCGTTAAGCTTTTTGCAATATATGTGACACAGGAGATTTGTAGTTGTTGATCAGTGAAATCATGGTGATGATCATCATGATCATGAATAACTTCGAAGTGACGAACAATGATGAGTTTCCTCGGTAGTTATTGATATCTTACATGGGCAGTTTTCCATACGGACGGAAATACCCCGCTGGTAATAGACCAACAGCTGGATCGTTAAAACTATAACAGCACTAGATGATGATCAACATGGTAGCTGCATTGATGTTTAAGTAGAATTATCGATAATTCATGTATGAAATAAGGAGAGTTACCTGGAAGGAGCATCAAATACATAGTAATGAGATGAGTGGTGATAACTGTCGGTAAACTAAATGGTCACAGAAATAGGACGCTCGATTTTAATTTTGAGTGTATTTCGTGTAAAGTACATTCAAAACATTTGTCTTAAATAAGTTGAACACAAATCTTTCTCCCTTTGCTTTAATTACCAGTTGCAATCGTTGTTGAAAAGCGTTACAACTGGCACGCACGATATCCTGAGATATTTCATCCCAAATCTTCTCCAAACGTTGCTTGAAAGTATCCACAGTCGATCGTTTGGTGTTTCCTAGTTTGCCTAGCATGTGACCCTACGCATAGGAGTCGATTTCGAAGAAATAAAATCCGTAAAAATGTCCCCACACCAAGCCTGTGTGCTTTTGCCTGGTGAGACGGTGCAAAATTTTGTTGTAAGCAGAATGTTGCATGCTTGTAGTGTTTTTTGACCATGGAAAGCAAGTGGTTCTATTAAGTGTTGATTTTTATACCAATTTCAATAAACAACAATGGAACATTTGAGCTTTTGGAGAAACATACCCATACTATTGCCCTGGAAAAATTGTAAAACCCTGGAATAGCCAGTTTGTCCCGAGGAATATCAGAAAGATTTCCTGCAGATAGCCAATCATTTTGTTGGTTGTGGTGATCCTGTAGCAGAAACATTTTTTCGTCCGAAAACAGAATATCACAGAGCAGCTGCCGACACCCTTCGACTTTCGCAATCTTCTGCTTTTCAGTCGCACGATTTGATATTGTTTTTCATGGAATCAATCGAAGATCATCTTTCAAAACCTTCTTCATAGTTGACCACGAAATTTCCAGTACCTTGACCATCTTACGTCCAGACTGATCTGGTTTCCGTCGAATTCGTACTCTTACTCATTTGATGACTTCCGGTGTCCTTACAGTGCGTGTACAGCCAGGGGAGTATTTTCGAAGAATCGGTTTCCTTGTATCGCTTGATGGTACGAAAGGTGAATGTTCCATTTATTCCGATTGGCATCAGTTTCTTTAAAATATCATTCGGTCGAAAATTTTTCGAAAACAGACATTTCACAAGCTCCCTATTTGCGACCATAATTACCACGACTCTTAAAATAAAAAATTCAAAACAAACTTGCAAGCTGCGTAGACATTTCAATACACTCTAAACGAAAAATCAATGGAAACATCTATGATTAGCCCATTTTTAATTAAACATGTCCAAAAAATACTGACAGTCAGCAGTCAGGCATGTCTAAAAAACCTGCACGTTGTGTAAAAGCAACCGCGAGCTGTTTCAGTGTTGTCTTTTATACACCGGGTTTTAACACTTCGGTAACACTCGGGATTGCGTGCATTTATGCCTCGTAAAAGTTTATTGGGTATAGAGTGATTTATCTATTTTGGATAGACCTTTTGCATACTCTATTTTGGACGTGTCCATTTGATTTTGCCGTAAGGTAACCAACCTATTTTGGACCGCATCAGCAGCTGTACATAATTTGGACACTTCCATTTGATTTTGCAGCAAATGTCCAAATTGTGTACAGCTGCTGATGGGGTCCAAAATACGTTGGTTATCCTAAATGTTCAAAATAAAGTATGCGTAACGCCTGTCCAAAACTCACCCTGTGCTGGACGATCAGCGTGAACTCGTGTCTTTTAGCTAGCGTTAGGTTTTCGTATTCGCTTTTCTATTTCATTAACTCACACTGCCAATTGGGATAAGTATGAAGCGCCTCTATGCGTGTTTATATGAGCATGAAAATACTCGGAAACGTAGGAGTCCAAATGACGTTGGTGCTGAGAGGTCGCTGGATGGGGACTCGTGACATGTGACAACGATGTAAGTTGGGAAGTAAAACGATGAATTGCAAGTGCAACTGCGAATCGTGTTTTCTATGGATTACATAGCCAGCTGACGTCCCGTAATTTGCAAATTCGCACAAAACTGGCGATTTACAGAACACTTATCCTCCTGGTGGCCCTTTACGGACAGGAATCATGGACGCTGAAGGAAGCTGATCGGCGAGTGCTTGGAGTTTTTGAGCGTAAATACTTGGGTTAATACTTGGTGGCAAATTGGAAAATCGATTGTGGCGCAAATACATAAGCCTTATCGAGTATATATACAAATATGCTGATATATTGAAGGTAGTACAATGTGGACGACTGCAGTGGGACGGGCTCGTGGCCAGAATACCTGTGCTAGGAAGAGACCGTAGATTTCTGGACAGAACCCGCACCCGAGTGATGTGCGCTGTCGAAGACGATTCGGCACGTTCAGCCGATGTTCGAGGGGGTTGGAGAACGGAAGCCCTTAGACCGACAGTATTGGAGGAACATAACTGGTTCGGTGCAGGGTCGATAACAGACCGTCGCCAATAAAGTAAAGCAAGCAAGTATCGACAATTTGCATCTAGTTTCGCTAATCTAATTCTCGACCGTAAAATTTGGAAAGAAAGTTCGATTGTGATAATAATTTGAAAAATAGTTATTTTCTAAGTAATACGCAATCTTGTTAACGGACCGCCAGTAATCGACACCACAACCAAGACTAACTACGTTAAAAAAATACAAAAATATTATATTCTATTGCCTACGTTTACGTACGAGACTTCAGTTTTCATTAGATTTGAATGACTGATCGACAAAATTGGTTGAGGAAAAGAGGATGTACTTGTTCGATACGGTTTACTTCCAGGACATCAACTTCGCCTTAGCTACTTTTTTTTGGTAATCGAAGTGAACAAAATCGCAGATGTATGACATCGCCGTCTGGGGCAAGACAAGCTAAATGTGTGCTTGCATGTGATTGGTTAAAAAATGAAAATTGAAAAACTTGACTTTCCAATCAACTGTGACTGTGAGTATGGAATATTGTGTCGAATAAACAGATATTTAACGTTTTGGTCCAAGCTAACATATGTAAAATTAGTCATATTACCCCATTTTGATTATTGCGCAACGATGCTATTGTTGGCGTCAGATACTCAGGTGCAAAGGCTTCAAATGTTGCAAAATAAGATTATGAGAACATTACTTAGATGTGAACGGCTGACACCAACAACTCTTATGTTGGATGTGCTCCAATGGATGTCAGTGAAACAACGAATAATCTACAATAGCGTAATGGTCGTACAAAAAATGAAACTAGTGATATTGCTTGAGTATCTAACATATGAAGTTCAGTTTGGCAGAGATGTACATAGACACAATACTAGAGGAGCTTCTGATTTCAGGTTGCCTCGATTTTTGAAACATACGACTCAGAGATCGCTTTTTTATAAAGGTCTTCAAATATACAACAGTTTGCCGTTGGACGTGAAGTCTACAAGAAATATAACGCAGTTTAAGCGAGTGGCAATTGTGGCAGTGGAAAGTCAGTTTTAAATTAAAGACAATACATGCATATGAACACGTCGTGATGCTGAAATCAAATTGATTCGTGTAGTCTGATGTCTACTAAGGTAAAATTGCTTGGATAGGAGAGCTTACTATATTGCTTGCAAAGGAAAAACATGCAAAATAGTATTGGCAGTCTTTAGCCAATTAGAAGTAGTCAAAAGAAGTAATAATACTATGATGGACATACGCGGGAGAGTGATGCAACAAGTCACACTGATTAGATAAACAAAGATGTGGAAAATGTGAAGAAATCAGTTTCAAATAACCGAGAGATACACCGTCCCTCCCACTCCAAAGATGCGTATTGGATGGAGGCAAGGACCAAGAAAGGTCGGGGCCATCATAGAAGAAAAGGACTATTTAGCAGTTGCATTATGATTATAATCATTACATAACAAAATTGCTGGACATTTTTTCTACCCAACGACATATTGACGAGAAAATTCCATGTAGTATAAAAAAACTTATTGATGTTTGAAATCTTTCAATCCAACGGAACAGTTCCGTTGTCGTTTTCACAAAGTGATACCCAGTATAGTAAACAAAGTCGTACATCAAAAATAAAATAAATTAAATGTCGTGACGTGACTAAACGTAATTATTATGGGCATTTATGTTGTCAATCACATAAGAAATATTCATTTAATCGGTTAAAAGAAATCCGGTAGTCTAAGTTTGTGAAATCTATTTTTCACAGAGCATGAATTTGGATAATAATATTCAAGGATATGTAAACTCTGCTCTGGTGTAAGCATTTCCTTTGGTAGCAAAGTGGCTGTTAAAAGTAAATCATTGAAAAAGGAACCTTTAAAAAATCGCCCTTTATATTTAACTAGAAACACAAACAACAAGAAGTCAAGATTTTGCATGACCCGTTTTGCGCATAAATGTTGCTTGCAGGCTTAACAATCAAATCATTCGGCTTCGGATCGATATATTACGCTCTGGGTTCGAAAACACGAGTAAATCTAACCTATCATTCGACCAACAACGTCCGTCAGCGTACGACTTGCTGGCCGAATGAAATATGCAATATATTATTGACTAATCACAGTGTCACTTTACCCCCGATAGGTCTAATTGTGTCCACAACCATCGTCTCCGTGTACAGTGTCGGTCTAATCGCCGTTGACCGGTACCTTTACATCGTATATGGAATGCAGTATCAGCGCTACATCACGCCCAGCCGAGCAAAACTGCTGATCGCCGCCACCTGGTTATTAGGTGAGTTGATGCCAGAATAGCAAGATGGCGCAACCCATCCTTGTATTGCACTGGAACTGATTCGCTATCCGTATATATTTCCACTTCAAACATATTCATCTATTTGCAGGTCTCATCATTGGCTTTCTACCGGCTTTCGGATGGCGCGGTGACACCGACGAAGGACGTGTCTGTTGGTTCATACGGCTGGCTCCACCTGCTCTGGTCATTCTGACCGCCACAATCGGAGTAATACCGTTGATTATAGTGATTGTTCTATATAGTATAATACTGCACAAAGCCTTGCGTAGGGTGTCTCAGCTGAAAAAAGCAAGTCGTGACCAGCAAGGTGCACTGTCAGGTAATTTAAGACTTTTTCGTGGTGGCGCCGCAGCGGCTTCCAATTCTAACCTGGACTCGGAACAACCGTTGGCTGAAGAGCACTCCAAACCGAGGAAATGGTACCACTGTTGCAGAAAACGAACGAATAAGACGTTTGATAGACAGCCTGCTGGTATCACCGGAAAACATCCCACCAAATGGAAAGCCATTAAGGTGGTCATGCTAACAACGGGTTGTTTAGCCCTAACATGGATTCCATATTTCATTGCTAGCATAATTTACGTCCTGTGTGACCCAGAAACCAACCCCGATTTATGTCGTAGTGTGCAGTTTGCCATCGCCAGCCCTCTGGCGATTCTAGGTCTTACTAACAGTCTCCTGAATCCTTTTATCTACGCCTGGTGGCACCACGGCTTTCGAACCTCGGTGAAGAAGCTGTGGAGAAAAATGTGCCACTGTTGCCACCAGCGAAGCAACAATAAATCATTCTCCCGAAACCCGGTGGTAGCCGTCGGATACGGCAACGGCGACAGCGACGGAAGCTGTCAGCAAGCACGAAGCTCGGATACTACGACAACAACTTCCATTACTGTCCCTAGTCTATCTACCACCCGTGCATCAACGAGCAGAAACAACAACAATATCCAAGCGGAGGCCACCAGTGCCAGTGACCTGGAAACTCAAACAACCGACACGGATAATGGTCATCGTAGAGAACGGACGGGACCGTAACTTTCAATATCCCCCGGCAATTTTTATTCTCGAACAAAACGAAAAAAAAAATCAAATGAGGTACAGCTCCAGTCACGTGACAGATCAAGCACAGGAAACTGCAATGAGCTATTTTTTTTTTGAAAACTCATCCAGCATTAACAGTATTAGCCATCCTAGGAATAATAAATAACGTAGCAATGGATCCACTTTCAATGTAGTTTCCTTTCCTGTTTATCCTCGATTTTTCTCCCGGTGCTCAACGGTAGAACTGAATGTAATTCCAAAGAGAAAAAAATCCACTTACTAGCTGTTGTTGCTGCTGCTGCTGCTGCTGCTTGTGCACAGAAAATATTAAAATAATCGTAACGTTCATTCATGCTCTGGACGCAGCAGCTTCCAACAGTAATGAGCTGCGACGACCGCGGGCATGTCCAGTTAAGGGGGAGCATGTGCTGTGCACCGCGAGAGTAGCATCTGATCCGAAACTAGCCGTCATATGCGCTTTCACTAGGACTTGTTTACTAGTAATGGACATGTAGTTTTAATAATTATAAGCCTGTGTTGCTTATCTCTGTATGTATGTCCTGAAATATAATGAGATAAACTGAAAACACATTCAAATTCATTAAATATGTTCTGCATTCGATTTGAACTTTTTTAGCAAGTGAGGGCGGATCTTCAATGGGAGCAGTCCACCACCTTGCCTCAACCCTCCGCGCTATCCGAAGGGACTAGTGTACCAGAAATGCGCTTGTAGTATGTCACTCACTGATTTTAGAGCAGCTTTGATCGGCCGCGTATATCAGTTTTCGGGCATTATTTACCATAGATGTTCCCGCACGACTGTACCGGACACCGCCTTAAAATCGATGAAATATTTATTTTACCAGATAATTTATCGGAGTGTGAAAATTTGACTAAAGTGCACTTTATTAATGACTTTGTAGTCAATAAATCTTCATACAATTTTTCTGATAAGGTTGCACAATGAGGAACAGTGTACTGTCCCAAGTATACTTTTTCCAGCTATGATTTTGCAATTTTCATCGGTTCTGGTCAATAACGGAGTAGCAGCACACGGGCGGTATCCTATGCTTATGCTTATGCTTATGCTTAATAAATCTTCATACAATTTTTCCCTAAAGCAACAAAATCTGGTGAACGTGGCCCTCAATTGTGCGGAGACTCAAAAACGAAATGTCGACCAAGCTATAATTAACAATGCGTCAGGTATCAGCAGTTGCGAAATATTCATCGAACATATTAAGGACGTGCGCACAACTTTTTCGAAAATTATCTGAACGTTTAAGGCAATAAAGGCAATAAAATTGTTATCATGGACAAAACAAACTAAAGCTTGTGTCATTTAATATCCGGATCAACTGTTATGTGGTGAAACGTTTTGATAGTGTAATGAAGCGTAACAAGTCCTTTATCTGAGACGCAACCTTCAATGCTCAAACCCGATTCTACCAAGGATAATGGCTCTACCAAAAATTTGTAATCCAGGGAATGACATAAGGGAAATTGCATCGGCAGTGGCAGCGCAAACTGAAAATTTGGCAAAATGGCTAGTCAAACAATTCCAAGCCATACCAAAGCGAAGGTACGTGTGGGGCAACCTCCCGAAGGAGTTCCGCAACCACCAGCTTCTAGCACGTCCCAGATAACACAAGATCGTAATAGAAAGTGCACATTAAGTCGTATGCATGTCAATTTTACATTGGAATTGCATAATGATTAGAGTATGACAAGGCGAAGTGTACAATAAGTTGTTTTGCGGTCGTGCGTGTCGTCATATACAAGTTATGGCTGTGAATTGTAAAGTAGTATAGATGATTATGAGATTTAGTTACATCTTCAGGAGGATTATTAAGTTGCATGTTCCAAAAATTGTTGCATAGAATGCAAAATAGAATTATCTAAATTTTTGCACGTATATTGCCTACACTTTGGTATGTTATGTTATGATATGTTCTTATGTGGTGTAATAAAATGTAACTTTTTCGTGCGGATATGATTTCGTATTTCTCAGTTGCAACCGAAATATACTAACCAAATTGGTTACTGGGGTCGGTGACGGTTACGAAGGTTCGAACGATTCCCTGCAATGGGGATCTGCATCTCCATCAACCACGAATCAATGTCCGCGATGGTTACGAAGGTTAGCGAGGCTTCCCGTAAGGGAGCACTGCATCAACCATCAACCGCTAATCGCCACTCCTCAGAATCCACCGAAAAGTGCCGGTCGTAATTCGGTCTTTAGCCAACTGTAACCACAGAAGCCCTCTGATGTATTTAAGCAGGCCAGCCTCTGACTCTAACGACTCTGCCATGGACGGCCTCAAACATAGCGAGTAGATTTCGCTGCGTGCAAGCAAATGTCCATCGTGCCAAGGGCGCTTCCAGCGTCCTTGGTCGAAGGTTCGTAAACCAACAGCTAACAACTGCTTTCATTCAAGAACCTTGGGTTCACGGCAAGAGAATTCTCGGTTTTGGTAATTACGATAAATTAAACTACTGTAACCCGCATTTCAAACCGAGGACTGCAATTCTCCTAACTAGAGATATAAAAATTTCTCCCATTACAGATTTCATACAACGCGATATCATCACCGCCGAACTGCAAGTGCCAACGACTACGGGGAATCAGGACCTGGTCGTGACGTGCGCGTACTTCCCGAGTGACAAGGAAAAGGACGGTGTTCGTTTTCGGAACATCTGTCATGTTAATGACCTACAAACCCTACCATGACCTACAAAGCAAGATCATTAATGCTTTTATCGTGAACTATCGGTTAGCCACGCGGACAGTCTGCCATGACGTGCCCTGATGGAATGAAACGCTCAGCAACCTTCGTCGGCAAGCAAGGCGTTTATTCAACAGGGCTAAGATCACGTCCTATTGGGAAACCTACAGAGCTTTTTCCAACAGATAAAAAGCAGTACTTCGCGAGGCCAAAGGAAAGTCCAGGATTAGGAGTTTCTTCGACTGTGATAGTAACAGGTTGGAGGATTGAATGTTCAGTCTTTAAATGCAGTGGACGATTTGTTTTATTTTACGTCAACGTTTCGATCTTTGGTTTAGACTTCTTCAGGGCTTAAAGTTTAAACCGTCTTTGTCTAGTAAATTTTAGCCTACAGTGTTGTCTGTCTTTGGGTTTGGATGTATAATGGTTCGTTTGTCTGTAATCTCTAAAATATGTCCAGGGTTAGGATCTGCGAAAGCAACCAGAATCTGCCTGAGGCTGCGCGACTCCAAAAATCATTAAGCAACGTCCAAGGACTATCATTTACCTACCCAAGCAACAATTCTAAAGCCACTTGGTTTTACTTAATTTTTATAAGGGTTTTATTGCGGTATTAATCATTACCTCTGGTTTTGTTATGGTATTACGTAATACCAAGAGGGTACGAGTCAAAACACACTTATAGCTAGCTAGAAATCAATAATAAAACTGTTAATAAAGCAGTTACCGTTAATAAAGCAATTGATATTACCACGATTAAACTAGTTGGCTGCACCATGTCTCTTATAAACTTACCATACATGTGGCGTAGCAATACAATATGGCGCGCCAATCGAAATTGATTTTATTATGGTTGTTTGTCAAACCACAATAAATCTGTTAGTTTAGTTTAGTTTAGTTCTGTGCTTTTCTTGATATTGAAGGCGCTTTCGACAACACGTCCTTCGCTTCATTTAATACGACTCTCCTTAACAAAGGAACTGGCCAGTCGACAATGAGCTGAATTCAAGCAATGCTGTCAAGCACGGAAATCACAGCCTCATTGGGAGATACATCGATCACGATCTCAGTGATCAAAGGATGTCCTCAAGGAGGAGTTCTCTCCCCCTTGCCCCCTTGCTGGTGGTCGACACAATCTTTCCCAAACTGTCACAGCATAGTTATGAGGCCATTGCGTGCGCCGACGGTGTAGTACTTATTGTTAGAGGTAAATTTGACGTAGTGCTGTCTAGTCGTATGCAAAGAACTTTAAATACCACTATTTCGTGGAATTTACGAGAGGGGCTTAACATAAACCCCACCAAAACTGTCGTGATACCATTCACTAGGCAGGGGAGACATCCTCTTACTACGCCTACACTGAATGGCGTCAGATTAAGTTCCAACAATGAAGCTAAACATCTGGATTATTTTCGGTCATAAACTGAACTGGACTGCTCACCTAGATTGTGCTGTCAAGAAAGCAACAACAGCCATATGGGCATGCAGTTCACTGTTTGGTAAAACCTGGGGACCGAAATACCAACTACCCCTTGGTCATATACTAATATTGCCCGGTACAGGCGGTCTAAGTATATGCCGCTCTTGTATGGTGGCCAAAGGTGAACGAGGTGACAGCGCAAGCCATGCTAAACTTAGTTCAACGCCTGGCATGTGTGTCAGTGACCAGCGTCATGCGCATAACACCAACTGCATCCCTTGAGGCAATGTTATGCTTACTGCCTTTACCAGGGGGTTGAAAAGGGATCGAAAGTTGAATCTGACTGCATGAATGCGTACGCTTTCCGCATTCAACTTGCGCTTTTTGAACGATCTTTTGCTGCTCACAGTAATAGTTTGCCATCCGGAGTCGGTCCAACGTAAGCAAAATGTTCGTTTATATTGGACGGAGTTCCTTCCATGTACATGTAGTGGTTGTTCTTTTGCAGTATTGAATCATACGATAGCGCGATTGCTTTTCGTTAGCGTGGTGACTGCCAGTCATTTAACTGTTTTGCAGTCATTCGCTGTTCCAAATGGTGAAGGCAATTTGGTCGAAACGAAAATGTTCAAAAAGTTTAAAATGCATTCGTTCTACCGTTCAATATGGAGGCATGACTGAGCAAGCTGCTAGTTGCGTTATACATAACATTCGTATTACACCACTATACAGACCATGTGAATTTGAATGCGCGGTATAAAAAAAGGATCGGTTGAAGCCCTGGCCTTCACATCTTCATGTGAAGAAGGAAACCGAACTCGGTGCACTAAGGTTACAAAAGTGCCGTAATATACCAAATTAGCAACCTTCGCGTACCGAGGGACTTCAATCTTCAAACTATCACCCCTAGTAACGGCAATCTCTGACTGCATGAAGGCACGGCCTAACATGGATGTTCCATATAGTGAATTGATACAGACCCAAGTAACCAAAAGTTCCGATATAAGGGGATTTTTTGGCTTAATCAGCCAACGAAATGATCATGAATAGAACTCTATTCAACTTCATTTTTAAGTAATTAACCGTACTTTCAAGTTCGTATTTGATGTTTAAACTTCGAAGGGAATACAAAGTGGCTTTTAACAGAACTAGAAAGTTCGCAAAAAGTTCACTTAAGTCGCTATATAGAACACCGTTCAGCCCAAAAAGCAACTTAAATAATTTTCAAAATAAAAAAGATTGGGGGAATATTTTCACACTTCTTCCTGTTTTGCAGATTCATGACATTTCTCATTAACTAAGTTATTTAATTTCGGTTAATTATCGACTGTTTTTTTATAAATATTAATTTATTGTAACTTACCACACACCTCCAACATAAACCTCGGGGATTTGAACTCGAGTACTTCTTTTCGGTGACTTAGACGCATACCACTGCTCCGTTGCTGGAATATGCGATTTGCATCGTTTTTACTCGATGTGCTAATTTCTCATTTATCACAGCCCCGAAACGAACTTACACTTAAGAACAACTCATCGGCAAAATTCATGTCACTAGCGGTGTCAGAGATGGCGCAATGCATCAGGATAGGCTTGCAACGAGGAACGCTCGGGTTCAAATCCAGTAGCGGTCGGTGTTAGTTAGGTTTTTTTTTAAATGGTCTATCTTAATCGCATGAACCGACTTTACAAAAGTTAGGAGGAGGCGGAGGTAGAAAATGGAAAAGTATAAAAATAGAACTATACAAGTGCTGTTTTATAAACTTTTGCCAAAATTTCTTCAGAAGCTGCTTGGCGCTCTATGCAGCGAACTCAAGGCAGCTTTGAAGTTCGGTTAATTACAGGTAACGCTGCTTAGCAAGCTATAGCTTCATAGACATAAAGCTTGTTAACCTTCCTTAGACACCATTATCCAAACTCTAAGTTGCTTTCAAGTTGTACGTTGAACTTTCAAGCTGCATGTTGGACTTTCAAGTTGCTACAGATATTAACGGTACTTTAATGAGAATGAAGTTCGGTTTACAAATGTAGTGTCTGGTTGTTCAGCAAGAAAGTTATGCGGAACTAAATTTGAACCAAATATGAACTTTCAAGTTTGTTCCTTAAGCGAAATTCGAACTTTTGTTTGCTTGGGGATCGCACTATATGGCAAAATGGCGTTCTTCCCTGCGGTACCATCTGTTTCTTTACAGATGGATAAAAAATTGGGACCTGTACATATTCCGGAGTCTACGCCTCTTTCCATGTGATAGCGTAGCATAAACAATTGCCAAAACTAAAGAAAATAGTGATCAAAATAAACCATACAAAAACTAGAAATCAAAAGCGAGATCATTGTCAATTCGACAGTTTTTCCATGGGTGTTCTGTTAAATTTCCGCAACGTAGTAAAATTCGTATGCATTGTGTCTGGGCCTTTAGTG
The DNA here is from genome assembly GCF_943734655.1 of Sabethes cyaneus. NCBI lineage: Eukaryota > Metazoa > Arthropoda > Insecta > Diptera > Culicidae > Sabethes > Sabethes cyaneus. The sequence goes on along the minus strand of NC_071353.1, from coordinate 37,858,868 downwards.
CATAAATCACACCACGAGAAAACAACATAGTTGCACTGGCGAAAATGTGCATTTGGAAGCAATTTAACAAAATCAGGAATCAAGCTACTGCTTTTCTGTTATCTTACAGAAATCGAGGATTGTTTTTATTACCGACCTTTCCCACACGTTAAAAACATTTCACTATTTCGATCCCATTTTATTAGTAGCATATCGTTGCCACAACACAATTCTTCCGATAAAATGGCAAACGCGCACATTCATATAGATATAGAAATATATCACAACCGAGCACCAGTGCTGCTATGCAACGATAAAAGTATTGATTCGGTTTAAAACGCTCTCAAAGATGATTTCAAAACTCGAGTTTTCTGGCAATTCTTTTCTAGCTGAACATTATTTTATGACAGTGAGAGCAAACCAAATTAAAACTCATGTTATTTTCCCGCATAAAATAATCGCAAGTGATGCAATCAAACACGAATAGCCTTCATTTTGAATCATCGCGATGAATTTTGATGAATTAACAATTTTAAGAAATAAGCACTATAAATGTACTATAGGATATTAAATTTATTACATAGAACCGTCATAAAAACTTGTAGCAGTTATATTACTTTTTAGTTCGACTGTTAGTATCTGAACTACTTGGAATATTATACTAGGGCATGTTTCTGCTTTGTCGTAATTGCCTATTCCCGTCCTATGCAACAGAAATTATTAAAAATATGAGCGTTTTTATGACACACAATGCAAAATTAGTTATTCCCTAATATTTTAGTTTGTTGACTATCATACGCGATCGATCAAAGTGAGCTGAGATCTATTTAAATGCCTTTCGTCATTAAAGAATTCCTAGCAGCCAAATTTCCTACGTTTTTTCGTGCGACGAAGAAGAAAATGTCGACTAATCGTTTCAATTTCCGTCATCTTTAAAATGAAAATAACTCACGCAACACATTGTCATTATTCTGCAGCCGCGAAAACTTGCATGATCAGCAGAAATTTTTGCAGAAAAACATTTGTCATGCTGTCTTACACAAATGCATGCGCGCTAATTTTGTAAAAATTGTAAACATTTTAAAACGGTACGACGAATTTAAGAAATAAAGTCAGTTGCGTAATTTAAATAAAATGCTTTAATAATCGCTTTTTAGTGAATTCAAAGGGAACGGATCGTAAGGTGTGTTTGAGTCAAATCAGCACAAGAACTTTTGGAGTATTCATTAAATCCATCCAAGAAATGATGAAAATTAGAGTGGCTTTACTTACTACGACGGGAAGTAGAAATAAACCCTAACTAGGTTTGCATTTCATTGAAAATAGACCTTGACATCATTTTGTTTGTCCGTGTGCCGCTTGAAGTTACTGGTTGTATCTGGTGTCGCAAGTGTATATTGATAATAAATGTGAGACAGAGATACCGGGCGAGTATTTGCGAGCGTAATCAATTCATATTTTTCTCGCCAGGTTTTGCGGCGGCAAAATTTAAATCGCTGATGGGCTGCAATGAGCCATCATCGCGATGAAAATTAGCAACATTGCCAAGCACTACAGCTGTAGCGCACTTCCTCAACACAAATTACATTATAATTGGCATAGGTTCAATCGGCGTAAAGAGTCTTGGACCTGTTGAGAAAAGGAAGTTTTGTCACTTTTTCTGGCGCACTTCCCAAGCATAGACATCAAATTGGTCTAGGTTTAAAAGCGGTCGTAAAAAGTCTTCTTGGGACGAAGAAATTTTGTCACTATTTCTGGCGTACTATTCAAGCACAGACAACAAATTGGTCTGGGTGTAGAAGCCATAAAGAATCTTCGACCTGTTAGGACGAGGAGACTGTGCCTCTTTTTTTTTAAAGAAAGTAGTCGAAATCATAGTAAGCAGGTGGTGTATTTAACTGTCGTCCCTGCCTGTGAATCAAGTCGATCACGAAAAAAATGTATGAGTAAACTTGGCCTTGAAACTTTTCGTTAGTTTTCACTAATTAGTGATTGAAAAAGGAAACTGTAACAGAAACCACATAAATGCTACATTTATTATGAGTCGACTGTTTTTTAAACCATGAAAATTCCATTCATAATTGGCAGAGCTATTAGCGTTCAAAATCCGTTATATTTTCGTGACGGTAACTAGAATCTAAATTATGGAATGATATCCTGCGGTAAAACGTAGTCCTATGTCAAACACTTATTCCATGTAATGCACAGAAGTGTCATTCGACTTCAATTGCATTTGAATTTACAGAAATTGAATAAATATTTTCGTTTTATTGAATCGTAACAACGCTTTTTAAAAAACAGTAGAATATGAATCTCTTCAGTTTTCTTGTTCGAAGTGCCAGCATTTCTACACGTTTTATAAAAGTTTTAAATAAAATTCATGAGTAATGCCAAGGACACTTTCTAAAACTGTTTTAACGAAAAACAACAACCACAACAACTTTCCAAAACTGGTGATGAAACGTTTTTTTATGACAGTAGGTACCTGGTGGTAAAAACAGAGAGAACACTTTTCGCTTTTTTTAACTTGAAGTTTCATGAACCAAACTTGAGTTTCCTGCAATGGGCACTTTCACTGCCGGAGCAGACACCGAAGAAAATCGACTAAAAAGAAACATCTCAATTCTTTACTGTCTTCAACGTTCCGTGCATCAGCCTTCCTTGGCGGAGCGTACCGTCGTCATTGTGTGTGTGTTTGTGTACGTGTAATGTGTGTATGGTCACAGTGCAACCGTCAGCAGTGTTCGCTAACTTTAGTCTAGCTTTCACAGCCATCACCGGAATGTGGCACTTGATATAATTAACATTATTGGTGTTGCTGTCGTATCCACCCCAAAATTGCCAAAGTTTGTAATCGCTTTACGAGCACCCGGAGAGTGACGGCTCTGTCTGGCGCTAATAGAGTGCTCCCCTGTCCTGTAGGCAGCAAGCAAGCACGCGGTGGAATGTCTCCGTGCTCCGAGGAGGAGCGCCTGTATCAATCCCGGAACGGAATCGCCGGGATTATTTCGATTAAAGACGATTCTTGCTACAGCATTATCGTAAAGATTATCTGCAATACCGGCATCGAAATGGGACATTTGGGAAGAAGTTATTAATTTCGCTTAGGAATCCTGCTTTGCAAAGGTTAGCCAAGTGGAACGAATTATAGCAAACAGTGCCGCTGAACCGATACTTGAACGGCGCAAAGTTTCGCTTAACCTCAATGAATCATTAGTGCCGTATGGATATATCTACACGTATACGAAAGAAAGATGGCGATAATGAAAATCTCCAAACGCGATAATTTATCGCATACCAGGGAAGCAATCATTGCCATTTTTTGGTTTGTGCTGGTAAAGAAAGGACATTCTAACTAACGCAATTGAAGCGACAATCAGACCAGTGGATCGTTTGGCGGCGCCAAAGCTTCTTGTTCAATTTTCGCGATGAAATTATGGTTTTGTCTTCATTTTTTTTTTTTGACTGGTAGGTTCCAAGGCTAAACCAAAGCAAGTATTGTTTTTAACTCGACGGAATTTGATCATTTTGATTTGATTCTTGTCAACGAAACGCTCGAAATGTCTTTCTAAAAACTTCCCAGTTGTAAATTTTCACGGTTAGAAAATCAGAAAATCTAGAAGCTGGATTTTACTAAGTTCACCCATGCAGTCAGCAGCCTGGAAACTTTTAATTTTTCTATCAGAATACTGCGTGTGCAACCCATGAGAACCAGTTTGCCAGACGCCGTCCTAGACTAGCACACTGCACACTGCAATAAGTATGGCTCATGTGAACTCTGAATTTTTCGTTGAACGGCTCAAACCAGGAAAACAAACTAGCGTGTGCAAGGATTTGCGTCGTCAACCATTTGCTCGCATACCGAACGGGGAAATATGACTGCACTTCACCGGAACGGGGAACAAAGTGGACAGAAAATGCAGAACACTCGACACTCGCACTTTTCCGGCATTAAAGATTTCCTCGCTAGTACTTGCCGTCATAAAAGGTTTCGTCCGCGGTAATGGTGCGGTTTTTCAATTTCTCAAAGAAGCAGGAACAGAATGTCGTTTTTTTTGTTCGCTCTTCCGCAGTGAAAATGTGAAATATGAGTATAAATCTTCTCGCTATTTACAGAGGAAAAAAAAATACAAGCACATGAATGTGGCAAAAGTACGGCAGAATGATAGCGAATGCCACTAGCAGGGACGCTTTGAACGTGAAATAATATCACGAGGCGAAACGTGTGGTGATCATTACCTCATCATGCATCCGCACTAGCATACTATTCGGTGATAAATAAGAGAAAGAAAAACATATGCTGAGAGCTTAACGATGGAATGGTTTTGAATTGAGCCGTGTACGGGTTAGCTTGAAAACACAGCAAGTATTAAGCAAAAGCTTAAGCCTTGTTCGTTAAATATTAGCAAACTAGTATGGCGTCCTTTATGATTCATTGATCCTGAATTGTGTTTTAAAAGACAAAGCACCAGCTCTGAATTTAGTCCAATGGAGTTGCATGGTCATGCACAGATCACCACTGGCGTGCCCAGACTAGGTCACATTAGGACACGTGGCCCACCTTCGCTGTAAAATTTAATGTAAAATTTCTGTGTTCAAATTTAATGACAGGTGGGTCTAGTTAGGTAGGCTAATAGCCAATTTTGTTTTATACCCTACAATTCTACTATTCCACACTCGCACCACATACTCATCTCGACGACGATATTATTTTTTGTATGATTGCGCTTTGTTTCTGCCGTCGAGAAGAAATCCCTTTCCAAACAAGAACTCATGTCATGACCGCATCTAGAATCATATACAGATCAAAAAGAAAAAACCTGATTTAATCCACCTAGTGGTGAATGGAACCTTTGTTATACGTCTTACTTGCTATTTGAGATAGAAATCGACACATTTGGTTTACATGAAATTTTTGGAAATTGAATAAGTTTACAAAATTTGAAACAAATAGAAGCACTTATAAATTTTGATAGTTACTTTTCTCATGAAATTGCTGAGTAAGTTGTTACTAATGAGGGTAAGTGCAAGTAAAAGTAAGTTGCAAGATGAAATATTATTCTTTAACATATACATTGCGTAGTAAAGGTCTAGTTAATAGGTTTTTGAACTATGCATAATTTCCTGTAACGCCATTCTATTTGATTCACAACAATAAAGTTTTCTTGAATAAATTTCATCAATTTTTATGAACCTTCGGTTACTCACGTTGTTGTATTTTGTACACCATATGTAGGTTTTTGAATGCCATATTGTTATATAGTTACAAATCGTATATTACGTATATACTAACGTATATTCTTCAATAAACTTGTTATGAGCAAAATGTCAGAATTATTCAATGCATTATTACTTTAAATTGTTAGGAAAATAGATTAGCATAAACCGACATCACAGAAACGAAGCAGGTGTACCGCAGTTGGCCCCAACTGGAATTTTCTTTCGTTTCTTCATATGGAAAAATGGTGTCTGTGTGCAGCAAAACTACCAGCAAATGTAAAATGTTTAAAATATATCCGTCTGTTGGTAGTCGAGTGATTCGGGGTCAAAATCAGGGTATTTTTTATAATCAAAGTTCTACAGTTCGTAAACAAGGAAACATAGAGGTATCTATGTTCAGCAAAGTTGTGTATTTTTATTATTTATACAACTTTGTAATACATGAAAAAGTCATACAACAATTACAAAAAGAGCTAAAATAGAAAAACTAATTTTTCAAATTCATATACAATAAATAAGATCTCTTCGTTGAAGAGATAGAAGGTTACTGTCTTCAGCAAAATTTCTTGTAATAATATGCTCTAAAACTTTGCAGAACACATCAATGTGTTATATTGAAACTGAAGGAAAATAATTTTTGACGTAGGACTACGTCTTACGGCAAGTTTTGAGATAGGGTGTCATTCCAAAAAATCGAAAAATGCGAGCGTCACGAAAAATGAAAGATTTTGAGCGCTAATAGCTCAGCGGTTTTCCGATCGATTTTCAATATTCTTACACCAATCGATTGGCAAATCTTCTAAGAATTGACCCAAATGAAGGAAAGTATGAATTCTTGATGTTGAACTATTGAAAAATTGAAAATAATGAACCTATGTTTTACCAGAATTCTCGCTTCGTGATTGGTTGGATGATCCTTTGCGATGATCTTAACCTATACCAATTTGATATCTGTGCTTGAGAAGTAAGCCAAAACAAGTGACAAAGTATCCTCATTTCAACAAGATTTCTTAACACCGTGGTTAAACCTAGACCATTTTGATGTCCTTGTTTGAGAAGTACGCCAGAAAGGGTGACAAACCCTCCTCGCGCCAACAGATTTCTTACGAACGCGATTAAACACGCTAGGTCAGTATAAACAAATCGTGTTTATGTGCATTGTCTGCATAAACAAATGATGTCATGTTGAGAATGACGTTTGAACCATTTTTAATTTGCACGTCGTGCAAACCAACGGGGTTCAAATTAAAAAGTTTTCAGATTAAAAATGGTCAAACGAACGGGGGTCCACGGTATATGTTGCATATAGCATGTATACATGAAGAACCGAATGAATGATTGAATGATTGAATACATGCTACTATCACTACAAAGAGACTTACGTAGTCCTGCGTCACCTATATATGCGGTCGTGTCTTGTACACAACCCCTCTGATTTTTTATTTCACTTTTAGGGGGATTAATCAAAAATCAAATTCTACCAAACGATAGAGCTTGCAATTTCAAGAAACTCTTCCAAAGGTTCGATAAACTTAAAACCAAGTTTTCCTAGTCAAAACTCTAGTGCGCACGTTTTCTTTGGTTTTGGGCTATTGTGCGCGTAAGTAACCGTGTAATAAAAGTTGGCGCGAGTGTTCGAGGGTTAATATCTTTTGACCGGTAAAACCAATTCTTATGTAATTTTGCATATATATTCGTAGTGTGAAAACCTCTCGTTTGATATTAAAATAATTGAAATTAGGTTATTTTTCTTGGTCAAAATCATTATAAATTATTGTTAATTTTGGTGTGGTGTATTGAATTACTCATAACTTTCAAATTAACCATCCAATCAAAAAACCATTCAATAGTGATCTATCCGGCTATATTACCTGCCAAATGAAACTAATAGCACGTAAATCGGTTTGGCCATCTCTGAGAAACAGGCGATCATTTGAACCTTGTCAAAACTGGTTTTTTAGGCATAACTTTTAAACCACTTGTTTGTTTTCAATAAAAATTGGCGTGAAGTTTAGCAATAGTAAGAGCTTTTATTTGGTACTAAGATCGATGAAATCGGTTATGTGGTTCCGGAGAAAATCGTGTCACGTAATTTTCACATTTTTGCTTATAACTTTTAAACTAAAAGTCAGACCACGAAACCATTTAATAGTGATATACTAGGTAAAAATACCTTTAAAATAAAAGTTATAGCAGACGAATCGGTTCAGCCATCTTCGAGAAATAGGCGATTGAAAATTGAAGCGCACACACATACACACATACACACACACACACACACACAGACATTGCTCATTTGTCGAACCTGATCGATTGGTATATGTGACATGGCCCTCCGGGCCTCAGATTGACTTCGTGTTTTTCGACCAATTCCTAAACCTTTGTTATATTGTATAACAAAGGTAAAACACCCGGTTGTGGTGATAATCACTAGACTTGCCAGTGCGACGTCGGCAACAAGACTTCCCGTTTCTACCGCGCTGACCGGGTAGATAACAGTGTATCTTCTCGAGCATTCATACAAAAAAATAATATCGTCGCCGAGTGCGAGTGTGGAATGATAGGATTGGGAGAATAAAACAAAAGCGGATAGTAAACAACCCAATAAAAAGGTGCGGCAGTAGTTTAGTCAGAAAAACATTCGACCGGCAACCGAAAGTCCTTTACGCAAGGCAAATTTCCTGATATCTGGAAACAACCTTACATGTACATGTACGGGGTGATCGACGAAATGTTAAGAACTACAGAGGTATTACAAGCCTGTCCACTGTCTAAGCTTTTTAAAATCATCGTCAGCACCGCAATCCTCAATCGTACTAAGAACTACATATCCATCTACCAGCACGGATCAGGCCGATCGGTTTCGACTAATTTACTCGACTTCACTTCCTCTTGCATCACACAACTCGAGGAAAAAGCACAAGTGGACGCAGTATACACGGACTTGAAAGCTGCGTTCCACCTGATTGACCACCGCATCCGCTAGTGAAAATTGCAGCGTCTAGGAGCCTCGTAACGACTATTGCGTTGGTTTGGCTCATATTAATGTGATAGAGTCCTGCAAGTCAAATTGGAATCTACCGTTTCAGCTGTGTTTACTAACAAATCCGGTGTTCCCCAAGGAAACAATATGGGACCTTTACTCTTCATCATATTTTTCAACGACGTCGCGTTACTACTTCATACCGGTTGCATACTTGTGTACGCCGATGATCTCAAACTGTATCTTAATGTGCGCTCTGTCGACGATTATCACCAGCTGCAGGATCTACTAGATGCTTTTATGAACTGGTGCAAGCTAAACTACTTGATTCTGAGTATAGCCAAATGTGAGGTAATCACGTTCCATCGCATTCACAGCCCGATTGTGTTTGACTACAACATTGATGGAAGTATCCTCCGGAGGGAAGAGATTTCTAGGACCCTTACTGCCTAAAATTCTTGTATTGCGCATTAGTCCGTTCAGTACTTGAAAATTCAAGTGTAATTTGGTTACCTCATCAGCTCACGTGGATGCTAAGAATCGAACGCATCCAGAGAAGGTTCATTCGCATGGCTCTTAGGGATTTGCCTTGACAAGATCGTGACAATCTTCCGCCGTATCCTACACGTTGTCGTTTACTGGGCCTGGACAGTCTGGAACGGCGCCGCAAAGTTCAGCAGGCAACGCTAGTGGCAAACATTTTAAACAACGACATCGGTTCACCGACGTTTCTTGCAAAGTTCAATTTCCGTGCTTCGCAAAGACCTTTACGCATTACATCGTTGCTGCATGCCAGTTTTCATCGTACCACATTTGGATTCCATGAGCCAATGACTGCATGTGTCCGGACTTTCACTCGGGTTGAAGAACTCTTCGAGTTTGGAGAGCCAAGTGGAAAATTCAAGCAGCGACTATGGAGGACAGATTTAATATAATTTTTATTTGTGGGCCTATAAATTCATTAAGATTTTGTTAGATGGATCTTATATATAAAAATGGATTTCTGTCTGTCGGGATGCTCCTTATAGAATCGAAAACTACTGAACCAATCGGCGTGAAAATTTGCATGTAGAGGTTTTTGGGGCCAGGGAAGGTTCTTATGAAGGTTAGAGATCCCTCCCCCCACTAAGAGGGGGGGCTCGGGCTCCCATATAAAAGAAACACAAATTTCTGCATAATTTGAGAACTAATCAAGCAAATGGAACAAAATTTGGCATGTGGGTGTTTTTGGTGACAAGAATTTTTTCTATGGTAAATTGAGACCCCTCCCCTCTTTAGAAGGGGAATTATGACTCCTCTTTTCTTTAAGAGGGGGGAGCTTGCATACAAATGAAATACAAATTTCCTCATAACTCGAGAACTAATCAAGCAAATGGAACCAAATTTGGCATGTAAAGGTTTTTGGAGACAATATTTTTTTATGGTGAATTAGGACCCCTCTCCACTTCAGGAGGGGGGCCTCCTATGCAAATGAAATACAGCTTTCTTCATAACTCGAGAGCTAATCAATCAAATGGAACCATATTTGGCATGTGGGTGTTCTTGGAGGCAAGAATTTTTTCTATGATGAATTAGGACCCTTTACCTTTTTAGGAGGAGGGGCTCCCATACAAATGAAATACAAATTTCCTCATAACTCGCGAACTAATCAATCAAATGGAACCAAATTTGGCATATGGATGTTCTTGGAGATAAGAATTTTTTCTATGATGAATTAGGACCCTTTACCTTTTTAGGAGGAGGGGCTCCCATACAAATGAAATACAAATTTCCTCATAACTCGCGAACTAATCAATCAAATGGAACCAAATTTGGCATATGGATGTTGTTGGAGATAAGAATTTTTTCTATGATGAATTAGGACCCCTTACCTTTTTAGGAGTGGGGGCTTCCATACAAATGAAATACAAATTTCCTCATAACTCAAGAACTAATCAAGCAAATGGAACCAAATTTGGCATGTGAAGGTTTTTGGAGGCAAGAATTTTTTCTATGGTGAATTAAGACTCCTCCCCACTTTAAGAGGGGGGGCTCCTATGCTAATGAAATACAACTTTCTTCATAACTAGAGAACTACTCAAGCAAATGGAACCATATTTAGCATGTGGGTGTTTCTGTAGGCATTTTTTTCTATAGACTAATCTCAAGATTTTAGTCTTGACCTTGGAATGAGGTCATACATATATTTAATATTTTTTGAAACGATGGTTCTACAATTGATGAAGGGACGGTAGGGGAAAGAAATGAAAATTTTTTTGGAGAAGGAGGGGGGAAGAGCGGAAAGGAAGGGGGGCGTCTATGGCGAATTGAGCCCCTTCCCTCTTTAGGAGGGGAATTATGACCCCTCTCCCCTTTAACAGGGGGGTCTTCCATACAAATGGAACCAAATTTGGTATGTGAAGGCTTTTGGAGGCAAGATTTTTTTCTATGATGAATTAGGACCCCTCCCCACTTTAAATTTGGCATGTAGGTGTTTTAAGAGGCAAATACTTTTTCTATGGTGCAAGTAATCAAACCAAACCAAATTTGGCAGGTGGGGAGTTTTGAAGGCGGGAATTTTTTTAATGATGGTTTGAGACCCCTCACCCCTGTGGTAGGGGGATAAGGACTCTCATACAAATAAAACAGAAATTTTTGCGTAACTCAAAAACTAATCGAACTTTAGAAATTTTAGACTCTTTCATAAAACATTAATCAATAACAAGACCACCAAAAACAATCAATAGTAACATTAGATAATTTAGCGCGAGACGGCCACAGGCCGCGAGTGTTGCCGGCGACCTTCCGTCGGAAGCGCCGGCCAGTGCGGGGGGCAGCCCCTCGTAGAAATCTCCTCTATCTAGGTTGATTTATTTTCCTAGATCTACTGACCTCTATTACTGTCCTTCATTTGGGTCACCCCTGCGAAATGGTACTTTCTACGAAAAGATTTTCCATGAAATGGTACATCCCGCGTAAGGTTTTTCGCGCAATGGTATTCTGCGAAACTGTATATTCCGCGTTATGGTCAGCCGTGAATTGGTGTTCCGCAATATGGTATTCGGCGAAATGGTTTGTAATGATGACGAATATTTAAATGCTATCCGCTTTATTTTATCAGGCTGAGCAATGGAGGAAGTTGTTTTCTACTTTACTGTGAGGAAAATTTGTATATTAAAACATCCATGAACTCCCCAGAAACTTGCAAAACTCAACATTGTGACAAAGGTCATCCGAGATTCACGATTCATATACAACACGGTTTTGCAATACGAAGTTTGTCGGGTCAACTAGAAAGAAACTATAAAAATTTGAACGAAATTGCTACTTTTATTTAAATATATACAAAAATATCCAGAACATCAAAATTTGTTATGTTGATTCTATGTTGAAAATGCATCTTTTTCATCAAAATACATTATTTATTCATGAAATTGTCCAGAAATTTTAGGCAGACGTGTTCAACCATACTTTTACTAACAATTCAGATAGAATCACGCATGCCCCAAATATTTAAAACACAATATCACCCAAACTACCAATATTGTTTTTCTAGTTAACAGATTCTTATGTAAGATTTGCTGGCGAACATTTTAAGGATATTTATTTGAAAATAAAATTGGGAGTGTTTTGAGATATTCTAATTTTTCATTTTAAATTGCAAAAAAATGTATGATGTTGACAAATTAGATAAAAACTGATAACATCATTCGATTGCGCGGCCAAAAACCCATAGAAATAGTAAATTGGCATGTCTTCACAGATATTTAGACCCGAGATATTTAGACCCGAAAAATGACTTTTTTAAAAATCCCTAAAAAAGGAAGTAGCGCCACTGCTAGGGGGATTGATCAATAGGCGTAAAACTTTGGCAAATTGGTTGTGGGGTCGGAGTGAACAATTATGCCAACTTTGGTTGAAATCGCTGATGGTCCAATCCAAACCTTGTGTACGTTTGAGATGGAATGACCCATATAAGATAATGAGAAATTGATATGGAGATAATTTTTTATGTTAGGTAGGCACATCTTAAATTGACACCACTCTCGAATAAAACGTGCAACAATATTTACAATGCTTCGTCTATAGTGCAACGGATGCTGTAACCAGCGTCAAACTAAAGCGTAATTTTTTATCTGAGCGATTGTCGATGCGAGACAAGATCCAGCTTGATGATATGAGAAAAGCTCCACTTCACTCGGTTACACCCGATCAGCACTCTATCTCTGTCTTGGAACGTACCGAGCAAAAAGGCACTAAAAATGCTAGCACACGTGCCAAGTCTTATTCACTTGTTTTACAAAGGATATCCTACACAAGTGAATGTTGTCGTTCCAGAAATAGAGTACTCATTGAAAGCATTTTTGAACCAGATTGGTGCATTCTGCACTAAATAAGCACCAGCAGGTACACTATAATTTAAGTGTTTTCCGCTGCATTGTTATAATTCGTCTGAAGTAGGATGACCGATATACATGTTTCATACCACAATCCTTATTTATGTCAGAAACCTCAACAAATCAAAGCAGTTGATAACATTGAAACCAAATCTCGTATCCACCGTTGTTGCCAGTATAAATGCACCTCCTGGGTACGGAGGCGGATAGCAATAAACATAAATACGTCACTCAGTCGCTAAAATCAACATTGTATCATTCACCGCTGCGAGGGACACTGGTCGGACAGCGGTAAACCGGACTGTATCCGCGGCCGGTTTCGCACAAAATGGCACTGCCTCACAAATAGGCCCACAAAAGGAGCGCTCCCCGGAGTGGCTATTCCGAAGCGACGCCATCGGATGTGGCCGCGAGCAGGAAATTAAAAAGCTAAATCGAGTTTCCGCCTCTACGAACGCCAGGCAGGCACGGAAAACCCCAGGCAGACGGATATCCTGAACGGGTGCCGTTAGGCTGACGGAGCGTAGCATATATGTCGGATTTAAAATGTTCGGGGACCTTTGTTCACACAATTACGAAACCAAACAGGGTCCGGAAGTGGTAGCTGCTCATAATGCGCAGAGCTCATTTGCCCTGAAGAGCAAGATATATATACCACAGCCAAATTAAAGTTAACCACGAGACCCTCGACTCAAATGACTGGGCTCAAAATAATGAATTAATCGAGAATTAGTTTTCCCTGTGACTCTGGAACAAAATCGTATTGCACAATTCGTTTAAAAAACTTAACTTAATTTCCTATAAAAGAATGAAGAAAGAAATCCAATGAAAAATTATCAATACTGGGGCGCAAATTCAGTTTCTAGTCAAGTCTGTTCCAATTCTTTCTAGTTACTGCAACGCCGCTAGTTGACGTGTCAAGAAACTAATGGCAGCATTTTGATGTAGAAGGACTTTTGGCTTAGTCGTGAAAATTTCATCAGGATTGATACACACGTTAAAGCGTTATCAAAGATGGAACGCGTGGGAAGTCAACGGTGAAGAAAGGTAAAGGAAAGACTACGGCACTATCGGATGTCGGGTAAACAAAAGGTGCGCAGAACTGACGAAGATATGCAGCAAGATCCAGATTGAGCAACAGCTCAAATGTCTTACGTTCGTTTGCGGAATGAAGGGAGAACGCGATTCCGATGTGCGCATCAGGTTGTTGGCGAAGATGGAGAGCAACGATGACATCACAATGGAGACGATGATCGAAGAATGTCAACAGCAGACGATTTTGAAAAATGATAGAAAACTAAGAAAGACAAACATTGTCAGCAGTTCAGTAGTCATGTCCATGAGCTGACAGATAGCACAACCCAAGTAACAATTCCAAGTTTTATTACGTTCGCATAGAGGCATTTATGACCAGCTAATAAAAGTATTATTCTGATCGATTTGGTTTATAGCGACCATAATGAAATATCCCATAGAATATTTAATACATTTTTAAGCAATTCCGTTGGTTTACAGCATGTGCCCATTTAATTTTATCGTGCATATTGATATGATAGGTGGATAAAATAAACGCGCCATTGAAATTTTGCAATTTTAAAAAAACTGGTTGTTTTAACAAAATAAATATACACTCAAGTCTTTTTTTACACGGTTTGTTTTTTTTTCGATTACTCAAGAACGGTGCAACTTAGGAACCATTTACAAAATACGTGACGAATGTCGGGCCTCTCCCAAATGTATTGAGAAATAAATTAATGGTCCCTAAGTTGCCTCGTTCTTAATATTCGAAAACACAAAGCGTGTAAAAAAAGTACTTGAGTGTACATATTCAGTTTGTCAATCTCAAATTCTGCAAAATCATTTGTGTTGGTTCCTCTGACAGGAAAACCGATTGACAATAACTTTCTTTCTGCAAAACACTTTGCTTTGAAGAAACAAAATACTAGAATATGGCAATATGGCCTCACATAAAAAAATAATTTTGGTGTTGAACTTTAATAATCTTCATAATAGCAGCAAAAAAACTATTTCGTCAGGGTGTTACCGTTTTATGAGCTCTATAAAACTAACAGATTTATAGTGGTTTGACAAGCCACTACGATAAGAATATAAGATCAATTTTGATTGGTGCGCCATTTTGTATTGCTACGCCACACTTATGGTAAGTTTATAAGAGACGTGGTGCAGCCAACAAGTTTTAACGTGGTAATATAAGCAACTATAATAAATTTGCTTTATTAACAGTTTTTTATGGTTTTCTAGCTAGCTATAAAAGTGTTTGGACTCGTCTCCTGTTGGTATTACGCAATGCTACAATAAAACCAGAGGTGATGATAGCAAAGCAAAAGCCTGGGTGCTAACTCCGTTATCGAAATTTGACCTTCTGTTTTAATACGACAGACTTCGCAACCAGCTGTTAGAATACAGGACAGTGCGGGGTCAGTGCTACGATCCTATTGACTCTAACAGCCTCTCCCAGCCGAGATTCGAACATACGATGACTGGCTTATTAGACCAGCGTCTTACCTCGAGGCCAACTGGGAGGTCAAGAGGTCAGAGGTAATGATCAATACCGCAATAAAACCTTTATAAAATTCAAGTAAAACCAAGTGGCTTTAGAATTGTTACTTAGGAATAGACTTGTCCGACGCGTTTTTACAAATGGAATTCGGTGAAAGTTCTCGCAGTCTTCCGGATATCTCTGAGTATTTTGGATTATGTTGTCGTCGAAGGCAAGGTCATTGAGGAACATCAATAGAACGCAGTTCTACAGCAGTTGTACAGCGTATCCAAGAGTACGGGTGCACCATACACGCGCTGAGAAGTGCTCTTTTGCAAAAGCGCAGATTGGAAACTTGGATCTCTTGCTGGTTTAACAAATCAGTCTAGATCGAGATGGTATTGGTCCAGATCCAACCAAAATCGCAGCGAACAATAACATGGAGTTCTTCACTGGAGTTCATTCCTTGCTGAGCGATATAAACTATTACGGTAAGTTCGTCCTAAACATGAGGATTCTTCGTTATCCTCTTCGGAAGAGTTACTCAAAGACAGCTCATCGTTTAGGTCGACTGCGCAATCCCAACATCGGTTTTGTCCTCCGAGCTCCTGCTCATCCATTATGATCCGAAGCAGCAGATTCGAGTGTCCGCTGGCAAATCGTTAGTTGGAGTAGCGTCTACTTGGCCTTAAATTTCCTGACGAAAAAACGCTTCCTAGGCGCGGAACGCTATAGAGAAACGAGGCTGCCGCCAGGAGGCGTCTTCAGGTCTAACGATAGTTTTGACGTAGGACTACGACTTACGGCAAGTTTTGAGATAGGGTGTCATTCCAAAAAATCGAAAAATGCGAGCGTCACGAAAAATGAAAGGTTTTGAGCGCTAATGGCTCAGCGGTTTTCCGATCGATTTTCAATATTCTTACACCAATCGATCGGATAATCTTCTAAGAATTGACCCAAATGAAGAAAAGTATGGATTATTGATGTTGAACTATTGACAAATAGAAAATAATGAACCTATGTTTTACCAGAATTCTCGCTTCGTGATTGGTTGAAGATCCTTTACGATGATCTAAACCTATACCAATTTGATATCTGTGCTTGGGAAGTAAGCCAAAACAAGTGACAAAGTCCCCTCATTTCAACATGATTTCTTAACACCGTGGTTCAACCTAGAACATTTTGATGTCCTTGCTTGGGAAGTACGCCAGAGAAAGTAATAAAGCCCCCTCGTACCAACAGATTTCTTACGAACGCGATTAAACCTAGTCAAATTTGATGTCTGTGTTAGGGAAGTGTGCCAGAAAAAATGGTACAAGTTCGTTGTCCCAACAGATCGCAAATTCTTTACTGCCAGACGATTAAACCTCGGAGAATTTGATATCTGTGTTGGAAAAATGTGCTACAGCTGTACTGTTAGGTTAGAATACGACTTTGTATGAATACGCATGCTTGCCGTTTCATTAGAAGTGTAGTGAAAAGATGTGCTGTTGATAAAATAGGATTGAATTGGTAAAATCTCTTCAACGTGGGAAACCATGGATAATAAAAACAATCTTTAATTTCAGTAAGGTAGCAGGAAAGTAATAGTTTGTGTTCTTGATTTTGTTAAATTGTTTTCAAATGCACAATCTTTTGAGAATTGAACGTATGCAATGTTACTACTTTGATAAATGTTACATACAACGCATGTAGCATGTATATATGTTGCATATAGCATGTATACATGAAGAATCGAATGATTACATGCATGAATACATGCTACTATCGCTACAAAGACACTTACGTAGTCCTGCGTCACCTATATATGCGGTCGTGTCTTGTACACAACCCCTCTGATTTTTTGCAGTCATCAAATTCCACAAGTTCATTTTTAAAAAGAGGTTCCAACTACAAACGGACTATGCGCCGCTACTAGGAATTTTTGGGTCCAAAAAATGGTTTTCGGTCTACACCGCCAACTGGTTCCAACGTTGGACCCTCACTTTGCTCTACTACGATTTCTCCATTTAATACGTCTCAACTGACATGTTCAGGAACGCCAATGTGTGCATGCCAAGCCGGACGAAAATTTCGTCGTGCCGTGCACCGCCTTGGAAGAAGATTTGAGTTCAGTAGTAACCAGTACCGTCAATTCAGTTTCAGTATGATAAAAAATACTACAAAGTCCGATTCAGTCCTTCAGAAGAGTCCTAGCTTCGTCCGAGACGGCTGGCCAACATCCAAGCTCGATACGCAAGACAACGAGCTGTGGCGATTCTACGATTGCCAAGAAGGTGCTTGACTCAACTCCACAAGAGCCATCCTGGAACACAACGCATGAAAGTCATCGCCCACAGCTACATATGTGACCGTTCTAGCGGGGATTAGATGAGGAAATTTCCAATTTCGTCAAGCCTTTCCAGCACAGTGGCTGTTGGATTGATTCCGACGACGGCTACTCCTGAACCGTGGACGTCCAATACTGCCCCATGGCATCGCGTTTATGTGAACTATGCCGGTCCATTGGAAGGAAAATACTATCTCATCGTCGTAGACGCTCACGGCAAATGACTGGAGATTTTTCCAACCCGACAGACTACGTCGCACTTTACCATCAACCTGCGTCGTCCGAAAATGCTCGTCACCGATAACGGCTCAAAAGCGACTACTGCGGCTATAATGGAATGCAACATTCGGCTACGGCCCCCTTTCAACCACATTGTAACGACAAGGCCAAAAGATTTGTGGAAAACGTAAATATTTCTGGACACGTTCAAATGAGCAGTTCGCCAAATTCGACCAGTCCGCCAACAACACGAGACCGGCTCCACATCAACCAGCTCCGTGTTTGAACTTCGTCAAAACCAGAGCTCGAGTAGACAAAAAGGTCACCGAAGCACCAATCAACATTCTACTGAACGAGAGGAAGCTACCATACCTTTCATTACCTATGTAGGAGCCTACGTCACAACTCACAACCGACCGAATCACCAAGATCTCCGGTGGATCAGCCCGTGGCCCTAGCATCTCTAATAGTCAACACTCAACATCATCTTGAACAGCGGAATAGCCAAACAGCTCGTTCCCTGTGGTCAAGCTACTTAGACACCCTTTCTCCCAACCGAAGACCGCCCCAATGGCTCCAGGTGTTGTTGGGAGCACTAGCAATCCTAACCCAGGAGTTACCATAGGGCTCACCGTTGGTAGGCAACCGTCATCCGGATCGGCGTTACATGAGTCATCACTCATAAAGCTGTCAAGTATGATGACCTTGTATTATTCGCCCCGGAAATGAGCAACCAACACGTCTTAGTGTATCTCGATTATTCTTCTTATTTACTCGTATATGACCTTATACGCGGTAATGACGTAAACTATTTTGAAAAGGAAGGAAGTGTCTGATGCGAAGAATTATCAATTGGATGAAATGTAAAATTTCGATGTACACCAAAAATATATTGGGTCGTGCAATGGCAGAAGGAGCTCGCATCCGCGCTTTATCGGTTGGTACCCGAATGTTTTACTCACTAAACTACTGGCGTCCATTATATTAGGTGGTGCAATACCTAGTATAGTTTTATTCTCCCACACCACACACTCCTATGCGACGATATTATATTTGAATGACTGCTTTTTGTTGCTATCACCAAAGAGATAGAGTGTTATCTACGCCGTCAGTGCGATAGAAACAAGCAGTGTGTTCCCGACAATCGCTTTGGCACGTCTCGTGATTAAACCGCCACCAAGTGTGAGTCATATACGAGACTCTATATGCGGTCATGACGTAAAAGGGAGAAACTATTCCCCCTCAAATGGTTAAATTACGAACTTTGAATTTACTTTGACCGATGTGTAGTTGTTTTACTCAATAAGAGAAAATAAGAAGATGATGAAGATATGTCTTTGTCCACTTTCTCACGTTGTCTATCGTCTCGGTCACCAGCATTTCTTCCTTTTTTAATGTCTTGCCTGGTACAGTTATGGTGACCACCCAAAATGCTAGCAATATCTATGCCTTTGGGAAGTTATGCGCCAGCAAGCCGTTATTGTTTTCTGTATGAACAGTACTACTGAGGCTAGTATTTTAATCTATTGTGTTATCGTCCAAGTGTTTTTCTGTATTCCGCACTATTTTCTTCTGCATTTTCCGCAGTGAGTGGTCTGCTTATATCAGGGTTTGAGTGTCGGTATTTTCCCTGGTTTTCCCTTATGTTTGTACTACTTTTCTACCAATCTCGCTCTTTAGAGTTAGGAAGTGCAGAAACTAGTTAAAGTTTACGGGTGAACAGCAGGCTTCATTGTGCACCTCAAGCCAGTATCATTTTAACAACTAATCCTCGGTCAGGCCGGCTATTCCTCACTGCAGGCTTCAGCAAAGTAAATTACTATACTTCAAATTTGTTTTAAAGTTTTATCCTCATGTTCTTAGTTGTTATGTATTATAATTGTCAATTCGTTTATATCAGTATTTTATTTCTATTTTTCGTTTCGGTTAAGACGATAATGAACAAATCAAGAATATTCGATATTTCCTGTGATTGTAAAAAATAATTCTATCAAACAATAATACAATTTTGCAGTAAACAAAATCACAAACCGAAATTGAATTCTGCTAAAAACGCCGCGTTTTGTTTAGTTACTAAGTTTACCAAACCCAAACTATCCGTGCGGCTGTCGCTCGGGCTGGATGTACACAGCAGTCCGAAATAGTCGATGAGCCGGGAATGGGAATCATTTTCGGGAAAACGTTTTATGAATAGGCAATCAGCCCTTATGCAGCACCACACGATTGGGAAGCGTCCTGCGGCTGCTGCTACCGCCTGCTACTGCGGTATCAATTTCTATGGCAGTCCAAAATGGCCCTGCGACGACGGTGGATGACAGAAAATGCCGAAATTGTTGATTCGGTAGAATTAACTCATGTTGAAAATGAAAATTGAATCACTGAATAGCTATCGTTCGACTGGAAATGATCTGGCCTGAATAGATTATGGCTTGTATGTGCACGAAATCACGAAACTAATGGACATTCAAAAGCGGCATTTGCTTCCAAATCGGGCGGTACCGGTCTCTCGTTTTCCGTTCGTTTAGTAAGGGTGATTAAATAAAATACATAATCTAAACTTGAACGGAAATCTGCTATCGCAAAATTGGTTTATGTCTGAGTTTTTTAATGAACGAATTCGTTTCCGGTTTATCTTCCTAATATGATAATAACGCAGAATCGCAATCGAGTGTTGCCAACTGATAGTAACAGTAGCAATGCCACAAATTAATTCCAACTGGCTGAGAGTACCAGGAGCACATATTTTCATCAACCGGAAAACAACCGAATAACTACAGAGACGGAGGCATGTGAACATTAAATTAAATTGAAGCTAAATTAGATTCAGTGCAAAACCATTCATTTCATTTCACCGGCTGCCAGTAGCAACACGGCAACTTGTAGTGATGTTTGCCAATCCATGTCTGTCCCAAGAAATATAGGTATATTCTTCGGGTGAATGCAAATGCAACTGTTTCCAAGACGGGCAGTCTGCCCATATGGCACCTATTGTTGCCAGCTTGGACTGCACCTGAACCCTGTGATAGAATTTAGTTTGAAATCGAACGGTACTCTACTACTACAATTGCCGTGCGTCCCAACAAAACAACTCAGGATGGAAAGCAGTAATCGAACGTAGAGTGTGCCGCACAGGGATAACAGAACCACAGTCTGGGGTAAAATGTATGCGGCATATGTACTAAGAAACGCAGCATACAAGTTTTGGAATGGCATTGTTACACTTTTTGGAATGAATGGTTACGTATACAACAAATTATAACGAATGATAACGCTGAAAAGTTTGAATTCAACACAATCAAATCGAGTTCAAAAACAAATTTCATTCAAGTAATATGTACCTATAGAAATCATTATCCGGGTCCCAAATGCAAATGGTTTCAATTACATGGCAAAAATTGATTTTTCTGGAACGCAGCCAAAACCGAATCCATTGTCTTTAAACGTATTGCCGTCGCTTCACGAGAAAACAATGCATCCAATATCCGGTTATTATGCTTGTCTGCCGTGTGCGTCTGTGTGTGTGATCAAACAATCGATGCGATGTGAAATAAATATATATTATTCCTATACAAAGTCGATGTAGAGTAAGGAACGGATCAAGCAGGCTCATCTATTTTAATCAGTTGAAAATAAATGAGCTAAAAATGCAATTTTTCATTCATATTTTCAGAATCTTTTGATAAGAACATCATCTTGAATCACTTAACCATGTAATACATGTAATTCATACAAACACAATTTACTGTATTTTCGACAAGAAATTGTCAAAATACGTACATTTTTCAGCTGCTGAAGACGGTCACCATCTCGCTGACTGCAGCAATTTCAAAAATCTAGCACTAAATTTTCACATACCATATTGTTCAGTACACTTTTTTCTACAATCTGATAAATTTTGTTACTATCCGAAATTCTCATCATTTTTTAACAAAACTCAAAACAAAGTCTGAGTTGACGGAACCTGCTCAGCAGCACCAGCAGTGATACGGACATCCATTCAGGAACAAAATTTTCGGAAATTCTTGGATTAAATTTCAAATTAAAATCACCTAATATGCTAGCGATGGTGGGTATGAAATGGAGAGAGTTACCTGGAAGGAGCGTCAAACATAACTCTGGCTCTCTCAAGCTCCCACCTGGCGCCTCCACGTAGGTCTAAGTCAAATGATGACGGTCGATGGCCTTACCCGGAAATGCTTCACGTACTTACTGAAGCAGCTAAGCTAGGAGGTGCGAACTAGAGCGCCTGTCTCGTAACGGGCAGCTGAATATGAAATGCTGTATCCCGCAAGCTATACCTAAGATGGCAGACCCATCAGCGGGATGTAGGTATCGCGACCCCGGTGAGGTAGTATACCGAAAACTCAATTACCACGAACAACGAACAAAGAAATTCAGGACGGAACAATCGGTATAGGACACGGCAAGGGACAAGGAAACGATTAAGGGATAACGATTGGAAACTTGGTACCTGGAATGTCCGAACTCTCCATGAACCGGCACGGGCTGGCTTGCTTGCTCGAGAGCTGCATCACCTCGGAGTGGAGATCGCTGCTATTCAGGAAGTTCGATGGCCAAATTCCGGAGAAAGGGAGTTCCGTGCAGTAGACCCTATTGCAGGCACTTCTTTTAAGTACCACATCTACTACAGTGGCGGTAAGAAAGCTGAACATGGAGTCGGTTTCGTAGTGTTGGGAAAACAAAAGCAACGAGTTATCCGGTGGAGGCCCGTAGATGACCGTATATGCGTGTTGAGGATTAAGGGCAAATTCTTCAACTATAGCCTAATCAACTTATACGCACCGACAAATGATAAATCCGATGATGCTAAAGACGAGTTTTACGACAAGCTTGAGAGGACCTATGGAGAGTGCCCAAAACACGACGTAAAAATCATCATCGGAGATGCAAACGCGCAGATCGGGAGGGAGGAATTCTTCCGTCCAGTTATTGGAAGACATAGCCTGCATCTGTCGACCAATGATAACGGTCTGAGGCTCATAAATTTTGCCGCGGCCAGAGGGATGGCGATCTGTAGCACCTACTTTCCACGTTTGAATATTCGGAAACAAACCTGGAGGCATCCAAATGGAGACTCTAGCTCTCAGATCGATCATGTCTTGATTGACGGTCGACACTTTTCGGATGTTATCGATGTACGGTCTTTTCGTGGACCAAATATCGACTCTGACCACTATCTCGTAGTGAGTAAGATTCGCGCAAGGCTGTCGAACACGGCGAAAGCTCGCACTGAAAGGACGCTGCGTTTCAACATCCAGCGGTTAACGGCAGACGGCGTTGCAGTGGAGTACGCCAGGAAGCTTCACCAGCGAATCGCAGAACAGCAGGTAGAAGAAGAAGATATAAATGGGCTGTGGAGGAACATCCATGGTGCCATCCAAACAACAGCGAGAGAGGTGGTAGGCACGACGCGTGGAAGACAGCGTAACAGCTGGTTTGATGCCGAATGCCAGAGAGTGACAGACGAAAAGAACCAGGCCAGGAGTCGCATGCTCACTGCGGCAACGCGTCAAAACAGAGAGAGATACAGAGAGACTAGAGCTGCGGAAAAAAGAATCCATCGTCTAAAGAAACGCGAGTACGAGGAGCACGTGCTTGCCGGCGCAGAGGAGCGATACGCCAGCAACGACACACGGAGTTTCTATAAAACGGTGAGAAGCAGGAATTTTGCCATGCCTGTGATGTGCAATGATAGTGCTGGCAACCTGCTTACCGACAAAACGGCGGTAGCAGCCAGGTGGAAGGAGCACTTCCAGACACTATTGAATGGAGAGGTAAATGAGGAGATCAGCAGGGACAGGATAGAAATTGTAAGCGATGGTCAAGCTGTGGAGCCACCAACACAGGAGGAGGTTAAGAAGGCAATCAGTGAGCTGAAAAACGGTAAGGCTGCTGGGAAGGACGGTATCCCGGCTGAACTTCTAAAAGCGGGGAGCGAGCGGCTGTACGAAGCAATCCACCGGATCATTGTCAGGATCTGGGAGGAAGAACAAATGCCGGAGGAGTGGTTGGATGGCCTCATTTGCCCAATTTTCAAAAAGGGACATCGAATGGAGTGTAAAAACTATCGAGGAATTACATTGCTCAATTCTGCCTACAAGGTGCTTTCCCGTATCCTGTTCTGCAGACTGAGACCGTTAGCGGAGTCCTTCGTCGGCGAGTACCAAGCTGGTTTTCGTGAGGGTCGCTCCACGTCGGATCAGATGTTTACCCTGCGCCAGTTGCTAGACAAGTTCCGGGAGTACAACTTGCAGACACACTATCTGTTTGTGGACTTTAAAGCGGCGTACGATTCAGTTAAACGAAATGAGCTGTGGCAGATCATGCTAGAACATGGTTTTCCGACGAAACTAGTTACGCTGATTCGTGCGACGCTGGATGGATCCAAATCATGCGTTAGAATAGCGGGTGAGACCTCAGCTGCTTTCGTGACGTTGGATGGACTGAAGCAAGGGGACGCACTCTCTAACCTGCTATTCAACATTGCCTTGGAAGGTGCATTACGAAGAGCAAACGTGGAAAGGAATGGAACTATCATCACGAAATCTCACATGCTTCTTGGTTTTGCGGATGACGTCGATATCATCGGAATCAACCGTAGAGCAGTAGAAGAGGCCTTTAGGCCCTTTAAAAGGGAAGCTGCGAGATTGGGACTTACCATTAATACCGCCAAAACGAAGTACATGGTTGCTGGTAGGGAACGTGGGAGCTCAAGTGGTGTTGGTGCCGAGGTGGAGTTAGATGGGGAACGATATGAAGTAGTGGAGGAATTTATATACCTTGGTACACTCGTGACATGTGACAACGATGTAAGCCGCGAAGTGAAACGACGAATTGCAGCCGCGAATCGGGCTTTCTACGGATTACGTAGCCAGCTGAAGTCCCGTAGTTTGCAAATTCGCACAAAACTGGCGCTCTACAGAACACTAATCCTCCCGGTGGCCCTTTACGGACACGAATCGTGGACGCTAAAGGAAGCTGATCGGCGAGTGCTTGGGGTTTTTGAGCGTAAAATTCTGCGAGCTATACTTGGTGGCAAAATGGAAAATGGAGTGTGGCGCAGACGCATGAATCACGAGCTGTACCAAGTATACAAATATGCTGATATAGTGACGGTAGTGCAATGTGGCAGGCTGCGGTGGGCTGGACACGTGGCCAGAATGCCCGATGAAAGAGTAGCCAAAACTATTTTCAGCAGAGAACCAGGAAGAGGCCGTAGACTCCGAGGCAGACCCCGCACCCGGTGGGTGTGTGCTGTCGAAGACGATGCACGTTCAGCTGGTGTTCGTGGGGATTGGAGAACGGCAGCCCAGGACCGACGGTACTGGAGGACTATAATTCGTTCGGCGCAGGATCGGTAACGGACCGTTGCCACTAAAGTAAAGTAAGTAATATGCTAGCGACACCACCACTATGTACAGACAAACAGACATAACTCTTGGAAGAAAAATCAACAAAAATTATCGTACCTCACATTTAGCCTGAACACTAGCACCATCTATGATCGACATTCCCAAATATCAAATAGCAACATGGGTATCCCTCGAAGTAGTAAGTATTTTTTATAAGGAATTCCCCTTCTTTCGTCAAAAAGCGCCACTTTGACCAAAACGGAGACATTCCCAACTCAGCCCAAATTTGAAATGACGGTTTAATCGGTACGATGAATGGAAAACGAGTGTTATGTCTGTTTGTCTGTGACTATAGTTTCCCAACTAAAAGATTTTTTTGATTTGCACACTGACAACCTTTGGCTCCTCTGGTGCTAGTATATATGGACTATATGCGTTATGCTAGCGCTAGAAGCTAGCTATTTTGAGTTTAGTGTAGAATTTTATGCGCCTTTAGCGACACCATCACTATAGTTTCCCAACTAATTTGACATAAGTTTTATCCAAGTGGGGACCTTTCGCTGGGATGCCTGTTCTCTGTGGTTATGCTCCGATAAACAATTTAGACAGATGGCATTTTACGCATCTACTGACCAAAAAGATCAACCTATTAATGAAACTATACATCGTCAGATTTCATAGGTAGGTTAACTCTGTCAACCGATGTGACTCTACTGTTTTCGAGTGTTTAGTCAACTATCTAAACAAACTTGTTTTTATTAGCACGTATGTTTTTGGATTTGTGTTTTATTTGTAATTGGTGACGTGCACGAAGCAACAGATTGTATGCTGATATCCCCCACTTAGTCAACCCATCGCTTGTAACAAGGTAAAACAATCAGTGATCCGCTTAGACTGCTCAAAAACGGTTCTTTACCCTTGTTGAGTCAGGATTCTATATTGGGCTTTGGGATCATTTTTACCTGTTCATATTCAGAATCAACGGAATCGGGCACTGGTAAGTATCTGGGAATTTATACTGGGCGAGCGAATAACCGGGTAACTATTTTTCAATGATCTCAAATAATACGATATTTTATGGGTAAGTATTAACTTTCACTGTATTAGTGACAATTAGTCTAGTTTGCCTAGTTGTCTAGTTGCCACTTTGTATCTCATGTCCTAAGCTAGCTTTCACCGGACTCGGGCCATAATGGCAAATGTAAAAGGTAGCGATTGTACTTCTATCGCGGTTTATTGCTAACTGAATCAGGTGGCAGCAACTGTGATAACTTGCGATGTTATTTCTGGCACAATTTATTTGTGTGAACACTAGAGTGTGCCAAAATAGCACTATGTCAGAAAACCCGGGGGCTCACCCCTCAAAAGATAGCTTAGGGTATCACAACAATACTTTTATATGGCGTCAACATTGGTTGACGCGATTTAGGGATCTCACATTTGAGTTTTATGAAAAAAATGCATTTTTACCTATAACAAAGGTTTAAATATTGGTCGAAAAACACGAAATTGATCTGAGGCCCGGAGGGCCCAGTCACATATACCAATCGATAAGGTTCGACGATTTGAGCAATGTGTGTGTGTGTGTGTGTGTGTGTGTGTGTGTGTGTGTGTGTGTGTGTGTGTGTGTGTGTGTGTGTGTGTGTGTGTGTGTGTGTGTGTGTGTGTGTGTGTGTGTGTGTGTGTGTGTGTGTGTGTGTGTGTGTGTGTGTGTGTGTGTGTGTGTGTGTGTGTGTGTGTGTGTGTGTGTGTGTGTGTGTGTGTGTGTGTGTGTGTGTGTGTGTGTGTGTGTGTGTGTGTGTGTGTGTGTGTGTGTGTGTGTGTGTGTGTGTGTGTGTGTGTGTGTGTGTGTGTGTGTGTGTGTGTGTGTGTGTGTGTGTGTGTGTGTGTGTGTGTGTGTGTGTGTGTGTGTGTGTGTGTGTGTGTGTGTGTGTGTGTGTGTGTGTGTGTGTGTGTGTGTGTGTGTGTGTGTGTGTGTGTGTGTGTGTGTGTGTGTGTGTGTGTGTGTGTGTGTGTGTGTGTGTGTGTGTGTGTGTGTGTGTGTGTGTGTGTGTGTGTGTGTGTGTGTGTGTGTGTGTGTGTGTGTGTGTGTGTGTGTGTGTGTGTGTGTGTGTGTGTGTGTGTGTGTGTGTGTGTGTGTGTGTGTGTGTGTGTGTGTGTGTGTGTGTGTGTGTGTGTGTGTGTGTGTGTGTGTGTGTGTGTGTGTGTGTGTGTGTGTGTGTGTGTGTGTGTGTGTGTGTGTGTGTGTGTGTGTGTGTGTGTGTGTGTGTGTGTGTGTGTGTGTGTGTGTGTGTGTGTGTGTGTGTGTGTGTGTGTGTGTGTGTGTGTGTGTGTAAAGAAAGGTTATGTCTAAAGACGGTTCTGCCCAAGGCTTTGCTTTACATGTACATACAGCTTCAACTTTTCTCGGGAGGGGTGCGCTGTTGCTTCTGTTACTTGTCATTTATATGGACGCGAGAAAGAGATGCCAGTCTTCTCGATGGAATGTTTTTGCTATTAGATAGTAACGACTAGAGAGCCTATAATAGATAGAGATCTTACACCCAAAACATTAGTTGAGCCATTTTTTTATTTTTAGTAGCTTGTTATGAAATATTTGAAATAACAACTTCAAGGAAAGGTTCCTTGAGTGTGTTGTTATTATATGTAGAATCGTGAAACTCAAAAACTCTAATTTAAATCGCTGGTTCTCAATGAATTAGCAATAAATCGACAACAGCAGCATAACTATTTACAGTTAACTACATTAACTACACTAAAATTATCATGAAAAGGAATTACATATTTAGATTCTATTTGTTTCAGATGGCGACTCTCTAAGTCTCTCTACGTCCAACAAACTATTCTTTAGCAATGGCAATATCACGATATCACACGTTTCATGCCTTACTCACATGCCAATTAACTCTATTTTTAGTCGCCACGTTGCTGTATGTGTCTGGTTCATTGATATATTTCACAGATGTAATTGTTTTACCTACACACTAACACTTTATTCCAAACTTCGTACTACAAATTTCCTTTTTTATTGCAAAAATGTTTGCACTACAGGCGCTACAAAGGACACAAACGTGCAGAAAGAAAAACAACATCGTTTGACAACTGTTTTTAAAAGCCTAGCCAGAAATGAATCGATTTCGCATGACTCCATGAAATCAACAAAAGTTCAGTTGAAATCATGATAAACGTGCGGCGAAACTACACTCATTACGACGCTTGTTTTGCATCCCAAATAGTCAAACTGACAGCAGCTGTCCATAGATTTGCGAATTGACATTTCTGAGTATTGTTTAGTTACAACTTACAACTTACTTACAACTTACTGCCACTACACATGTAATTTGATGGAAGTTCCTTAAAGCATTTTTTCTAAGCTTTCCGATGGTGGTCTTAAATTTAAAATCGGTTGGGGGAATCCTGGCGAAAATAGCGATGTTTTGATAAAATCCAACATAGCCGCCAAATCCAAGATGGCCGCCAATTTGTTTCCCTTCGTTTAAAAGGCCTATCTCTCGTCTTTACAAAACCGTGTCATTTGTAGGTTGTCTCATAGCAAATTTTGGAAATATCACAATAACTATATGAAAATTGTGAACCTTGCTACAAATAACTAGTTGTTTTATTCAGTTAATGCCATTGCACACCTAATTTTATGAATCTTTCTAGTAGCATTTTTTCTCAGCTTTCCAATGGTGGTCTTTTTTTTCATGTGTGGACTCATTACTGCGACCAGTATAGTTGATCTATTGTAATATCGCCCGGGTGTTTGCTGTATGACCTGCACTGCATTTCTTTTTGCTATAATCGCTATTGAGTGAGCGATATGCTTATTAAATTTTATGCGTGCTTGCGTGTATTGGGGTTTACCCTTCCTTCAAAGCTTGACCTACTTTACCCACTTATTCCTCGCTGTCAGCGCTATTCCATATTATAGCCGTCCCTGGCGAGGGCTTATTCGTACCTCTGACCAGTACTATAGGAGGGACATTTGCACTGTAAAGAGGCTTCAGAGGGTAAATATAGAATTCAGCACGAAGGAAGGGTAAATGGAGGGGCCTGAGAATAAACCCATGCCAAAGTCACTTGACATCGAATGGCTTAATTCTACTAAGATTCGAACCCACGATCACTCGCTTGTCAGAGCAGACTCGGTAACCTTGCGGCTACGGAGCCCCCCAATGGGGGTCTTAAAATGAAAATCGATTGGGGGACTCATGGTGAAAATGGTGATTTTTTGATAAAATACAATATGGCGATCAAATCCAAGATGGCCGCCAAAAACGCCATTTGAAAGCCCTGTTCTTCTTCTTTACAGAATCGGGCCATTTGTTAGTTGTTTCATGGCAAATTTATGAAATATCACATGATATGGATCTCAAGGTTTGCTCAAAATTCAACTTTTTTTGAAACTGTTAGTCCCCTTGGTGAACGAAGGGTCCACTATTTCGAGGTAGCAAAAGTGTAATTCTTATTTTTTAACCATTTTCAACCAATTAAGCGCAAAAGTTCCAATATTTAAAGGCCTCGTGTCAATAGTGGCCCCGTTTCAGCGAGAATTGCTCTATCTAATACAGTGGACCCCCGTTCGTTTGAACGATTCCTCATGCAAACTAACGAGGTTAGTTTTTAATTTGAACAACTGGCAAGTCTAAATATGCTGGGACTTGAATGAACTGGTCGCCCTGCTCTTTGTTATTGTCTCTGTTATCTTTGTAACGTATTAAACACGTCTTTGTTATCTTTGTAACATAATAAACAGGCTAGATCAGTACAAACAAATCGTGCTTATGTGCAGCGTCTCCATGAGCAAATATTGTCATGTTGAGAATGTCATTTGAACATTTTTTACACGTCGTGCAAACCAACGGGGTTCAAATTAAAAAAAAAGTTCAGATTAAAAACGGTCAAACGAACCGGGGTCCACGGTATAATTTAATTGTCAAAACACTTTGGCGCAAACCGAGAGTGTGGGTTTGAGTCCCACTTACCAATTAATCGCAATATATTTTTGGCCCCATATCGAAGTTTCGCAGTTTCATTCAGTCTACTCTTCTCCTCACCAAACGCTCCTCCACTATAATAAAAATAGTTTACATTGGACCACGGCAGAGTCAGAGACAAGTAAAACACATCACACGATCCATTGTAGCCTGATTAGTCGTGTCCGTTTATCCGGCAAACCGCGTTCGAGCATTATCTGTCATAGCTGATTTCAATCTACTGTATCATATGCTGCTTTGAAATCAATAAAGATGTGACATTTTTGCAAGATCTGTCGCATGATAAAAGTTTGGCCCGTAGTTGCGCGAGCCCCCATGAAGCCCGCCTGGTATTTCCTTACAAAACCCTGAAATCCTGCTAACGGCGACAGCCAGCGTAACAGGATCTGGAAGAGTACCTTGTAGGCGGCGTTAACCAGCGTTATGCCGCGATAGTTACAACAGTCGAACTGATCTCCGTTTTTGTAGACGGGACAAACCACTCCTTCCATTCATTCCACCGGTAGCTTCTCCTTCTCCCAAACCATGGAAATAACCCAGCGTAGAGCCGTTGCCAACATTGTGAGCCGCTTTGTTGGTCTTCAGCACCTCAGAAGTTCCACAATTTAAATTTTATTATACGCTTCAAATAGTTTTTAACACCAAATTTATAAAACTGTTAATAAAAATTCACCATCCTTCGATTTTCACCAGACGCCTGCAACGCCTCAATTCAACAAATAACTTATAACGGGTGACAAAATTTTGGGATTTTTTTCTCAAGCTGTCAAAAAATACAAAGATATATGAAGAAGATCTGATTTATCGAAATTGACGATACATTATCTATTGAGCTTCGTTCACAAATTACGTAACGCTCAGAGGGGAGGGAGGGAGGATAAGCTAGCGTTACTTTTTGTTACTTAGGGGGGAGGGAGAGTCTTGAGAAGAGTTACGTGACAAATTTATCAAATTGAACAAATATGGAATTATTTTTTGCTGAATAAATCTGAGCAGCTGAAAACCGTTTGGCCCAACATGCAACATGGGGTGATGACTAATTGCTGTTTCAGATGTGTAACTCTATTTTCTACTTGATTTCTACTTGATCAACTCCATTTTGATCAAAATTTTTGTTCTGAACTCAGACTTGGTTGTGTTAAATCATACAGTTTGATCAGAATTCACAATTAACATTCTGATCATAGTAGTTTTGATAGGAATGTAGAACCGATGCGTTTCTTGAGTTTGCAAAACTAAAAAAATTAAACGGATTGTGCGATTTTCATTGACTGGTATGGGGGGGAGGTTTAGTTAACGTTACGTAATTTAAAGGGGGGGTTATGCCAAGCGTTACTTATTGTTACATAGGGGAGGGAGGGGGTCAAAAAACTATAATTTTTGCGTTACGTAATTAGTGTACCACGCCTTGTTGAAAAAAAATTAGTGTACATTTGAAAACGGTTCGTATCCGGCTATTCGGCGAATCTTCCGTTTGATGTCCGAACAGGAGCGTTGTACGGCCGTCATGTCAACTTTGCGAATGCATCTCTTGATTCTACCAATCAACTGTTTGCCATTCGTGGCTCTCTAGTTATTTTTGTACACCAAGGAACTCAAAATCCCGAAGAAAGCTACGACTGGGTGCACTGAGACAGATTTTTCGGGTCGTGGTTTTTGGGTAAAAATGGGATCGAATGAGTATCCAGGAACGATTGTGTTTTTTTTTTTTGACGTAATGTGATGATGCTGTAACCGGCCAAAACACGTATTGTTCATCTACATGATTGTTGTTGAAGAAATGAGAAAGAGAACGATGTCCTGTCCTCCTGCGTCCATAATTTTGGCTGGTTTGGTCACTACCTTGCTTGCGAATAGTTGTTGGTCTTAGGATATGGTAAACAGTCGAAGCCGCAACATATTCGCTTTTTGAATGTTGTACCGTATACTTTTTGCCGAGATTTCTGTGGCAGTTCGTAGAAGTGTACAACACGCTTCTTGTTTCGACGCCATTTTAAGCAAAACTGGGCAAGCATAAACAAAACAAAAAAATATTGACAAAAAGAGGAGAGAGAGAGAGAGAGAGAGAGAGAGAGAGAGAGAGAGCTAACACATATATACTCTCGTTTCTCTCTGAGCTCGTTTGTCGTTGAGTATAAAGGCCTCAAAAAAATTCCAAAATTTTAGTTGTCACCCGTCAAATAATTATGTTGCGGGGACTAAACCCCAAAAGAAAAATCGATATTTTACTTCAAGTCACATCTTTTCTCGTGGTAAAAAACGCTTAAGGGCCAAACAGAATGCTGCGTCAACGCCTTTAGGAACGATAAAAGAATACTGTGTAGATAATAATAAAATAATTGTTGACTTGCAACATTATCACAGCTCCACTCACAAGATAAGAAATGCCAATGGCAAAGTCGTGAGTCGGAATAAAATCATTTTGATTGTTGGTTGCCAGTTCCCTAGAGATGATTGATCCGCTTATAAGAATATTGAAAAAAAAAACGCGTTGAGAAAAATCTGTGTCTTTTCTCATCAGATTGGTACGAGCTAATATTATTCAATCGTTGATTGCACTTTCAATTAAGCTTTTTCAGCCAGAGTTAATTTTATTTACGTGACCGGACCCATTTCATATCCGTTTTCATTTCTTTTTTGTTCGTTTAAAGGATACGGTTTTCTCTTCAAAATTTCATTATAGGTGTGTACATATTGGACTTTGAGGGCACTCAAAAAAAAACCCGAATTAATCCACCTAGCGGCGTGACCTAGCCTTTCTACTGCCACAATAATCATTATTTAATTTCTCAGGAACTTAATTGTAGATGTATAGATGTTATATTAGACTATATTTTTAAATATCCGTTCCGTATTCCTCAAAATCCTTATTTGCCAGTAAAATTCACAGTAGCATCTTTGAAAAACAAGAGTTCAGAAAAATTATTATTATATTTCGCTTTTGAAGAAACAGGATATGTACAACAAAATGATTGATCTCAAAATTTTACTATTGGTTTGCTTGGCTTCAATTTTGCAATATATCTGAATTAGAAAAAAATTACTGAATAGAGCATTAGATATGAAAACGAGAAATGGAACTATTTCTTAGTTAGCGCTCCTTCAAAATGTCAAAAATTCTGTTCTGAACACATTTTGCATGATGTCAATTCAAAACAAATTTCGTATGCGGCTTTTGAGCTCCAAAAGCGAAGGCCGTCAATAGACCGCCTTACCCGTTAGAGGGTTTAATTAACTGCTTTTCTCCGCTTTTTGCTTTTCTTGTACAATTGTGAGTAACAGCAAGTGAAGAAAATGACAATTGAAATCTGGAATCAAAGAAAAGAAAAAACTTTTCGAGCGATTCCCACTATTTAATAATTATTTGGGACAGATACGTAGTTCGCCTACGACGTTCAGGCTTCATCAGTGTCTTATTTCAAAGCGTATACGTATCTGTCGCGAATAAATATTAAATAGTGGAATTTAGTCGGTAAAAGTTTTTTCTTTTCTTTGATTTCAGAGTTCGTATTCCACTAAGAGGCTTCAAAAACTTTAGACAATTTTAATAATTTTCATAATTTTAAAATTGCAAATTGTCATCACATACATACATACATACATACACACATACATACATACATACATACATACATACATACATACATACATACATACATACATACATACATACATACATACATACATACATACATACATACATACATACATACATACATACATACATACATACATACATACATACATACACACATACATCACACACATCTCATACATTGAATACAATCAACATTTGATTGATATGTTTTGATTTCACACGTTTTAACGGTTTAATATACGGGGCTTAAATGTTAAAGTTTGAATAACTTTTGAATGAAGCGTCCGATTTTAAATAACTCGGCTTCGTTTGATAGATCTCAGCAGTAATTTTCAAATAATCATAAAATGTGTGATGTTTTTCATTAAATTAATGCTTATATGTTACATAAATATGTTTCAAATACTATTTTTTCACATTTCTTTATGTAACTTTCAAACTACAAGTCCAATCGTCATGAAATTTGGAAGTTAAGGGTTTGCAAGGCTCCTCTTTCATATGCAATCAATTTTGTTCAAATCGGTTAAGAGACCTATGAGATACTGAAGTCCCATATTTTTCGTATTTTTATACATAACTTTTGAACTAAAAGTCCGATCAGTATGAAATTCAATAGCGACCAATGGGACACCTAGACCTTTCATTTGACACTAAGAACATTAAAATCGGTCCAGCCATCTCCGAGAAAAGTGAGTGAGATTAAAAGCGTCACATACACACACACACACACATACACACACACACACACACACACATACATACACACACACAGAAAATGCTCAGTTTTCGAAACTGAGTCGAATGGTATATAACATTCGGCCCGCAGGACCTTCTTTCCATTTCCGGTTTTCCAAGTGATTTCTATACCTTTATACTATATATTTATATAGTAGAAAGGCAATATATATTTATATAGTAGAAAGGCAAAACCCGAATTAATCCACCTAGCGGCGTGACCTAGCCTTTCTACTGCCACAATAATCATTATTTAATTTCTCAGGAACTTAATTGTAGATGTATAGATGTTATATTAGACTATATTTTTAAATATCCGTTCCGTATTCCTCAAAATCCTTATTTGCCAGTAATATTCACAACGTATTGTGTAGAATAATTATATTTTCTTTCATTGGGTGCGTAAATACATGTAAGCGTCATTTATGTTACTTGATGAATACCTTATTTAGTTTTATAATATTTATAGAAAAATAATGTAAACACAAAAGAAAATTTTTACAGATTTGAATGAATATGTATAGAAAATTAGAAATTAACCCTCTAACGGGTCTACAGACGGCCTTAACTTTCGGGCTTCAGAGCCACATACGAAACATGTTTTGAATTGACAATATGAAGTATTTGTTCATAGCAGATTTTTTGATATTTTGATATTAATACCATGCATTCAAAAGTTAGCATCTTTGAAAAACAAGAGTTCAGAAAAATTATTATTATATTTCGCTTTTGAAAAAAAGGATATCTACAACAAAATGATTGATCTCCAAATTTTACTATTGGTTTGCTTGGCTTCAATTTTGCAATATATCTGAATTAGAAAAAAATTACTGAATAGAGCATTAGATATTAAAACGAGAAATGGAACTATTTCTTAGCTAGCGCTCCTTCAAATAATTATTTTTGCATGAAGAAGCTTAAGTTTTGCTTCTTTTGAATGTACTTTCATGAAAAGATAGTCATTAGCTTGATCGCATCGTTTTTACAATGTTAGAGGGTTAGGAAAACAAGATGAGGTCGAAAAATAGTGCCAAAGCTGCGCCATAAACATGCTTGAGAATGGGAAATACGATCGATATGATTCCCAGTGCTTGTCTTTTTTTGATTTATTTATTAAAACATGATACATGACATAAGACATCTGTCCTTTAAAATATCACTAACGAAAACAAATCTTACAAAATTTCTACCGCGCAACGTTTACTTCCTATTTTTCATTTAACATTTCTATGCTCTAGTATCTATTGATTGAAAAGAGCAACTATTGATGCGCAGAATTTGTTTGGAATTTGTACAAATTTATTTGGAAAAATCAACTCACTAGTATTTTTGATTCTATACACCACTATACCTACATGCTTAAATAAACTGCTTTTCTTCGCTTTTTGCTTTTCTTGTACAATTGTGAGCAACAGCAAGTGAAGAAAATGACAATTGAATTCTGAAATCAAAGAAAAGAAAAAACTTTTCGATTGAATCCCACTATTTAATATTTATTTGCAACTGATACGTAGTTCACCTACGACGTGCAGGCTTCATCAGTGTCTTATTTCAAACCGTATACGTATCTGTCGCGAATAAATATTAAATAGTGGCATTTAGTCGGTAAAAGTTTTTTCTTTTCTTTAATTTCAGAGTTCGTATTCCACTAAGAGGCTTCAAAAACTTCAGACAATTGACATGTTTCTCACTTTTCTTGAATTTCATTGCAAATTTTAAAATTGCAAATTGTCATCACATACACACACACACACACATACATACATACATACATACATACATACATACATACATACATACATACATACATACATACATACATACATACATACATACATACATACATACATACATACATACATACATACATACATACATACATACATACATACATACATACATACATACATACATACATACATACATACATACATACATACATACATACACACATACATCACACACATCTCAGACATTGAATACAATCAACATTTGATTGATATGTTTTGATTTCACACGTTTTAACGGTTTAATATACGGTGCTTAAGTGTTAAAGTTTGAATAACTTTTGAATGAAGCGTCCGATTTTAAATAACTCGGCTTCGTTTGATAGATCTCGGCAGTAATTTTTAATTAATCATAAAATGTGTGATGTTTTTCATTAAATTAATGCTTATATGTTACATAAATATGTTTTAAATACTATTTTTTCACATTTCTTTATGTAACTTTCAAACTACAAGTCCAATCGTCATGAAATTTGGAAGTTAAGGGTTTGCAAGACTCCTCTTTCATATGCAATCAATTTTGTTCAAATCGGTTAAGAGACCTATGAGATAATGAAGTCCCATATTTTTCGTATTTTTATACATAACTTTTGAACTAAAAGTCCGATCAGTATGAAATTCAATAGCGACCAATGGGACACCTAGACCTTTCATTTGACACTAAGAACATTAAAATCGGTCCAGCCATCTCCGAGAAAAGTGAGTGAGATTAAAAGCGTCACATACACACACACACACACACATACATACACACACACAGAAAATGCTCAGTTTTCGAAACTGAGTCGAATGGTATATAACATTCGGCCCGCAGGACCTTCTTTCCATTTCCGGTTTTCCAAGTGATTTCTATACCTTTATACTATATATTTATATAGTAGAAAGGCAAAAAGGTAATTGATTTATTCGGAAATTGTGCGTTTGATTTACTAGAGATTCAGACTCATGACTATGCATCAATTGAAGTGTATCCAGTGCACGCATATCTTCTGCAATTTACATAAGTGAGACTCTGCAATCGGAAATTTATTATTACGAAAGTTTTTCTCACAAACTCACTTCACATCTCTGTTCATTTCACGTAACAGTCCATGGCACCATCGCATTGGCACCGGGTAGCAAATTTTCGAAGTTTGAATGAGATACTACACTTTGAGAGCATCGCTAACCACCACTTCATGGGTTCGCGTATTGATTACCTTTCGAACTCAACAGCGTCCGTTCGGGACCACATTGCCCTCTCCGCATTGGTGGAGACGCCTGGTCGTATGTTACACACTTATTGCTGTGTACCTTTGCCGCGCCTGGAGAGAACGTTGCAAGGAAGGGTAAATGGTCATGCTTATGCACTTCATTTCAATAACTTAATTGCTCGTCGTACATTTATGGACGAGCATAGCAATATGTTAAGCTGGTTTTCGAATGTGTATGAACAGTACACATGCGAATGTTTGTGTGCAATTTATGCTGCCCGTGTGCTGGAATGGAATGCCACCCGAACGAGGCACGGCTGCTTTCGGTTCATGCAATGTAAATGAAATTAATTTGATTTACTGAGTGAATGTGCTGTCAGTATTTTTATCCTGTTGAAAATGCTACCACTCTACCCCGTTGCTGCGGTACCGCATTTAGCAGTAATTAAATAACGGGTTTACGGCTGTTTGAGTAATAACACGGAAACGAAACAAGCACATTTGCATTTGAGTAAACTTCCAGGGTACGAGTAAATTCGAGAATATTATGCACTTTTGTACAGATTTAGCTCAATTCCATTTGCAGTTGCAATTATGGGAGTGTAAAATTTCTAAACCAATATCACTCCAGGGAACTCCGAACGTGGAAGGATTCTTTTGTTTTGATTCTTTTGACTGACTAAACATGAAAATTGGTACAATAATTTAGTCAATGATTTTAAAACCTTATTTAAATTTTTTTCTATGCACCATAAACCAAAATGACGAAGTGGAATTCCCCACCGATTCAACATCTTTCGCTGTGGTAGAATCATGAAATATAAATAACTGTGAATAATGCAGACTGCCTTGAACCGAGCACCGGTAGACTTGCGAAAGACAACGAGCGCCCAGATTGGGTGGCACCAAGCGGAAATGTTTTATCATCAACCAATAAAATCCCTCATTTCCGCCAGTGGACGCTCAATCGTACTACTCTTTACTCTTTCCGCGTGTTTGGTCATAAACTTATTCCTGGTTTTTTTTCGCTCTATAGGGATGATCATTGAAAACCATAAGCAGACTGTTTAGTGCACTTTTTTTACAGTATTCACTAATTGAAAAGGCTAATTTTTTTTTAGCTCAACCATTCATTGATTATTTTGACAGATACATATTCCATCTCCGCCATTGTCTGTTTCAATCCGAAAAACTATACATATTGGAGGCCAAATAAGTACTGCAGTCCCCAGAATAACGCGGTGGGTCGTGGTGTACGCCCATGGCGATTTCCAAGAAATGGATACCAATATAGTTGACTTTTGGTACATTGTTAGTATGTGGTACAACCTAGTCAACTATCAAAAATCAACTTTATTGGTAAATGGACCGCTGAGATATCACGATGGGCGAACAGCACCACCCATCGCGTTATTAGGGGGATTCCTGTACTTTCTTTACCTTATTGGCGACACCGACGGTCCGTTATCGTATATATCATTATGTAATCCTCTCGTGCACCAGTTGAACCTGCATCATACTCGTCGGTGCACATTTTACGCTCAAAAACCCCAAGCACTCGTCTAGCAACTTTCTTCAGAGTCTATGATTCATATTCATAAAGAGCAACCGGGAAAATTCACTCCAGCTCGGCACCAACGTCACATGGACTCCAAGTTCCTATTAGGTCATTTCCAATTTGAATAGCCCAATTGCCTCTGGTTGATTCCGATGATATCGACATCAATCGTAAAACCAAGAAGCAAGAAGCGTTCCTGCCCACATTTATACTTCGTATTGCACCTTCCAAAACAATGTTGAACAGCGGATTAGAGGGTGCATCCCCTTACCTCAATATATCGACTGTCACATAAGCGTGATGCATGATTTTCAACCAGCTAGCGTCATACGAGTCATATTATGCTTAGTTTCATCGGAACACCATGATTACGTTTGACTGAATTTTGACTCGTATCGCTTGACTGAATCATACGCCGCCTTTAATGTAAGTAATCCGCTGATGAGTCAAACTGTACCCCCGGAACTCCCCGCCGTTTGGTGTCAGTAAGCAGAATACCAGCAATATGGCGAAATTCCCCGTTTTGTAGAAACTCTGCGCATCGTTCTTGGTAAATCGCTCCACTGCGCCGGGGCAAATATTGGCACGATTTTTAACAGTGAGTTTCTTTTCCGGACTCGAGTCTTGCTACAGCTTTCTCTGTTCTGACGCGTATCCTGGCTTGGTAATTCTCATCTGTCACAGCCCATTTCTATCTTCTTCCCTTTCTACCTACTGTTACGCGTTTTGTAGGTCAAGCTTTCTGACGGATTTCGCCGCCAACCGTTGGATGTTGAAATGCAGCGTCCTCTCCGTGCGAGCCTTTTCTGCGTTCGAAAATTTTACAAACGATAAGAGAGTGGTTAAAGTCAATAATTGGTCCCGAGAAGACCGTATATCGAAACATACGAAAAGCGTCGACCATCATATAGGACACCCAGCTAGCATTTTCATATGTATATCTATACCTATAAAGAAGGATTTCTGTCTGTCTGTCTGTCTGTTTGTCTGTCTGTCTGTCTGTCCGTCCGTATGTTCCTTATAGAATCGAAAACTACTGAGCCAATCGGCGTGAAAATTTGCATGTAGAGGTTTTTGGGGCCCGGAAAGGTTTTAGATGGTTAGAGACCCCTACCCTCACTAAGAGGGGGGCTCCCATACAAATGAAACACAAATTTCTGCATAACTCGAGAACTAATCAAGCAAATAGAACAAAATTTGGCATGTGGGTGTTTTCGGTGACAAAAATTTATTCTATGGTAAATTAAGACCCCTCCCCTCTTTATAAGGGGAATTATAACTCCTTTCGCCTTTAAGAGGGGGGGCTTCCATACAAATTTCCTCATAACTCGAGAACTAATCAAGCAAATGGAACCATATTTGACATGTGGGTGTTTTTGAAGGCAACCATTTTTTCCATGATGAATTAGGACTTCTTACCTTTTTAGGAGGGGGGGGGGGCTCCCATACAAACGAAATACAAATTTCCTCATAACTCTAGAACTAATCAAGCAAATGGAACCAAATTTAGCATGTGGGTGTTTTTGTAGGCAAGAATATTTTCCATGGTGAATTAGGACCCCTCCTAATTCCCCTCCTTTTAGGAGGGGGGACTCCTATACAAATGAAAAACAAATTTCCTCATAACTCGAGAACTAAACAAGCAAATGGAACCAAATTTGACATGTAACTGGTTTTGGAGGCAAGTTTTTTTTCTATGGTGAAATGAGACCCCTCTTCTCTTTAGAAAGCGAGTTATGACCCATCTCCCTTTTTTTTCATACAAACGAAATGCAAATTTCCTTTTATCTCGAGAACTAATCAAGCAAATGGAACCAAATTTGGCATATGGAAGTTTTAGATGGCAGAAATTTTTTCTATTGTGAATTACGACCCCTTCCCCTTTTAAGAGGGGGGGCTTTCATACAAATGAAATACAAATTTCCTTATAATTTGAGTACAATCAAGCCAATGGAACCAAATTTGGCATATGGGAGTTTTAGATGGCAGAAATTTTTTCTATTGTGAATTACGACCTCTTCCCCTTTTAAGAGGGGGGGCTTCCATACAAATGAAATACAAATTTCCTTATAATTTGAGTACTAATCAAGCCAATGGAACCAAATTTAGCATGTAGGAGATTTTTGAGTCTTGAATTTATTTTATGATAGTTAGAGACCTCTCACCCCTGTGGTAGGGGGATATGGACTCTCATACAAATAAAACAGAAATTTTTGCGAAACTCAAAAACTAATCGAACTCGAGAAATTCGAGACTCTTCCATAAAACATCAATCAATAACAAGACCACAAAAACTATCTATACACTCGAGTCTTTTTTGTACACGGTTTGTTTTTTTCGATTACTCAAGAATGGTGCAATTTAGGATACAATACGTGACGAATGTCGAGCCTCTCCCTAACGTATTGAGAAATAAATGAATGGTCCCTAAATAGCCCCGTTCTCAATATTCGAAAAAACAAACCGTGTAAAAAAGTACTTGAGTGTAGTAAGACTAGATCATTCAGGACGAGACGGCCGCGAGTGTTGCCGGCGACCCGCCTTCGGAAGCGCCGCCCACTGTGGGGAGGCAACTCCACGCAGAAATCACTACTGTCTAGGTTTATTTATTTTCCTAGGTCTACCTGGGTTTCCTGGAACGAGCAACAGCGAGTAAGGAGAGGATCGCGAGATGGTACTTTCCACAAAAAAGGTTTCCGTGAAATGGTACATTCCGCCTAAGGTTTTTCGCAAAATGATATTCGGCGTAATGTTGTACAATCATGGCGAACATTACTATCCGCTTTCTGGCTATGCAATGAGGGGACAGGGGAGTTGTTTTCTACTTTACTGTGAGGCAAAATTGCAAATTTGTATATTAAACTACCCATTCCAGGTAACTAATAAGCCTTAACGTAAGCAGCAAATCAGCGCATCTGGCATTTTATACTGCACGTTATTGTATGTTAGTTTTTTGACTGCATAGGTGTTGTAAATTGGCATCCAAAATTGTATTCAAATTCTTCGTGTCGGAATTAAATGCTTATTGGCCTATATTTGAATAGCATTGGTGATGCTTATTGGTTACCTGGGATGCTTTCATAGTTACGTAACTGGCAAAATGAATCATCTAAGGTTGTACTCCTCAGAAACTTGCAAAACTCGAAATTATAACAAAGATCATCCGAGATTCGTGATTTATGTACAGCACAGGTTAATTTGTGGCAATACGAAGTTTGTCGGGTCAGCTAGTAAAAGATAAAAATCAGCATTACGTACAGATATGCATGCTAATAAATCGTATTTGATACGCAAAACTGACATATCCGTACTATTTTGGAGGCGCTATACGTGATTAGGCATAATCATAAGCGTTCCGAGTAAGTACCCAGTCAGCATTTTCATATGTATAATTAGATTGCAAATAAGAGTGACGTATTGATATGTATCCAACAAAATCGTATTCGACGCGCAAAAGCCGCTTATCCGTACCATTTTGGAGGCGATATTCGCACTGAGGAATAATCTTGAGCAATACACTTATATAGGCATTTCAATACGATAATATCCGATTAAGCGCGACGAACTTCATACAGCTATACGACTTTGTGCTGAAAATCATATGTTTGTCAGCTACTAGCATTATAAACGATAGAATATCAACTTTTGCGCACTTTAGTAGGCTTTATTTACGAATCCGAGTTTGTTAAGAGATATTTACGATAATTTCCGTACATTGATATACGAGTTGGTGCTGGCTGGGTATTTATATACGATAATATCTGATTAAGCGTGACTCGTTCCAGAATATTAGGTATACAATTCTGTGCTGAAAATCTTATGTAAGTCAGTTTTTATCATTATATACGATTGAAAATCAACTTGGACGTGCTTCATCAAGCTTTCGTTACGATTTCGAAATTGTTAGGAGATATATACGATAATTTTCGTACATTGATACACGAGTTAGTGCTACCTGAGCAGACTCGATCTGTGAGCTTGAGTCTCCATTTGGATGCCTCCAGATAT
Source organism: Sabethes cyaneus (assembly GCF_943734655.1). Taxonomy (NCBI): domain Eukaryota; kingdom Metazoa; phylum Arthropoda; class Insecta; order Diptera; family Culicidae; genus Sabethes; species Sabethes cyaneus. The sequence goes on along the minus strand of NC_071353.1, from coordinate 37,816,010 downwards.
AATTTTTCTGAACGCGGCAAAGTTCATGAGCTGCAGACTTTAAACCTAGTTAGAGCTATATCAGCGAATGACAAAGCCGAAAGAATTCTTCGTCCCGATTTACGCAAATGCATCTCCGATAAACATTTTCGCACCGTGGTTTAGGCACTCTCCTTAGGTCCGCTCGAGACTATCGTAGACTTGATCCTTAACATCTTCGGACTTGCAGGCTTGGCATACACTTTTCGCTTTGATTTTGCTCTTTTGATTACTGCTCCTCAACCAAGCAGAACTTGAAAAAGTGGAGTATGGGGCATTTGTAGAGCTAGTAATTATCTATAATATTGCTGAAGAAAGTGAAGTTTTATCTTTAGTATTTACCGCGCTGTAGGGTAGTAATGCCATTGGTAGTAAAAAGAGCGCTCTTTTTGCTACCAAGAGGGTAGCAGCCTTATAGCGCCATAAATACAAAATGTACAGTAATGCTTACTTCAGCAATATTTTAGATAATAACAAATTCTACAAACGCCTCAAACATCACTTTTTCAAATTTTGCTTGGCTGAGATGCAGTAATCAAAAGAGCAAAATCGAAGCGAAAAGTGTATGCCAAGCCTGGTCAACTGTAGTTGAAGACCTTGTCCTTAATTCTCAACATACATAGACGATCATCTGTAGGCCTCTACCAGATCACTCGTTGCTTTTGCAAAACTAAGTCCACGTTCCACCTTTTTGACGCCACTGCAGTACATCTAATTCATTTAACTTTTATCAACATGAAATCGTCAAACAATAGCGTCTATATGAATAACACATTCGTAATTAACATATTAAACTAACTAAATAACATTTAACTTTTGTAGGCGGTGTCGAAAACAATAAGCAGAGCAACCAAACTGAAACTGACTACATACAGGGTCCGTGACGAATTTTTGCAGTAAATTGCAAATAGCAATATCTCTAGTCTAGTTGCTGAAATTCAGACAATACCGGAATGCATCGAGTACAGTATCATGGAAGCCCCTATCACCTCTCCCCCGCCGCAGTCGAGATATTCCCGCCAGCATGCACCAATCGTTCCGGTCCTACGTGTGGGTGCGGGAGCCATCACGCTAAACCGCTATTTCTCTGCTAATGCAGTTTACGTTTTCAACAACCAGCTCACCGATCCTCGAACTTCAACCAACTGGTTTCTGCCGGCTCGACGCCTCCGTCAGTTTTAGTCAACTACTCAATTCAACACACACCGGGACACCGGGATGCACTGTTGTTGGTCCTATGGACGCCCCCGACCTCCCTGCCACAGTGGAGTCATTCCAGCCAGCGACCAGCAGCCGTCCCGGTCCTGTGTGCGGGAGCAGTGGTCCGGGCGTCCAAAACCCTTTGCCAGGCAATCCTTCGCTTCACAACCAGGAACCGTACAACCGCACAGAACTCCAACATATTCACTGCTACTACCAAAATGTGGGTGGCATGAACACGAGTGCTGTCGACTATCAGCTCACATGCGCCGGCAGTCCGTACGAGATAATCGTATTGACCGAAACCTGGCTTGACAATCGTACCTGCTCTCGGCAGATATTTGGGCCTATGAGGTGATTCGCAGTGACCGTAGCATACACAATAGCCGCAAAAGTACAGGAGGTGGCGTCTCGATAGCAGTCCATCATCAGTTCAAAGCCTCTATCGTCGAAAATGACAATTGGCTACCCATTCACTATGGGCCAGAAATTGAAATTTCGGGATAAATATATTTGCGGTTAAACGGCGTGTCTCAGCTCAATGTAGTCTTCGGCAACTTTTTGAATGAAAAAATGATGCATCTTTTGAAGGGGTCTTCCAATATTTACGTGTTACTTTAACAACAATTTAAGTAATAACTTTTTGAGTAAATTTTTTTTTCACCTTTTTGGTTTCAGAATATAAAAGATAAACCAATTTCAAGTATTTTTTCTGAAGATATCAAACTTCTAGCTTTTACTCATTTTCAGCAATAGACCTTTGTTTATAAACGACCCCTCAAATCACATTTCTTCTTGTAACATGTTTATTTCAACAGACAGCTCAATGTGATGTTCTAGACAACATTTTGCACATTAAAGAGGAATATTTTTGCTGGAGACGGTTTCGCTTTTTCTGTAGGGGAGTGTTAGCGTGAGGTCCAAAAAGCGCGCGGAATATCGATGACCGAAGCGGACGAACTGTCGGAAAAGACTTTCGGACAAACGGGGCGAATAAAGGAATACGCGTGCGGATTCTATCGAATCAAGATAATTACTCATATATTTGTTCACCGTGGTTGACTTTTATAATTGATCGTATAATACATTACAATAGGCAGAAAGCCAGAGGATATTCAAAGGAACTATAGTGAGGTTTATAAAGCGAGATAGCCCTTTGTTGGTAGACACCGTCCGTGTCGCTTGCCTTCGGGACGAGTAGGGTAGTAGCTCCCATTTTCGCGCCAACATAAACCGCCCACCAAATTACGAGTAGTAATTTCCGATCCATTTGTTTTTGCCGGTACTCGTCACTTTCTAGGGTGAATCGTCGAAGCTTTGTGATATCGCGGCGATAAACACCCGTGGCCGTTTTAATCGAGACGTCCCAAATGCGCCCGTCTTTCCCCGGAAAGAGATCTAGAATAGGAGCTAGACGCCAATATTCGAACTGCCACCGAGCCCGATAATCGTATGCGATAGGTTGTTTATACTTCCACTTTGTATGAGAATCCATCTGCAGCCTCAGATGGTTGTCCTCAGGAACAGCGTCGGGAGGTTGCGCGGTTATGAACGGCTGAGGATCGTAGGTGTCATCCGAAAATGCCGATATCGGATGAGAGTGCGTGCTGGCAGCCTGCTGAGCGAGAAACGCATGGAATTTTCCACGTGTGTAATTTTTATTACCTGTACCTTTGTGGAGAAACCCCTTTGATAACTTGATGTCAGTCTTCCACAATCCTACTGTGTATGATAGGCGCTCACGTAAGAAGAGCCAAGGTACCAGTTTATTGATGAAAAAATTGCAGATTATGTTGTCGTGTTCTAAGGAGTACATTTGCTGCAGAAGTTCACTAAACGTTATCGCTGCTGCTCGAAGTTTAGTAGAATGCATCATGGTGAGCAGTCCATATCGATCGATGCACCAGGTGAAGACAACACAAAACGTAGGGGTACAGAGATCGTAGGCAACATCTAGATGCATCATCAGTGTTTCTGAGCACACGACTGGTGCGCTATATACTTTCGAAGCACTTGCACTACGATCGGCTGCGTATTTAATGACTTTCACTGGATCTGGGCCGTAATTGACGCCCGTGATAGTGACACGTAGCTGTGGTTTCCACCGGTCTGCTGGTGACTTGCCCATTTGCTGTTTAATGGGTAATGATTGAGTTAGGCTGCATATCACACAATTACAATGCACTTCGCAGACGGCACTGTACACACGTAGCACCCAGAACCATGCTCGTGTAGAATGTGGCAACGACTGAGGGCCACAGTGTAGATTGCCCTGAAGAATGACCGACGTCAATTGTGGCAGTCGAGGTAGCCAGATCGGATGCTTATTGTTGCCGCTCAAATCCGATTGCTTCTGTCTTCCGCCCACCCTAATGCCACCATTTTCATCCAGGAATGTGCTGAGTTGATATAATGGACTATTGTGTTCGACGAAAAAATGCTGCTGTTGTGTCTGTCGCTGACATTTACTCAACACAAAATTGATCTCATCTGGAGAGAGGCGAGAAGACAACTGGAACTCACCGTGCCGAAAATGAATCTTTCGGACGGTTCCACGAGACGGTAGCTGTTCGTTCGGGTACTTGATCATCAGGTCGTCTGAGAAATGATTCTCGTGGACGGTGAGACAAACCATAGCGGTGGCTCGCTGCTCTCGATCCAGTTGTTGCTGCTTCTCACTATCACGATCGTTGGATTTTCGTAACTGCGGAGAAAACTCATAGGAAGTAGATGCCAACGAGCAATTCGATTGGTGAGATACACCCGATGTGTGCGGTTCGTAATAACGGCCGGCGACCACCCAACCGAGCTTGGTGTTCTGTAGTGTTGGTAAGCTATTATCAGTGCTGAGCACGATATTGCCTAGCTCAAGCATCTGAAAGAAAAGTTCAGCTCCCAGTAAGACTTCTACCTTACCCGGGTGATGAAAGAGTGGATCGGCCAGATGTATTGATCCTGGAATAGGCCAGTCGTCGATATCAACCTGCTTGCAGGGAAGCATTTTGCTGACCGTATCCAGCACCATGCATGATACGGAGCTGCGATAGTCCGTACAGCGGGAAGAAATTGTGATGTTGGCACACTTGCTAGCGTGCGCTGGAGTAGCAGAAATACCTTCGAGGTACATTTCGGCTGCTTGTGTTGTGATACCGAGTTGTTTGCAGAAAGTGTCACTAATAAAGCTAACCTGCGATGCACAATCTAATACAGCACGGCAGGCGTGCGGACGTCCGTGGCTGTCCAAAACGTTGATAGAAACGGTGGGGAGCAAGACATTAGACACATCAAGGCAAGTTGGCGAGTCGAGGGCCGAAATCAAGGAATGCGTTGTTGATCCGAGATTTGCCTGGGCCGTGTGTGATGATGATGTTGCTGGTGGTGGGCTTGCTGATGGCGTAGCCGGGTGAAGCAAGGTATGGTGAGATGAGTTGCATTTCCTACACGTACCTGATTTGCAACTTTCATTGGGATGTGATTTCAGGCAATTGTGACACAGTTTCATTCTATTTATGTGAGCTAATCGATCTTCGTAATTCATGTGGATGAACCTACCACAGTGGTAGATATGATGATTGTGTTTATTGCACAGGTTGCAGAGCAGGAGGTTAGTGGCGACGAACGAGGTAGCGCTTCTGAATTGAGGTTGATTCGTTAGAGATTGCAAACTACTTTTCGGTTTGGCTGGTTGAGCTGCTTGTAGAGCGAAACTGCGAGATTCAATAAACTTCAGAAAACACTGCAGGGTAATATTTGACTCCTCCATTTCAGCTATCTTCTGACACCATAGTAGCTTTGTGTCTGGGTCCACCTTTTCGCTGAGGATGAACAGAAGCCACGTGTCACGATCTTCCCTGTCCATTGCCTTGAGAGCTCGTATAACTTCATCCGAAACGTCATGTAGCGATCGCAAGCTTTGTGCAGATGATGATGTCAGCGTTGGCTGTGCTAGGAATCGCTTGATATGTTGATTTGCGATTTCGCGTGGTTTGTCATACCTGGATTTCAGCTTCTCCAATGCCAATTGATAATTGGCATCCTCTATTTTAAGGTGCGAAATCAGTGATGCTGCTTCATCAGCGAGATTAGTTTTCAGGAAGTATAGCTTTTGACTGTTCGTTAGCGTTGGATTTTGGTGAACCAAGCTTTCGAACAAATCGTAGAACGATTGCCAATCCAGGTAATTACCGCTGAAGACGGGCATATTCATCCGAGGCAACTTGAGGTCCGAGAGTGGAGAAGTATTAGCATGTTTGTGTGCGACGGTAGATGGAGCGGCCATATTAGTCGACATCATTCGCAGAAATTCTGCCTGCTGATCAGCAAGCTGCTTAACTACGTCGTATTGCATTGGATGTGGGACTGCTATGTATTCACGATTTGTTACCACTTTCAGAATTTTTAATAAACGAGTTTTGAGACTTATGTAATAATCTTCAAATTGCCTTTGGCGGCACACTGCCTCGTCGTACAATTTATCGTCCTCACAATGTTCCACAATTTTCTTGTGGACAGCACTATATGAAGCCCACACATCGTTCAATGCTTCTAGCTCGGTTTGTACATCAACTTCTTCAGCTTCTTCAGGCTTAATTTTTGCCACCACCTCTGCGATCCGTTTCATTCGCGGTTCGAGTGATTTCCTTTCGCGGACCAGTTTATCCATCCTGGTGGATTTCGCGCACTTTTTTTCAAATGTTACTGCTCACACTTTTATTTTTTCTGCACTGTGATGCCGATTGGCAGAAGCACTCGGGGCCTGTATGGCGGCGACGGGGCCAATTCGTGGGCACTAGCAGGTACAGATAGCACGGGTCGCGACGAATTTTCGCGATCCGGTTCGAAGGACCATATGTTAGCGTGAGGTCCAAAAAGCGCGCGGAATATCGATGACCGAAGCGGACGAACTGTCGGAAAAGACTTTCGGACAAACGGGGCGAATAAAGGAATACGCGTGCGGATTCTATCGAATCAAGATAATTACTCATATATTTGTTCACCGTGGTTGACTTTTATAATTGATCGTATAATACATTACAATAGGCAGAAAGCCAGAGGATATTCAAAGGAGCTATAGTGAGGTTTATAAAGCGAGATAGCCCTTTGTTGGTAGACACCGTCCGTGTCGCTTGCCTTCGGGACGAGTAGGGTAGTAGCTCCCATTTTCGCGCCAACAGGGAGAGTAGTCAACAGTGAGACAACAGGAACAGTGAGACATCGGGAATAGCTTCGACATAGAACATACAATATCCATGATATTTTCCTGCAAAGTAAAGTTTGTGAATCTATACCACATAATACAGTTTGAGAAAAATTTGTTAATTTTTTAGTATATTTTTCAACAAAAGTCGTTTTTGGGGGGGTCAAAGTAAATTTTATTGCGATCATTTTCAGGTGATTTTTAACGGCAAATCGCATAACTAATCCAAATTAATTTTACTACATGGCATCTCATAGGAATGAGAGATAAAAATAAAAAATGTAAGACCATCGAATTGTTTGCTAACACCACTATTTCACTATTTCTTATAAAACATTTCTATTGGGAACAGTGAGACAAATAGATGTGGGTAATTTTCAAAAAAAAATTTTGTGTTGAATTGTAAATCAATCCGTATAAATTGATTGTAAATGAGTTCTGAAGTGTAAGTTGAAGGTCAGATAACCAAGATTTGACCTTTATATGAATATAAATGTAAATATAAATATAAATTTAAATGTAAAATGGAATTTTCAATAATGCACAACAATAATGTATCCTTCATGCACAAAATAAACAGTACGACCTCTAAACTATTCTTTGTAACCAAAAAATATGGTTTAAGTTTAAGTCTAATATGTGTCTCAGTATTCAATACTCGTTGTCTCACTCTTCCCACCTACTGGGGAACAGTGAGCCAAAAAGACACCTTCACATTTGCGTTTGTAACTATTTTATCTTTTAACCAAAAGGGCTGAAACTTTTTTTTAGACAACTAGAAGGATATACCTCTCAAATGGATTGAAGACCTCGTTGGTAACTATCACCAAAAAAAATTTAAAATTTTTGGAAAAAAAGTGTCTCACTGTAGACGTTTCTCCCCTATTAATTAATAAGATATAACTGTTTTTTGGCTAAAAACCGTTTGATGAAAAATGTCTATTTTTTCAAGGGTGGTGTCTTCGGAGAAGTAAAATAATAAAATATAGCGCATCTTCGTGCACTATTAGGGTGACCATGAATTCACCTATTAGGGTGATACAACCTTTTGTTTTCTTAAATAATTTAAAAAAAAAGTTTTTTTCTCCAAAAGTTGCAGAAAATACTAAAATAGGCAACTTTGCTGAATAAAGTACCTATCTATCTCTTACCGGATACAAAATATAATGATGTGTTAAAAAAGAGCATTTAAAAATCAATTACACTCAATAACTTTGCACACGATCATTTTATTGCTTACAAATGTTCCACAAAGTTATTTAGTATGTTGAAATATATATTTTCTGTGAAGACTGTTTGACGCTAGGACGCATATTTATTAAGTTATAAAATGTATGAAAAAAAATCCGCACTATTCCCAGGTATTCCCAATTATGGTATTCCCAGGTATTCTCTGAAATACACATTTGGGCAGATAGCTTTATTAATTCCCTACAAGTTGGTATGCAAACTAATTGCAGATACTTGCAGATGGCTAAGAAATTCTGATTTTTCATCAGACGTTTTTTAACCTAAAATCAGTTATATCTTATTAATTAATGCATATAAAGCTAGACAGTCTTCAGCAAAAATATTCCTCTTTTATGTGCAAAATATTTTCACATTGAGCTGTCTGTTAAAATAAACATGTTACAAGAAGAAATGTGATTTGAGGGGTCGTTTATAAACAAAGGTCTATTGCTGAAAATGGATAAACGGTAGAAGTTTGATATCTTCACAAAAATTACTTCAAATTTGTTTATCTTTAATATTTTGAAACCAAAAAGGTAAAAAAAAGTTTACTCAAAAAGTTATTACCTAAATTGTTGTTTAAGTAACGCTTAAATATTGGACGACCCCTTAAAAATATGCATCAATTTTTTATTCAAAAAGTTGCCGAAGACCACATTGACCGGAGACATGCGTTTTAACCGCAAATATTTTTGTTCCGAAATTTTAATTTCTGGCCCATAGTGCCATTGAGCAAGTGTGGATGACGGTAAAGCTTGCAAACCTGAGGCTGTTCTTGTGTGCACTGTATTTGCCTCCTGATCGCATTTGCTTTCAAACTGCCTGGGTTAAAGTGGCGCGGACGAGGCAATAGTTTCGTGTATGTTGCCTCTAGCTCGTCGGCTCTATCTCCAATCACTAACGAGTTGCTCGACTGCTACAGCACTGCCACCATGCAACAAGTCAACAACATTGCTAACGAAAACAGTCGCTTTCTCGATTTATGCTTTGCTAGTATGCAAGTTCAGGGTCCCGAAATAGCGATGTCTCCTTCCCCGCTTGTTAAGGACGTTCTACATCATCCACCCTTGCTGGCTACTATCCGTCAACAAATACGTCATAACGTGACTTTTGCACCACCGATCGTCTACCATGATTTCACCCGTATGGACTTCAGGGAAATCCAAAGAACCCTGACTAGCATCAATTGGGATGCAGTTTTGGACAAGAAAGATGGTAATTCTGCCGCGATGACATTCTCTAATATCCTGAACTACACTATCGATCTACTTGTCCCAAAAAGAATCATGCCCGTTCTAAAGCAGACCCTGGGTAAACGCTACGTTACGACGCCTGAAAACCAGGCTTCATTCTCGGTTTTTTGCTCAGTAGATGCTCATTTGACTGCAGCGCCTTCACTAAACAGAATTTAAAAAATTAGTGTAAAAGGCAATTGTAGAGCTAATTATTATCTACATTATTGTTGAAGAAAGTATAGTTTTATCTTTAGTATTTACGGCACTGTGCGATTGCTACCCCGTTGGTAGCCAAATGAGCGCTCTTTTTGTTACCAACGGGGTAGCAGCCCCATAGCGCCATAAATACAAAAGATAGACCTATACTTTCTTCAACAATAATGTAGATAATAATTAGCTCTACAATTGCCCTTTACACTACTTTTTCAAACTCTGTCTCGTTGATGCGCTGCAGTCAAATGAAACCCTGCGCCTGAAAACCGAGAGGAAGACCGCTCTCAAGAAATTCTCAAAAGCCCCGTTGCCACTCCGTAACCACTACCTGTCGATTAACACGCGCTATAAACGGTTGAGTCGCTCCTGCTTCCGGAACTACCTGAGTAACATCGAACGCAGGCTGAAAAGGAAACCAAAATCCTTTTGAAAGCACGTCAACGAACAGCGGAAGGACAACGGGCTTCCTTCGGTAATGTTCCTGCGTAGTGAAACTGCCAGCAACATAGAACAAATTTCCCAACTATTCGCGCGGAAATTCTCCACCCTATTAGCACAGCTGTTACAAATCAGTTATAGCAGCCGATTTATAACTAATTTCAGTTGTAAATAAGTTTCTGCAACCATAAGTACGAAAAGTGTGCTGCTTGGGCAGTGTATTTACTGACGAAAGGTTGACAAACGAAGAAATTTCCGCAGCAGTCCTGTGCGTCCCCGTACTTAGCAATTAACCCCGTACTTAACTCACCTTTCCTTCGACGACGCGATGGTCATATCAGCCGCCGCGAAACTAAAATCCTCTCGTTCTTCTGGACCGGATGGTATCCGTCTCTGCTGCTGAAACAGTGTATCAACGCCTCTGCTACTCCGAAGAGCCACCTGTTTAGTTTATAAATCAGTACGGGGTAGTTGGGAAGACAACAATATGGAAATCCGCTTACATGTTACATGTTTCCTGTTCATAAAAAGGGCAATAGGAGAAATGTGAATAACTATCGCGGCACCTGTATTCGCATTCTTTAAGCAATATGTCGTAGACGACCAACACGGCTTTATGCCAAAGCGATCCACGACAACCAATATTCTAACTCTTACGTCCGACGTAATAAAAAGTTTCGACGACCGGTCGCAGACGGACGTTATTTATACGGACCTTTCCGCTGCTTTCGACAAATTGAACCATCGAATCGCCATCTGGACCAAACTGGACAAACTCGGAGTCGGAGGCTCGTTGCTACGATGGTTTAACTCATACATCTCCGACCGCCACCTAGAAGTGAGCATCAACGGTTTTATCTCCAGACCTTTCACTGCTAACTCTGGAATTCCACAAGGTAGCCATCTCGGACCTTTGGTCTTCCTCGTCTACTTCAACGAAATCAACTTCCTGCTTAAATGTACGCCTCTCTCTTTTGCCGACGATCTGAAGCTGTATGCTAAAGTCTATAGTCCGTCCGACGTCGCGTTCCTGCTAGTTGTGCTGTTGATTTTTGCCAAATGGTGCACAGAGAACCGCATGCTGCTAAACTCCGAGAAATGTGAAATAATTACATTCTTCAAGAAATTAAACCCTTTCGTCTTCGACAGATTCATACGTTTCGCTCTTCAGAGATTGCCCTGGAATGACCCCTTTCAGCTGCCTTGTAATTAACAACGCTGCAGACTCATCGATCTGGACCTTTTGAACACTCGTCGCGATGTGATCAGAGCATTATCTGTTGCCGATTTGCTGACCTTGAGAGTGGATAGCCCTTGACTAACGAGTGAGAACTAAAATTTTGGAATTTTTTTCTCAAGCTGTCTAAAAAAGACAAAGATACATGAAGAAGATCTAATTTACCGAAATTAAAGATGCATTATCCATTGTTGCAAAAAAATTAGTGTACATTTGAAAACGGTCCGTAATCGGCTGTTCGACGAAACTTCCATTTGATGTCGAAACAGAAGCGTTGTCCGGCCGTTATGGCAATTTTGCGAATGCATCTCTTGATTCTACCAATCAACTGTTTGCAATTCGTGACTCTCCAGTTATTTTTGTACACCAAGGAACTCAAAATCCAGAAGAAATCTTCGATTGGGCGCACTGTGACAGATTTTTCTGGTCGTGGTTTTTGGGTACAAATGGGATCGAATGGGTATTCAGGAACGATTGTGTTTTTATGGCGTTATGCGATGTTGCTCTCTTCGGCCAAAATACGTATTGTCTATCTGTATGATGTTTTTGTAGAAACGGGACCACATTTACTTCAAACATTCGTCTGGTGCACATCTATTGATAGCCAAACCAGAGGGCTTGTTGTTGAAAGAACGGGATAGAGAACGAAGTCTTTCTGCGTTCATAATTTTAACTGGTCTTCCACTACCTTGCTAGCGAATAGTTGTTGGGGATCTTAGGAAATGGTAAACAGTCGAAACCACAACATATCCGCTTTTTAAATGTTATACCGCATACTTTTTGCGGATTTCTGTGGTAGTTCGTAGAAGTGTACAACACGCTCCCGAAATACTTCTTGTTTCGACGCCATTTTAAACAAAACTGGGCAAGCATAAACAAAACAAAAAATATTGACAAAAAGAGTAGAGAGAGAGAGAGAGCTAACACATACAAACTCTCATTTCTCTCTGAGCTTGTTTGTTGTTGAGTATAGGGGCATCGAAAAAATTCCAAAATTTTAGTTGTCACCCGTTACTCGCCAACCTCAACATATACGCTTAAAGTCGCGTCCTACGTAATGGTCCATTTTTACGTGTACCGCATCGGCAAACCAACTACAGCACCTTCAGCACAATCGCCGGTCTGCAACGCCATTTTAATCGCTTTATACCTAACTTCTTCTTAAACGTCAGCGGCGAGGTACTGAAAACTCTATTCCTGGCACTAGCTCGAAAAGTTTAACCTAAAATTTACGAGCTAGCGCCAGAAATCGAGTTTTCAGTACCGAGTATCAGTAAGACCAAACGGCCTGTGGATATGTTTATGTTGGGTTGGTAAACGGCTGGATAATGCGGAATATAGACCCCATAGTGGTCGTTAGCCTCTTATCCAACAACTCCGATCCCGACCTCCTCGTGGTACCAGGCGGAATACGAGCAACCTTAGCGGAGATCGGGAAACCAACCCCGGTGGAGACTAAGGTCGTATACTAACCGGGAAGGAGGTATAGTGAGTCTTGGCACTATAAGATGGCAGCCCCATCGCGAGACTTGGTAGTGTTACCCCAGTACGGCTACACAACTAAATTAAATTAAAACTAACAACATTCAAGCATATTCGGAGCGGAATATTCGGCATCGACCTAGGCGATGGAACAAGTACGACGAATGGAGACTCGGTACTTGGAACTGCAGATCACTAAATTTCGCAGGTTGCGAGCGGGTGCTGATTGAACAGCTGGAACCCCGCAAACTCGGCATCGTAGCTCTGCAGCAAATCTGTCGCAAAGGAGACAAGGTATGGAAGATCCGTGGCGGAAAGGCCCAGTTTTACCAGAGCGGTGGCGCTACCAACGAACTGGGAACGGGCTTAGTAGTGCGGGCGAAACGGGCGGAATGCAGGATTGCGTGATAGATTGGAAGGCGTTCAACGAGAGAATGTGTGTATTGAGAATAAAGGGCCGTTTCTTCAATTATAGCATCATTAACGTGCACTGCCCGCACGAAGGTAGACCCGACGATGCTGGAGGCAACGTACGACAGCTGCTCGTCACGGGACATCAAGATCGTCATCGGGGATATGAACGCCCAGGTCGGTAGGGAAGAAATGTATAGACCGGTGGTAGGACCCCATAGCCTGCACACCGACACAAACGATAACGGCCAACGATGTATAAACTTCGCAGCTTCTCGAGGCCTGGTGATCCGAAGCACCTTTTTCCCGCGCAAATCCACAAAGCTACCTACGCTCGGCCATCGGAGAGGCCGCTACCGCGGCGCTAGGTATTAAGCCTCGGAGTACACAAAATGATTGGTTTGATGGGGAATGCCAACAAGCGGTGGAGGAGAAATAAATGCTTGGAAAAGTTATCTAAGTATTGCCACTAGAGAGAACCTGGCCAAATGCCGACGAGCTAGGAACCAGTTGACCACGATCCTGAGGAGAAAAAAGGAGGACAGAGATCGTGAAGAATTAGAGCAACTATTCCGAGCTAATGACACGCGCAAGTTTTATGGGAAGGTGAACCAAACTAGGAAGGGCTACACACAGCGTTGCCAACCTTCCAGATTCGTCTGGATTTTCCAGACTTTTTGATGCCTAATCAGACAAAAAAAGACGTTTTCCAAACATTGTCTTCCATTGGAGCAAATGGCAGCCAGACTTTTCCAGACACTTTTATTCTCGTTTTCCAGATTTTCGTAAAAAAAACCGGTTGGCAACGCTGGCTACACACCGAAACCTGACATGTGTAGGGACGAGGGAGGGAATCTAATTACAAACGAGCGCGAGGTGGTCGACAGGTGGAAGCAGTTCTTCGATGAACACCTCAATGACGAAGTCGCAGAAGGAGGCGGAACGGGAATTAACCTAGGAGCGCCCATCGAAAATAATAATGTCCAAGCACCTGATCTCCAAGAAGTCAAACGAGAAATCGGGCTGCTGAAGACCAATAAAGCCGCTGGGAAGGACCGCATACCGGCAAAGCTTTATAAACATGGCGGAGAAATGCTAGCAAAGGTTCTACACTGGGTTATTTCGAGGATTTGGGAGGAGTAAAAGCTACCGGAGGAATGGATGGAAGGAGTGGTTTGTCCCATCTACAAAAAGGGTGATCGGCTAGACTGCTGCAACTATCGTGGTATTACGCTTGTAAACGCCGCCTAGAAGGTACTCTCCCAGATCCAGTTACGCTGGCTGTCACCGATAACACAAGGTTTCGTAGGGAATTATCACATCTTTCGCATCATTTCACATCGCATCACATCTTTATTGATTTCAAAGCAGCATACGATACAGTCGATCGAGACAAGCTATGGCAGATAATGCACGAATGCGGTTTTCCGGACAAACTGACGCGACTGATCAGAGCTACATTGGATCGAGTGATGTGTTTCGTACGCATCTCTGGGACACTCTCGAGTCCTTTCGAGACGCGACGGGGGTTGAGACAAGGTGACGGTCTATCCTGCATGCTGTTCAACATCGCTCTTGAGGGGGTGTTCCGACGAGCGGGCATCGAAACGAGAGGCACGATTTTTACCAAGAGTAGCCAACTTCTAGGCTTTGCAGATGATTTCGTTATCATTGCAAGGAACTTTACGACGGCGGAGGCAATCTACGCCAGACTGAAAGCGGAGTCTACGAGAATTGGGCTAAAAATAAATGCGTCGAAGACGAAATACATGAAAGGAAGAGGCTCAAAGGAAACAAACGCGCGCCTCCCACGGACGCTAACCGTTGACGGCGACGAACTAGAAGTGGTAGAGAAGTTCGTGTATTTGGGATCGCTGGTGACCGCGGACAACAACGCTAGTAAGGAGATCCAGCGGCGCATCCAAGCGGGAAATCGGGCCTACTTTGCCCTTCGTAAAACGCTACTATCAGGAAGCATACGCCGCTGCACGAAGCTAACAATGTACAAAACCATTATTAGACCGGTAGTTCTTTATGGACTTGAAGCCGTGACGCTGCTTACAGAGAACATACGCGCTATGAATCACGAGCTACAGGCACTGCTTGGGGAGACTCCCATCGTACATCTAGTGAAAGTTAGCAGGCTACGGTGGGCCAGACACGTCGTAAGGATGCCGGACGACAGTTCTACGAAAATAGTCCTCTTCAACAACCCCACCGGCACCAGGAACAGGGGGGCCAACGTGCACGATGGCTCGATCAGGTCGAAAGCGATTTGCGACTTCTGAGACGACTAGGAAATTTGCGACGAGTGGCCCAAGACCGAGTTGAATGGAGACGAGTGCTTGAAACAGCACGAGTCATTTCATCTTCCAACAAGACGGAGCACATGCTCATAATGCCAGCAAAACACAAAAAAGCTTGCTGAAAATGTTCCGGAGTATTGGGAGAAGGAAATTTGGCCCCCTAGAAGTCCCGATATCAACCATTTAGATTATTTTGAGTGAGGCGTCGCCGAGTGGGATACCAATAGGATGCCTCACAACGCGTGGGTCTCTCAAAGCTAAGAACATCGAGGTGATGACATCTAGGGATCGAAAAATGGTGAAACGAACATGTAGCAGTTTCCGGAAGCGTCTATCAACAGTCAATTTTTTGAATGAAATAATTTACACTTGCCATGTCATATGTTACGAAAGAAAATAAACTACAAAACATTCTTCGCATATATGACTAACTGGTATTAATTTTCTAAAACATGTCATTTACTGCGAAAATTCGTCACGCACCCTGTACGGCTGCCACCGCTTGCGTTGATAAACAATAAGCAACACCGCAGAGAAGTGAGCTGTCAAATGTGCGTTGCAGAAAAGAAGGGGTTAGGACGTGTGCCGTATCGCCGTATCGAGAGTTTCTCTCCACCGTACTCGATCTTGGGCAACTCGTCGCCAATTCGTTGAACGTCTCGACACATGTTAGTCGGCTTCAACCTGTGAGGTCAGTTTGTCCGGAAAACCGTTTTCGTGCATTATCTGCCAGAGTCATTCGCGCTCGACTGTATCCTATGCTGCCCTGATTTCCACGAAAATAAGGTGCGAGAGCACATTGTACTCCCGACATTTCTGAACGATTTGACGAAAAGCGAAAATTTGATTTGTAGTAGAACGGTTCGCAGTAAACCTATACCTACCCATATTTTGCAATTCATAAATGCCAAAATTTAGTCACTATTTTAAACCCGTTGTCATCCAACGTTAGAAAAAAAACAAAGAGCAGATAGTAAAAATTTTATCAAACATGTGTAAAAAATTTTTCCGTACATCCCTTCGTTCACAGGACCGATAGAATTTGTCGATCGATATTCCATACCACCACGCAAAGGACGACAATGGGACCATGGACGCAGAAGCCGAGAGTGTATTGCGAAACACTTTTGACAGAGTTCCGCATTGGCGGCTCCCCGTACCGTGGACCGTGGACCATGGACTGCCCACCACAACACTTGACAGCTTAAAACAGTTATCTGTCGTGTTTTCCCATTTATAATTCCATCATTTCGTGCAGCTATTGCGATTCCACTTCAACGTCGCTATCTGTGTGGCTCCTGTTCCGATGATGAACTCACACCACTCATCGCACCGATGCCCGTCGGCACCGCAGGACTAAAAAGCGAAACTCACCGCCAATCGGGATGCACCGTATTGCTTCCGCCTGATTACTCCCGACGGCAATTGAGAATGTCCGGCTTGTCCGGCGAAACGCTTCCCGCACGTTGATCATACATTCGAATTACATTTATTTCACGACTCGGTGGTTTTGCTAATGAATATCGATTTTTTCTCCATTCGCGTTTTTTCTGCCTGCCTGCCAGCCTGCCTGCATGAACCATGTCAATTCATTTGAGTTGGATATGAGTTTCATTGCGAGTTTTACTCGGAAAAGTATAGAAACGAGAAGGCTAAACAAACATCAGCACACCACCCGCCAGTGGAATGATGTGGGTTGAGCGACTGACGCAGTGGTGAAGTTTATTGCAGAAGCTGAATTCGCTCAAACCCTTGTTTTCAGCAGATATTTTGTATTGTGCCATGGATGTTTTTCGTGACGATTTTCGTGGAAACAAGGACGAAAACATTTATTTACGCTGATGAGAAATATGACGATTGTGAGAATTTTTCTGGGAAATTTATTATATTCTTCTATAAGCCTGTTTAAATTCATTGAGCTATGGTAATAGGAAACAGTTTTAATCGAGTTAGGGTCTCAGGCATGGTCTAACCATGCCCATGATTGACAATGAACGACCAAACGGACTTACACTACTTTGAACTAAAGTGTATTGGTGTATTCCACACTATCACATTTTTGCCTTTCTACTATATAAATATATAGTATAAAGGTATAGAAATCACTTGGAAAACCGGAAATGGAAAGAAGGTCCTGCGGGCCGAATGTTATATACCATTCGACTCAGTTTCGAAAACTGAGCATTTTCTGTGTGTGTGTATGTATGTGTGTGTGTGTGTATGTGTGTGTGTGTGTGTGTGTATGTGACGCTTTTAATCTCACTCACTTTTCTTGGAGATGGCTGGACCGATTTTAATGTTCTTAGTGTCAAATGAAAGGTCTAGGTGTCCCATTGGTCGCTATTGAATTTCATACTGATCGGACTTTTAGTTCAAAAGTTATGTATAAAAATACGAAAAATATGGGACTTCATTATCTCATAGGTCTCTTAACCGATTTGAACAAAATTGATTGCATATGAAAGAGGAGCCTTGCAAACCCTTAACTTCCAAATTTCATGACGATTGGACTTGTAGTTTGAAAGTTACATAAAGAAATGTGAAAAAATAGTATTTAAAACATATTTATGTAACATATAAGCATTAATTTAATGAAAAACATCACACATTTTATGATTATTTGAAAATTACTGCTGAGATCTATCAAACGAAACCAAGTTATTTAAAATCGGACGGTTCATTCAAAAGTTATTCAAACTTTAACACTTAAGCACCATATATTAAACCGTTAAAACGTGTGAAATCAAAACCTATCAATCAAATGTTGATTGTATTCAATGTGTGTGATGTATGTGATGTATGTATGTATGTATGTATGTATGTATGTATGTATGTATGTATGTATGTATGCATGCATGTATGTATGTATGTATGTGTGTATGTATGTATGTATGTATGTGATGACAATTTGCAATTTTAAAATTTGCAATGAAATTCAAGAAAAGTGAGAAACATGTCAATTGTCTGAAGTTTTTGAAGCCTCTTAGTGGAATACGAACTCTGAAATTAAAGAAAAGAAAAAACTTTTACCGACTAAATTCCACTATTTAATATTTATTCGCGACAGATACGCTTTGAAAAAAGACACTGATGAAGCCTGCATGTTGTAGGCGAACTACGTATCTGTCGCAAATAAATATTAAATAGCGGGATTCAATTGCAAAGTTTTTTCTTTTCTTTGATTTTAGATTTCAATTGTCATTTTCTTCACTTGCTGTTACTCACAATTGCACGCAAAGCAAAAAGCGGAGAAAAGCAGTTAATTTAAGTATATAAGTATAGTGTTGTATAGGATCAAAAATACTAGTGAGTTGATTTTTCCAAATAAATTTGTACAAATTCCAAACAAATTCTGCGCATCAATAGATGCTCTTTTCAATCAATAGATACTAGAGCTTAGAAATGTTATATGAAAAATAGGAAGTAAACGTTGCACGGTAAAAAATTTGTAAGATTTGTTTTCGTTAGTGATATTTTAATGAACAGATGTCTTATGTCATGTATCATGTTTTAATAAATAAATCAAAAAAGACAAGCACTGGGAATCATATCGATCGTATTTCCCATTCTCAAGCATGTTTATGGCGCAGCTTTGGCACTATTTTTCGACCTCATCTTGTTTTCCTAACTCTCTAACATTGTAAAAACGATGCGATCAAGCTAATGACTATCTTTTCATGAAAGTACATTCAAAAGAGGCTTAAGTTTTGATTTTCATGCAAAAATAATTATCTGAAGGAGCGCTAGCTAAGAAATAGTTCCATTTCTCGTTTTCATATCTAATGCTCTATTCAGTAATTTTTTTTAATTCAGATATATTGCAAAATTGAAGCCAAGCAAACCAATAGTAAAATTTTGAGATCAATCATTTTGTTGTAGATATCCTTTTTCTTCAAAAGCGAAATATAATAATAATTTTTCTGAACCCTTGTTTTTCAAAGATGCTAACTTTTGAATGCATGGTATCAATATCAAAATATCAAAAAATCTGCTATGAACAAATACTTCATATTGTCAATTCAAAACAAGTTTCGTATGTGGCTCTGAAGCCCGATAGTTAAGGCCGTCTGTAGACCCGTTAGAGGGTTAATTTCTAATTTTCTATACATATTCATTCAAGTCTGTAAAAATTATCTTTTGTGTTTACATTATTTTTCTATAAATATTATAAAACTAAATAAGGTGTTCATCAAGTAATATAAATGACGCTTACATGTATTTACGCACCCAAGGAAAGAAAATATAATTCTACACAATACGTTGTGAATTTTACTGGCAAATAAGGATTTTGAGGAATACGGAACGGATATTTAAAAATATAGTCTAATATAACATCTATACATCTACAATTAAGTTCCTGAGAAATTAAATAATGATTATTGTGGCAGTAGAAAGGCTAGGTCACGCCGCTAGGTGGATTAATTCGGGTTTTTAGTTTTGAGTTGGTCAAACACATGTGTATCTGGTAGACAATTTTTTTATTTTTTTTTCAAGTAGGGTACGGGACGGTATTTCCAGCCCATTAAGCGATGGCATCTATTCTTTCGGTCTATACCCTAGTTCTAGTGGAAAAACAGTTGGTTTTGACGTTCTTTGAATAAAAAATAGCAGATTACTTATAGTTTCGAGAAAATAGGTATAAGATATTAAAATTGTATGTTGGCGAAGTATATTTATTGGCGAAAGAAAAGGCAAATAGGCTGAATTTAGAAACCTGCTGAAAATACCCTACCACGAGTTTTAGTCAACACAATTTAACTAAAGCGAACTTGTTCAATATTGACATGTCACTCCAATTTTAATTGCTGTGCGGAATGACTATCATTTTAGCTATGCGAAAACTAATCTACGAAGCCCTAGCCAATGAGACACCGGATGCTGCCAGCGTATCCATTGTCTAGAAATTATTATAAGCCAATATTGCTAATAGGTTTATTTCAGGCGCTTTCATATCGGACTGGTGCCAAAAGCAATACCAATCACCGTGATACTCTCCATTCTCCAATGGCGTGCTGCTCCGAAAGCCGAAAGGGTACAGAAACCCACAAGGAGCTTGCTGTCAATGGTAGCGTCTGCACCTATCTATTAGTGTCCGCATAAAATCCAGCAGCATCACATTCGCTGCACCAGTATCGGATATCTGCTATCTTAATTAGCATCATATCATTTATGAACTACAGCCCCGCGTTGGCGGAACACAACCGAGGGACCAAGAAGGACATACTCACCGGGTGAACTCTGGTGCTCGCAATCGTTGCTATGGCTGTTGCCACTTATACAGCTGCTGACCCGACTGGCAGTGACAGGAACACCCGATAAGCTGGAGTCGGCTCCACCGCCACCGACAGCTAATGCTCCATTGACAACCGGTTCGCCAGTGTTGTTATTGTTGATTCCGTTGTTATTAATACTATTATTATTATTATTACTATTACTGTTGCACGAAACCGACACGGCTCCGACCCCAGACTCACATCCACCGGGACCAACGAGATCAGTCCTTTGCACCGAGTACAATGCCGACGATAGGTAATTTTGTGCACTCGATTGCTGTCCGGACTGACCGGAGCTTATCTGCTGGCGCTGGGGTCGCTGGGGTGAAACCGGCGAAATTGGCCCATTACCGTTATGACTGGCAGTGCTACCGAAAGTATTGACATCACTTCCGATCGGAGTTGAACACTGGCTAGCTGATGGAGGGTTATTGCTGCCGTTGTTGTTGTTGTTGTTATTGTTGTGTGTAGTGCAAATGTCTTGACCCAACACTGACGCCACACCGCCAGTCGATAACGAGTATAGCTCTTCAGTATCGGTGCCACTGCCGCCCGTTACTTGAGACGACAAGGATCCCGATTTTTCGTTCACAACCGCACTGCCTCCGATGGCGCCGGCCGGGCCATTGCCACCCACGCGGGACCGGTTCTCGCGCACATAATCGCCGAAGAATATTCGTGACCTGCAAAATGTGGACAAAGAGAAGTAGAGAGGACAAACGTTAAATGGATGGTTTCGGTAATCGGTCAAATACAGTATTAGTAATCATCAACAAATTGGTCAAAAGATCGGGAGAGAATCTAACGATCAAACGTCTCTATGAAATCTACTACGAGGGGAGATGTAGAATAATCTACATAATAAAACATTCCTCTTAGTCATATCATACAGTATTCATTTAATGGAATGTCAATAGATGGCAACTGCAATATCTTCACAAATTTGTAATCACCGGAGCGGGAAGAAAAACAGAGGAGATAGGAAGGGATAGATAAGAGACATTAAACGGCACAATCACATATACATACTAAGTAATTACTCAGCACGGCACAATGTTTACTTTGATTTTAATTCATTTGACTGTACTGCCAAGCTGATTCTGAAAATTTGGGTAAGGAGCATTTGTAGAGCTAGCCTTTAGCTACAATATTGCTGAATGAAGCTTTGCTGTATATTTTGTTTTTACGCTACTATAAGATTGCTACCCCATTAGTAGCTAAATGAACGTTCACAAAGCCAACGTGCTTGCAGCATTGAAGCACCGTAAACACAAAACATACAGCAATGGTTAGCACGATTGCACAGGGTTTCGTAGAGAATTACCAGTCGGGCTTCATTGGGGCTCGCGCAGCTACGGACCACATCTTTATTGATTTCAAAGCAGCATACGATACAGTCGGTCGCGACCCGCAATGGCAGGTAATGCACAATCAGGGGATTCCGGATAAACTGCCGCGACTGGTCAGAACTACATTGGATCGAGTGGTGTACTTCGTGCGCATCTCGGGGAAACTTTCGAGTGACGGCTTATCCTGCATGCTGCTCAACTTCGCTCTGGGGGTGATCCGACGAGCAAGCATCGAAACGAGAGGCACAATTTTCATCAAGGATAGCCAACTCCCAGCCTTGCAGATGACTTTGAGCATAGCCAGGAACTTTGCGACGGCGGAGGCAATCTACGCCAGACTAAAAGCGGAGACTAGAAGGATTAGGCGCAAAATAAATGCGCCGAAGACCAAATACAGGAAAGGCAGAGGCTCAAACAGGAAAGGACAGACTTAGAAGCTCAGACAGGAAAGGAAGAGGATTGCTGGTGACCGCGGACACCAACACATCATCGCACTCTATTTGGCCAGAACAATCCTATTGATGTGTGTTGTCGTGAATCCAATGTAGTGTCAGACTCTTATGATTTTAATATTAGTAGAATGACTTTTAAATCTAGAATAAGTATATATTAGGATCTGTCTGAGCGATACTATCGAAGACTAGTAATAATAAATAAATAAATAAACAAGTAAGGAGATCCAGCGGCGCCCCAGGAGATCCAGGTGGGAAATCGGGCTTATCTTGCCCTTCGCAAACCGTTACGATCAAGAAGCATACACCGCCGCACAAATCTGACGATGTACAAAACCCTTATTAGATCAGAAGTTCTTTATGGACTTGAGGCCGTGACGCTGCTCGCGGCTGACATACTGCATACGCGCCCTTGCCGTGTTCAAGCGGAAGGTATTGTGGACAATATTTGGCAGAGTTTAAACTAAAGGTGGAGAGTGGCGAATACGTATGAGTCACGAACTACAGGCACTGCTTGGAGAGATTCTTATCGTAAAAAAAAAGAAAAAGCAAAGCCATGGGTATAAACGTCCTGTTGAGAACTTGACCCTTCTTCGCAGCCGGTTATTAGAGTACAGGACAATTACGTGGCTAGTGCAACGATCCTACTGACTCTATAGCAGCACCTCCCAACACAACGACTGGCTTGTTCGGTCAGCATCGTACCCCTAAGCGGGCCTATCGTACATCTGGTGAAAATCAGTAGGCTACGATGGGTTGAACACGCGTAAGGATGCCGGATGACAGTGCAATATGGCGCTGAGTGGCCCAAGATCGAGTTGAATGGCGACGACTACTTGAAACAGCACGAGCCTGTTTTTTTTCTGGCTTTTCCAGTTTGTTATGGAAATTAGAACTAACTTTTTCAATTCGCTTCGACGTTTCTACTATTTTTTTTTAGTCTTTTTCAAGGATAGGGGAAAGACTAAAATAAATAGTCAAAATTACGAAACGGACAGTCGACAGGGTAAAATGCAGTCAAATAGTTCGAGGTCCTCTGAAAATGTTCATTGGAGTCTAATGATTGGTTCAATACTACTGTACTGGCTATCATGGAATGGTAAGTGGATGAAGTTACGTTGACGTAACGGTCGTCCGGGTGTGCTGAACTTAAAACGGTAGCATAGAACCGGAGTGGCTCGTGCTGTTTCAAGCACACGTCTCCATTCAATTCGGTCTTGGGCCACTCGTCGCCAATTTCCTAGTCGTCTCAGAAGTCGCCAATCGCTTTCGACCTGGTCGAGCCATCGTGCACGTTGGGCCCCCCTGTTCCTGGTGCCGGTGGGGTTGTTGAAGACGACTATTTTCGTCGCACTATCGTCCGGCATCCTTACGACGTGTCCGGCCCACCGTAGCCTGCTAACTTTCGCTAGATGTACGATGGGAGTCTCCCCAGGCAGTGCCTGTAGCTCGTGATTCATACGCTTCCGCCACTCTCCGCTTTCAGTTTGTACTCCGCCAAATATCGTCCGCAGCACTTTCCGCTCGAACACGGCAAGGGCGCGTATGTCCTCCGTGAGCAGCGTCACGGCTTCAAGTCCATAAAGAACTACCGATCTAATAAAAGTTTTGTACATTGTTAGCTTCGTACGGCTGCGTACGCTTCCTGATCGTTGCGTTTTACGAAGGGCAAAGTCCGATTTCCCGCTTGGATGCGCCGCTGGGTCTCCTTACTAGTGTTGTTGTTCGCGAACTCCTCTACCACATCTAGTTCGTCGACGTCAACGGTTACCGGCCGTGGGAGGCGCGCGTTTGTTTCCTTTGAGCGTCTTCCTTTCATGTATTTGGTCTTCGACGCATTTATTTTTTGCCCAACTCTCCTAGACTCCGCTTTCAGTCTAGCGTAGATTGCCTCCGCCGTCGCAAAGTTCCTAGCTATGATATCGAAGTCATCTGCAAAGCCTAGAAGTTGACCACCCTTGGTAGAAAACGTGCCTCTCGTTTCGATGCCCGCCCGTCGGATCACCCCCTCAAGAGCGATTTCTGCAAGATCTGTCGGATAGTAAAAATTTGGTCCGTAGTTGCGCGAGCCCCCATGAAACCCGCCTGATAATTCCCTACGAAACCTTGTACTATCGGTGACAACCGGCGTAACAGGACCTTGGAGAGTACCTTGTAGGCGGCGTTTACCAGCGTAATACCACGATAGTTGCAGCAGTCTAGCCGATCACCCTTTTTGTAGATGGAACAAACCACTCGTTCCAACCATTCCTCCGGTAGCTTTTCCTCCTCCCAAATCCTCGAAATAACCCAGTGTAGAGCCTTTGCTAGCGTTTCTCCGCCATGTTCATAAAGCTCTGCGGTAGGCCGTCCTTCCCAGCGGCTTTATTGGTCTTCAGCCCGATTTCTCGTTTGACTTCTTGGAGATCAGGTGCTAGGACATTACTATCTTCCATGTGCGCTCCTAGGTTGATTTCCGTTCCGTTCCGAAGTCGCAGAAGGAGACTTCGCCGTTGAGGTGTTCGTCGAAGAACTGCTTCCACCTGTCAACCACCTCGCGCTCGTTTGTAATTAGATTCCCTCCCTCGTCCCTACACATGTTTGGTTTCGGTATGTAACCCTTCCGAGTTTGGTTCACCTTCTCATAAAACTTGCGCGTGTCATTAGCTCGGAATAGTTGCTCTAATTCTTCACGATCTCTGTCCTCCTTTTGGCGCTTTTTCCTCCTCAGGATCGTGGTCAACTGGTTCCTAGCTCGTCGGTATTTGGCCAGGTTCTCTCTAGTGACAATACTTAGATAATTTTTCCAAGCAGTTTTTTTCCCTCCACCGCTTGTTGGCATTCCCCATCAAACCAATCATTTTGTGTACTCCGAGGCTCAATACCTAGTGCCAATACCTCTCCGATGGCCGGAAACTTAAAACGGTGCGACTGGTAATTTCCGTAAGGACGGTCGTGACTCAATCTGGATCAATCGATCCTCTGAGTCGAAGTGCAGAAGGGCTTCCGAAAATGTTAGTAAGGGCATGTGATGCTACTACCATGCTAAAAAAGGTGAAACCGAGGAACCAACGTCGACCAGTTCATTGATGGAATGAGCAACTCAACAACTTCCGCAGTAGTTGCCTCAGAGCCAGAACACGAGTACAGATAGCGAGAATTTTATAAAGGTTTTATTGCGGTATTAATCATTACCTCTGGGTTTATTGTGGTATTGCGCAATACCAAGAGGATACGAGTCCAATCACACTTATAGCTAGCTAGAAATCCATAATAAAACTGTTATTGTCAATTACAAGGAAAATTGTACCTTCCAAAGTGCGATATCGCTCATAAAAGTGCTATTTTGCATTAAATCGTTTTGGTCTCTTCGGCGTACTTATTGCTTGGAATATAACGAAAAAGTGCGTCGAAGATACCGAAACGATTTAATGCAAAATAGCACTTTTATGAGCGTTATCGCACTTTGGATGGTACAATTTTCCTTGCAATCAGCAATAATAAAGCAAATTTATTGTGGTTGCTTATATTACCACGTTAAAACTTGTTGGCTGCACCACGTCTCCTATAAACTTACCATAAGTGTGGTGCAGCAACACAAAATGGCGCACCAATCAAAATTGATCTTAGCGCGGTTACTTGTCAAGCCGCAATGAATCTGTTAGTTATATGGAGCTATTAAAACGGTAACACCCTGACCAAACAGTTTTTTTTCCGCTATTATGAAGAATACCAAAGTTCAACACCAAAATCATTTTTTTATGCGAAGCCATATTGCCATATTTTACTATTTTGTTTTAGCTCGCAAACAACTATTCATCAAAGCGAAGTATTTTGCAGAAAGAAAGTTATTATCAATCGGTTTTCTTGTCAGAGGAAGCAACTAAAATGATTTTGCTGGAAATTAAGATTGACTAGCTGAATATTTTCAATTTGTTAAAACAACCAGTTTTTGAAAATTGCTAAATTTCAGTGGCCCGCTGCTTTGGTCGACCTATCATATCAAAATGCACGATGAAATTAAATGCGGCACATGGTGCAAACCAACGAAATTGCTTAAAAATTAATAAATATTCTATGGGATATTTTATTCTGGTCGCTATAAACCAAATCGTTCAGAATGATCTGTCAGTAAAACTAAAACTTTTCTGCTCACGGATATATTTTCAAATTAACAAAGCTAGCGAACTTATTTAGCGTTTGCCAGAAAAGCGAAAAGCTTTTTTAAATTATGGCGATGGCTGTCAAGCAGCGAAAGCTTAATCGGTTTTATTGATGCTTTCAGCAGAGCGTGATACGGCTACTTGAGCTTATAACCTGATTCTTATAGCGGTTATGAAAACATTCTGAGGAGTGGGCCACTTGGCCAGAAAGCAGTTTTATAGCGGTTATCAGAAAGTTCTGGTGGAGCTCATAGTTTTATTAGCGGTTTTATGAAATTGGTAATGAAAACCACTATACGAACGTAATATAACTTGGACTTGTTACTTGGGAGTTAACAGCTTCCCGCGTAAAAGGGGAGCAGTACTGAGTCGTGCAGATGGTGAACCATAGGATGCTCACATTGGCGATCCATTGCCAAATTGAACCTTCGGGGTGACTTTAGAGGTAAAATAAGAGATAAGAATAACGGAATATATTTTGTAAAACAATATATTGGCTCTTCGGGTAGAATTCCGAATGCAAGTGATGGCTTGCTTCGGCTGGCGTTTGTCTTGCTAAGTGTAGTCGCAACAACAAACGAAACTGGCCGGTGATTAAAGTTATACTGAAAACAATCCCTCTTACTCTGCCCACTATCTAGTAAGTTTGCGTAGTCTAAATCGCCCGATTATTGCAACAGATCCTATAGGAGATTAACATTTGAATCTGGTGATTTGTCGATAGGTTCGTAAAACAACATCTGTTAAAATTTCTATTGTGTGGTAGTAGAAATTACCATTAAGTAGGTTCGAACGTATATTACGATTAAGTCTGGAAAAGCGCATACCTAATTCGTGTTGTAGTTGAGCCGGCGAAATGCTATGTCCAACGTATATTAAGAGTGAGCCAGTGGTAGCCCACGGCCAATGTATATTAGAGTTGAGCCGATAAAAGGCCTTGGCCAATGCGTATTAAAGATGAGCCAAGAAAAGGCCATTATTGGCAACGCAAATTGAGATTGAGAGAAGAAAATAACAAATACAAAAAATATGACGGTTGTGTCAGAAAATATCTATGGCCAAAGCATATTGAGATTGAGTTGGGAAACTCACAGCTAACAATTGTTAGGTTAGAGTCGGGAAAAGTCCAGCCCTAATACCTATGAAAGTTTAGTCACTATGATGGGGTCGGATCCCACCGCTGTCACCATATGCAGCTTAACCTTTATTGACCTGCTAAAATCCTACTTAATCCTACTATAACACGGAACAAAAACTCTTCAACCCTACACTTTCACACGAGTAGTTCTTAACTTCTAACGGAACACGAAATTCTCTCTAAACCTACATTTTCAACACGAATATCTGACCCTTGCTCGCGGCGTCGCCAGCGGTATTTATAACAGCTCTTAATTGTTCGTGGTAAGAAGTACTAGAACAGCTGCTGAGAAAAAAAGAGAGTAGAGCGGGACTTTACATTAATTCTATGAGAGTTTCAGGTGGCACGCGAAACCCTTCACACATGTACTACGCTCACATCGCACGATTCGACGTACAATGTTTGTTATGTTCCATGCGCAAACGTTTTCGCTTGCCCCTGAAACGGTCAGAGAAACAAACTTTACAAAACCGCACCGAAAGGTAAAACTTTCGCTGTTGCGGAAGCTTCGGTCAATGTTAACCGTCAATGCTAGCGTTTGTCAATGTTACCCGTCCGGGCGCGCTTCTTGGCACTGACGATACACTAAGACCAATGTTTTGAAAACGTTGAAACGTTGGAGAATATCATGACCATTAAATTCAGGAAGGTAAGATTCATAGACGCGCAATATCAATGACAAGACATGGTAGATACTGGGACGATTATGCGTTTCTTAAAAAATATTTGAGGTCGTCCCTTTACAAAACGGAGAGTACTTCCTCTAAGGCTATGCATGAGACTTAACTAATTTCAATCTAACAAACAATAATAATTTGACGGCTGCCACAACAATGTAAGTAATCTGTAATTAACCTGAAGCAATAGATTATATTGAATTGTTTATTTTTCTCAGGGGGAGGATGTGGCATCCTTTTTTTACAGCATATTAGAGGACTTGCCTGTAATGTGTAATGTGTGTTTATTACACATTATTTGGGTAATTTCCGGTAGCGTGTAACTGGTACAGAGAGAAACTGTGGGAGTCAATTAACAGCTTCCCGCATAAATGGGGTCAGTAGTAAGTCGGGCAGAAGGTGAACCACAAGATATCCCACTTAGCTAAATGTATTTTTAGATGCGTAATTGGCAGTATAACTGTTCTATTCATAGTCATTGTCGGAACCAAAAACCTTCATTTGAATTACTTTACGAAGGGAATATTAAGACAAATGTCAACAAAATAACGCTACTTACTGGTAATCCGACGGAACCTGCGGAGAGTATTTCCTTCGATGGTGATAGGTAACATTTCCAACCGGCATTGGCACTTATTGAAGACGCGAACAAATTGTTTTTATCCCAACAAGCCGCCGTTTGACGCACCTTTTTCCGCCTCTAGATAGCAGTACTGACGTTTACCATTCCCAATTCGATTGCACTTTTTCGTAATTCCAGCATTGCACTCCGAACCGTCTATTTTCAATAGCACCGACGGCCTTCACATTCCACTTCAATTGCTCCAATCACAAATTGGCACATAAATGCCGTCACCGATGACAACAAATCCATTCTCATTTTAATTGTTTGCACTTGATTATATTTTTCCACCACCACCCGTAGCACTTCACTGGCGGTCGCTGGTGCAGCCAATTGAAATCCGATTAGTTCGTTTTCGGTTCGGTTGCAATTCGTTGGGACAAAACATTTGCATCAATCAAATCGCCGCAAAACTGCCGTCTGCGGTCGACCTCTAACCTGCTCCTCCCGCACTGGAGCTAGCTGATTCATCGAACGAATGCTGGTAATCCCGGCTGAATCGAAACCCTTTTCAATTTATTTAAATTGCATCATCGCGCTCTAATTTCGAACGTGTGGAAATAATTCTCTGAACCGGCGAGACCCCTAACATCCATCGATATCCAGCGGTAGCCGTAGCTTAAAAATTTTTCTTTGATGTTTCATCAATTACCGTTCTCGGAATAACTCATTTATGGTAAATATTATCATAATTCCCATTCCACTTTACAACGCTTACTTTTAGGCACACCTTTTTTCCGACTGCTTTTCAAACAACTTTCGCACTTCTAATTGGGTTTCAGCAACGAACTCATCGCCTGCGACAAGCAAAGCATCCGCGAGTTTACCTTTTGCCACGGCATAGAAAAGAAGAAAAACTGCTCCGCCGCAGACGATCCTTGGTTTCACTCAGCAACAACGCACTGATAAACTGGTAAGCACCATTTTCTCCAATACACTCAAAAATAGGCCGAAAACTTTCAAGTGATTCTTCAGTTGCCCGTTGTCCGTTTCCAACCGGTCAGCACAAACGCCCACTCTATCCTACCAGCTCGAGGCCATTCCCGGCAGCAGCAACACAATATTCAAGGCAGGAAAAATCACTCTGCTTGCACTTGAAAACTATATTCCACTGGTGCGCTCAGTAAAAAACTTTTCCCATGATTACAGGAAGTGCTTACTTACACGCCGCTCTCAGCTGGCCTCCATCCGATCTCGTCTCTAGCTTTAATTTCGAAGCTGAACGAAAGCACTTGCAGATCTACATAAAATATGTATCGTCTAATTTTTGTTCAACTTACATGGAAAGAATTGGTGCTCCATGAGAGAGGTTCAAAGTACAGCGCGCACATACACAATCATACGCGTAGCAGGAGCAGACGAGCGCACCAACACCAGCCGAAATGAGGACAGCAAAAACAAATAGATTACGAAAATGTTCCTTCGCAGAGTTTCCACCTGACAGCATCAACACCGAATGCGAACGGCCACCCGAGCAGGGGAGCGACACCCACACAGATACGTACACTGACTGTACGGTGGTGGTTGTGGAGTGCATGGCAGCTTCCCACCCCAATAATGAAACATTGTAGGTACCTACCTACTTCTCAGAGGCCAACTTGCTAACATGTTAGTCGAATGTTTTTTATCCTGCAGATGATAACCCATAATAGAGAGCATTCGAATATCGTGCACAGCAGAATATAACGAAAGGTCATTCTTGTTAAACGTAGAATATGAAGCTCATTATTCTCCGCATGCATGGGTCGAATCCTTGGTGCTTTCATTTTGGTAACCTATGCTGGCTAACCCACATGTTGGCTTGTTTTGTGCTGAAAAGTATTCTTTGTCTTTCCCTGTGGTTATTTTTTTAAGTGGAGGTTCAGAATAATCAAGCGAAAGTGGTCCAATAACATCAGGATTAACTTTAGCGCTCTTCAGTTCCACATAAATGCAAATTCTAAAATTCTTTTTTTTTTAATGACAGAATCGCTTTCACTACTGCAGTTTTTATTGCAAATACCGCTCAACCAGGTAATTCCACCCAGCAGTATATTCTATCGGTATTGCGTTGGAGTCCCGGATAACTAGCTAAATAAGAGACTAAACTAAACTAAATGACCGAGCTTGCTCGGGATTGAAACCTCCCACCTTAAATTTCACCCCCCCCCCCCCCCCCTTGCCACCCGATTCCTGATACTTGTATTGAGAAAAAGATCTATCAGACTTACTGGCACCGTCATCCGGGGATACTTGCAACACCGGGGTTATTTGCAACACTTCAGCGCATCGCGTTTTTGACAGCTCTAACGCATTTGTTTGTTAACAAAACCCCCAGGTAACCAATAAGCATTAAAATAAGCAGTAAATCTGTCGTTTATTAGCATCCCTGGCGTGTTATACTGCAGGTTGTTGTTTATCAGCTTTTTGACTGCATAACTGTTGTAAATTGGCATCTACAATTCTATTTAAATTCTTCTTGTTGGTAACTAGCTGCAAAATGGCATTGTCAGCACTATAAGAGGGCTAGCAGTAAAGTAGCCGCATATTTTGCCAAAATAGCATTTAAGTAGCATTTAAGGCAACTTAAATGCTTATTGGCTTGCTTTTAAATTGCATTGGAAATGCTTATTGGTTACCTGGGCCATTTGTAGCTAATGCCGTTTTGAAGAAGGGAAGTTTACCTACATATTGTTCAGTTAAGTTTGATTCATTATATCATTGTTTTACTTGTTTTTAAACGATTGGAAAATAATTTCACTTTCAGAGTAGGAAAAATGGGTATGCAAAGTTGCGTCAGTTCTTTAATATGAGCTTGTACTTTTTTCGATTAGTTGCTGTGCACAATTAGTGCATCATATAGGCTAACAAATAATAACTTCGAACTTTGTTTACGTTTTGAACTTGGAGAAGAAACGATGAATTCGTGTTTTTTTTTTCAATATGGCGCGGCTTTCAGCATTATCCTACATCGTACATCTGTACGATGTTATCTTCTCTGCTGCGATCTCCTTACTTACATTTTTACTTTACTTTGTCGGCGACAATCCGGTTATCGAATCAATGCCGAATTCAGGAGCCGTCTCCACATTACTCGGTCTTGGGCTGCCACTCTCCAGTCGCCCCTAACACCCGCTGCTCTAGCATCCCCGTCAACAGCGCTCTTCCAACGGGTACGGGGTCTGCCTCGAAGTCGTCGGCCTCTGGCGGGTTCTCTGCTAAATATTGTTTTCGCTGGTCTCTCATCCGGCATCCTTGCTACGTGGCCAGCCCATTGTAGCCTGCCGTATTCTAATCGCTTCACAATATCCGCATCTTTGTATACTTGGTATATTTCATGGTACCACACTCCTTTGTCTAATACGGCACCAAGAATTGATCGCAGGATCATACGCTCGAAAACGCCAAGAGCTCGTCGGTCGCTCTCTTTCAACGTCCACGCTTCGTGGCCATAAAGTACCACCGGGAGAATTAGCGTCTTATAGAGCGTGAGTTTTGTACGGAGTTGTAGGCTACGGGACCTCAGCTGGCTACGTAATCCGTAGGAGGCCCCGTTGGCAGTCATTATCCGCTTTTTACTTCACGGCTCACATCGTTGTCACATGTCACTAACGTACCAAGGTAAACAAATTCGTTGACCACTTCAAAAGTATCTCCATATATTACCACCGCAGTCCCAACAACCGAAAGGCTACCATGCTCTCTACCAGCCACCATAGACTTTGTTTTGGTAGAAGCCCTATCCTCGCAGCTTCCTCTTTAAGATTCGAGTACGCTTCTTCCACAGCTCTACGGCCAAGACCGATGATATCGATGTCTTTCACGAACCCTAAAAGCATATGAGATTTCTTGAGGTGGTACAGCTTCTCTGCACGCCGGCCCTTCGAATAGCACCTTCCAATACAATGTTGAACAGCAAGTTCGATAGTCCGTCACCTTGCTTCAAACCATCTAACGTCACAAACGAGTCCGATGTCTCACCCGCTATCCTGACGCTTGATTTTGAACCATCAAGGGTAGCACGTATCAGCCTAATCAGTTTTGTTGAAAAACCATGTTCAAGCATAATCTGCCACAGCTCGTTTCGTTTAACTGAGTCGTATGCCGCCTTGAAATCCATAAACAAATGGTGAGTCTGCAAGTTTAATTCCCGGAATTTATCTAGGATCTGTCGCAAGGTGAACATTTGGTCCGACTGGTATTCGCCAACAAAGGTTTTCTGCAACGGCCTCAGCCTGAGAAACAGGATGCGGGAGAGAATTTTGTATGTAGAATTCAGGAGAGTAATGCCTCGATAATTGCTGCATTCAAGTCGATGGCCCTTTTTGTAAATAGTGCATATGATCCTTTCCGACCAGTCCGTAGGTAATTCCTCCTCAGTCCATACCTGAAGTATAACCTGATGGATTTGCACAATACAGCTGTTCGCTCCCGAATTTCAAAAGTTCGGCGGGGATGCCGTCCTTTCCAGCTGCTTTCCTAACCTCGTCCAAAGTTGATGGATCCACAGCTTATTCATCATCCTCAATCGTTATCCTGTGTCTGTTGACCGCTCCTGACTGCCATCTCCTACTGCCATTGAAATTATGAAAAATTCCACTTGCCTTGAAACGACAATTCGAAGTTCATATTAAAAAAAACGAAATTGGGAAGCACATTTTTGTTTAAGAGTAGCTTATTAAACTATTGTATAGCTAAAACCAATGGAGCAAGCGCTTCTTAAGCTGTTATACAACAAAAATGTTCCTTGGGATGCTTCTAGTATCTCTTGTTTTACTGAAAACACACTCAAAATAACTAAAAATAGACAATCGCAGCTTGAAATTAAAATTAAAATCATAAGAAATGCAAAATCAAAGTGTGGCAAGTAACCTCGTTTACTGGGTAATTTGCAACACCCCTATTTTCAGTTTATTCTACAGATTCATTTAGTTAATATTCTTTCTCATAATTATAAATCAAAAGTACTAACAGTACTACAAGTTTTGGCTGCTTAAACTTGGACCTAAACGGTGCACTTCGAAAGTTATATTAAGTCAAAGTTCAAAAGTGTTGCAAGTATCCCCGGATAACGGTACAGAAAGGAACTTTGACAATTTCATATGCTTGAAAATGTGCGCTATCTTTTCGCTTCTGACTGTCGTACAAAATTTGTGCCCAGGAAACTGTTTAAAGTCTGCCTTAACGTAGTTTCATTGTCCATCCCCACGTAATTGAGCTTCTTTGGCACGACTATGTGACACAGTTTCCGGAACTGTGTTTTGACCATCTTGTTTTGTTTATTGTCGCGATTTGAAACTAGGTACTACTTTCGACAGTCCAGCTCGTTTTTTTTCATTGCTTGATGCACGGTTGAATACGACACTTCCACCTTGTTTGCGACCTCTCAAACGGAGGATGAAATTCCACTTGAAAGCACTTGCCAGTCTTTTTGTCGTCACTGCGGTTTCCGACTTTCGCATTGCACTCTATCCATGCTTTCTGGCTATCAAAAAGAGTTCCCCGAAACTCTTCATTTGTGACAGTTCCTCTCGCCTCTTTGAACGATTCCGCTAACTCGATGAGCAGGTACAGTATTCCCCCGCTAATCCGACGACTCAATATTCCGGATCTCGCTAATCCGGACAACTCTGAGTTAAAAAGTATTGTACTTAACTTTTTTCAATCGAACTTTGCCTTCGGTGAGCGCCTCCGTTAGAGTCAGGATGGTACCCCTTCTAGCTAAATGGAAATGGTGCTCCTTCTAACTACGTTGGATTCAACCATGACCTCAATTTTTTCATCGCTATTCTCAATAGACTAATGTGCTTGCGCTTATTTCGAAACTGACTGAGCTTTTAAAAGTATTTTGTTGAAGAAATTATGCATTACTGAATATAAAACAAGCTTGCTGCGTACTTACGACAAATATTTCCGAAAATTTTCAGAGTGGTACGTATAATGGAGTCCCTACATTGACGTTAGTTTCCGTTAGTCCGGTTATAAATTTGTCGGATTAGCGGGGTGATACGCTGTGGTACGATACGCTGTTCCTACAGAGACTATAGATTACAGAGGCGACAAGGCACCCCTAAATTTTGAATTAAAACGGAGAGAACCATCACGAATAAAAGTAACTCTCCGTCTAGTTTCAAAATTTAGCGGATTTTGAGTGCCTTGTCACCTCTGCAATCTATAGTCTCTGTAGCTGTTCCTCATGCTTGGACTCCATTATGATAATCAAAAAGCAAATATCAAAAAAAAAAAAATAGCGGTAGCATTCTGCACGCTGAGTCCTTCAAAAGAAGGGGTGTTCAGGTGTCTGAAATGCACAATAAAAAGAACGTAACAGACCTCACAATCCCTAGACAAGTAGAGGTACTGGTTTGCTCATTGTATTCAAGGTGAATTATCTTGCACAAAAGATACTGTTCAATTGGATGGGACTCAACGAATATTCTGCCTAATTATCTCTGCAGCTACCATGCCGATCATCATCTACTAACTTTTACCGAAACAACTGTTGGTCGATTACTATCAAAATTCGGAAGCGAACCAAAACAAGTTTGACGCTACTTGTGCAACAAACCTAACCTGTAAAAATCCACTGATGCCAACGCCAATACCGTGTACCCCCGTTGGTATGACCTTCTTTAATCTGAACATTTTTAATCTGTACCCCGGTGGTATGAATGCGTTCACATTAAAAACCGATCAAGCGTCACACACAATTGACGTTAAAGTAGACCGGTAAATTAAAAAAAAGCAAAAAATCTTAATACGTTTCCTCTTGCTCAGGAGCTTTGGCAATATAGCTCATATGCAACTTACCTCTCTCCGGCACTCAAAATAGACCATTTTAGTCGAAACTGCCGAGCCAATTTCGTCTTATACAAACCGAACCTTTAGAATTCGCGCATGTTTGAAATGTTTTCAAAACGTTTGTTTTCGTCAAATCAAAACAACAAGTTCATAGGGTGGACATCTTGCGCGTGTGTGAAAATGAATAGAGTTGCCAAATATTCAGATTAAAAATTAACTCGCCCAATCTGAACGAGCTGTTTTTCATATTAGCGGGGGTTGAGTGTACTAGTCCAGTCTAGTCAGGGGAGATCTATCGGTAAGGAATTGTGAAACTCACATGTGAAGGTGACCATAATTTTCAATGACGCTCTTGCTACTTTTTTTCTCACCGATTTGCTGCTCTTGCCTGCATATGTAGCTTCCGAAAAGTTTCTTGGTTTGTTTTATTTATGCTAAAAATCAGATAAATGCATTATCGGGATCAAAACAATACAAACGACAATTGCGCTGCGTGTGTGGGTTTGAGTTTCTGTCAACTGCAGCAGACAAAAATAGAGTTGCGAGTCCCCTGGCTCGAAATCAATCACACGTCGTTTGGTCCATGACAGTACAAACGTCATGGACCAAACACCATCTGCGGTAACGAACACATGTATGGAATTTGACAGCAATAGATCCCCCCTGAGTCTAGTACAAGTACGTAAACAAAAGAGAAAAAAACACATCTAGTGGTGGTACAAAAACTGGCCGGAGGGACGTCGGCAACAGAATGCCTGTTTCTAAAATACTACCCCTGAATAGATAATGGTTTATCTTTTCGACGACAGGAGGAGTCGATTCAACTTACATATTGACAAAATTCTAGCTGTTTTAACAATTTAATAGCTACATGTGATGATTTTATATTGCTAAAACGGTTCTAATAGCTAAAATGTTGTCAATTTGTAAGTTAGTTCAGAATTGGGCACTGATTTGAAAATAATGCTAGCACGGTATGTTGATTTCCATGCAACGGAGAGTTCTTTAAAAATTCATTGCGGATATAGTTATCCGTGATTTTTTCTATTAACTTAAGAAGCATTGATGTCAGACTTATTGGTCTGAAAGCCTTTTGCAAGGTTTTCACTTTTTTCTCTGTCTCAGGTATGCCTACTTTCCGCCAATTCTCCGGGTATGTCCCAAAGTAAAAGTTGCTCGAAAAATGTCGATAAGCTCGGACATTATAGCGTTGTCCATTTTCTGTAAGACAGCATATTATCGAAATAATGCAAATATTTTTGAACAACCAATTGTGTTGTGCCAGGGAATTGTTCACTAGAATTCATAGCATTTTTCTCTAGTGATCACCAAGCGCGAGGCCCCCCTGACCGCACAGGTTTGCCGGCCTAAGCGCCGGCTCTGATCAGCTGCTTCAGTTTGTCCGGAAACCCGTACTCGTGCATTATCTGCCATAGATATTGGCGTTCAACTGTATCGCATGTTGCTCTGAAATCAACGAAAATATGATGCGTAGACACGTTGTACTCTCGACATTTTTGGAGGATTTGTCGGAGAGTAGAAATTTGATCCGTAGTAGCACGGTCCCCCATGATGCCCGCCTGATACTGCCCTACGAATTCTTTTGCTATTGAGGATAGACGGCGCAACAAAATCTGGGAGAGCACCTTGACGAAGACGGGTCGGGCAAGATATACTCGGCCGTCAATAAGGTCAGTACCGCGGTGCTAGGCGAGGCACCTCCGAGCGCACGAATAACTGGTTTGACGAGGAATGCTAACCAAGCGTTCGTTGGAGAGGAAAAAATAGAGCTCAAAGAAATTATCTAAACAATGCCACGAGGAAGAGTTTGGCCAATTATCGACGAGCGCTGAGAGAGTACCAGACGGGCTTTATGGAGGCTTATACTACTACAGATCAAATTTAATACTCCGATTAAACCTCGAGAAATGTTGGGAGAACAACGTCACCACGCAACATATTTTCGTGCATTTCAAAGCGACATACGAAACAGTCAAGCGTGAACAGTTATGGCAGATAATGCACGAGAACCGTGTTACGGGCAAACAATCGCAGCTGATGGAGGCTATCCTGGAGTGAGGGATATGCTACGTGCGTGTTTCGTGGTCCTTTCGAATCGTGTAGAGGGTTGCAGCAAGGGAATAGAATGTCCTAAATGTTATTCAACTATTGAAGGTGTAATCCGGTGAGTGGGCATCGAAACGAGAAGAATGAAGGAGGAGAGTGAAAATAACCAATTTCTTGCCTTCGCAGACGACATTGATATCATTACTAAAAACTTTGGGATGGCGGATGCAATCTACGCCAGACTGATGCAAATCGATGCGTCAAAAACCAAATATAAGGTAGGTAGTTCAGCTTTCGCGTTCACCCGCGGGTTAAATTCAACGACGCATTTAAACTGGAAGCTGGACCCACTTTTCCTTCCGTTTCGATCAAGGAGCGCACATGCAAAGCGTGCATACATGCATTTTCTGTATTTGGACGGAAGGTGTTACGTACTATTTTTGGCAGAGTAAAAACGGAAAGCGGAGAGTGGCGCAGGCGTATGAACCACGAGCTGCAGGCAATACTTGAAGAAATTCTAATCGTACATCTGCAGAATGTTAGGATGTTGCGCTGGGTTGGCCACGTTGCAAGGCTATCGGACGACTGTGCATCGAAATCTGTTCTCTTCAAAAACCCCATCGGCACCAGGAATAGAGGGACCAGTCTGAAGCTGACTTGCGAATGTCAAGACGCTCAACCAGTTGACGACGAGTAGCCCAGAGTGCTTGTTACTGGAGACAAGTTCTAGCACGAGCCACCACGGCTTCATGCTGCTAGAGGAGGACATAATCTTTGCTGTCGGTAAACTGACAACTCGGGTTGGTTAATGTAATGCCACAGACAAACAGACATATCTCTTAGAAGAAAAATCAACAAAATCGTACCTTATCGTACCTCACATTTAGCCTCAACACTAGCACCATCTATGATTGACATTCCCTAATATCAAATAGCAACAGGAGTATCTCTCGAAGTAGCAAGTATTTTTTTATGGGGAATTCTTTCGTCAAAAAGCACCACTTTGACCAAAACGGAGACATTCCCAACTAAGCCCAAGTTTGAAACGATGGTTTGATCGGTACGAAGAATGAAAAACGAGTGTTATGTCTGTTTGTCTGTCGTGATACTTTGGACACTGCCTATTGCGTGATGGCCAAATAATCAAACACATCCTGAAATCGTACGCAAACTCGAGTAAAAATGATCTTTCTACAACCTATCTCGGTGGATCTTGATTAACAGTTGACGTGCACTGAAAGTGGCCAATTTTGTTATGGATCATAAAGAATTAGATCATCAGAAAGTATACACTCTCAAGCATAATTTTAACGGGTCATTGTGAAATTTTAGCTAATCTAGACCAATCGCGGAAAGCATACTATGCTTTTGAAATCTTCTTTGGAGCCATTTTCTTCACGGTTCACGATTTCTCAACTTCCCAAGCACCGATGATATAACTGTACACGGTCTGACCACTGTAGTGGTCATTAATGCCACTAATATTTTTCTCTTTTTTTAGTTGTGTCCAATCATTAACTATCATTACTATCATCATTACCATTACTAATTATCATTAACATCATAACTTTTTAATGTGAATTTGTTCAAATTACCAGGGTCAAGATAAAAAATGGGCATATTAGAGAGGGGATATGGTATATCCCTTCAAGCACTAAGCCATCCGTCGACTCACCGTCGACAAAAATACGAGTAAGGAGATTAAAAAACGCATTCAAGCACGAGATGAACCAGCTCACGGCTGAAAATCTTGAAAATAAAGAGGAAAAAACGCATTCAAGCTGGAAGTCGAGCCTAATCTTCCCTCCGCAAGACGCTTCGATCAAGAAGCATACGCCACCATACAAAGCTGACGATGTGCAAAACACAAATCTACGGACTTGAGACAGTAACTTTGCTTACGAAAGACATACGGACACTTGCCGTATTTAAACGAAAGACGTTATTTTTTTGTGGCGGAGTACAAACAGATAGCGGAGAGTGGCTTATGCGTATGAACCACGAGTAGCAGACACTGCTTGGAGATTCGCATCGTATACCTCACGAAAGTTGGCAGACTACGGTAGGCCGGTTACGTCGCAAGGATGCCGGGCGAATGTGCAGTGAAATCCGTTCTCTTCAAGACCCCAACCGGCACCAGGAATAGAGGGGCCAAATCTGACTTGCGTGTGTCGAGACGCTCAACGAATTGGTGACGAGTAGCTCCCCAACAAACATTTTTGTTGTATAATAGCATATCAACCGCTTGTTTACTGGATATTGGTTGTGTAATGGTTGAATAAACTGCTCTTCAAATAAAATGTTTGTTGGGTCAATCCCGAGTACAGTGGAGAGGAGTTTTCGATGGTAGAAGAAGAAGTTAGTTAAAAGTAACTTCAAAAAGAAAAAATATAACTTTAAATAGTCATATTTAAATTGTCGAAACAAATTCAAGCAGTCTTCGCATCATGTTATCAATTTTTAATGAGTGTGAAGCACAAATCAAGTAAAATTAAACACTTCTTTCGTCCATTTTGGTGCTAATTGATAGTAATACATATGTGCCTAGAAAATCAGCAACACAACTGCACAACCTTTAGAGGAAAAGCAGAATAAATTGTTCGCATTACGATTTGTAAACAATAATCACTAACGAGGAGCAACCGACGAGTCAATCGAGTGCTGACAGTAACATCAACATTGCACCGTCCTCCCACAGACTGCAGAACGCCTACAGCTACGATCTCAACTGCTCTATCATCTGGTTTGGCGAACAACACGCACGCACGCACCCGTGCGTCTATGTTGGTGCTGGCGCGTGACTTCATGCGTTTATCTTCCCACTTGGCACAAATGTCACTTGGCCTCTTCTTACTTAACCGAAAGCTCCACCCGGGCCCACCCAAAAGCGCCTTCGTGGTTTTCCTCCCAAGGCCCGACTGAACCATTGTTCGGCGGTTCGCCTATTCGCACGCTCACAAGTGGCAATCCGTTCAGGCAAACAAGCGTGCACTGGTGTTGGTGCGTTTGCGGACAAACCGTGGTACGAATATTTATGTAGCAGAACGGAATATAGGAACACTATCCTGAAACTGCTGGCGATCGATATTTTATGTACGAAAATTTTGACATTTTCTAGGACACCATTACTTTTCCCTGTTTGTTAGGAATTTTTCAACATCGAAACTAATTTAACTTGTTATATTCTTCACCTTTGAATGCAAATATCACATTTCAACTTTTTCATCAAACTGCTCACGTTATCCTTTTCCAAAACGAAATCATTTGCAGGCTACCAACACCCCGATAAGGTTCACACCGATTTCTCACGATTTCACTCAATTATTTCTTTACCAAATTTGATCTTCACCGCGAAATGTACCGAAGGCTGTTAAGCAAATCTTTCACGAGAATTTAATCGCGACAGAAATTATTCCGGAACATGAAACGCCCTAACCCACCAGTCATAGAGCCCATGTAAATTCCGTATTAAACGCGTTTTGGAGCGACTGCCTTAGCGTACGTTTTTCATCCACCTACGAAGTTTCTAACACTCTACCAAATTAAGATCTGCAAACATCATCCATCACTGACAGAAAATAGTTTGTTCACTATCCGGAATTCAAGTTTTCGCCTTTCACGACCGACGGCCACCGCCGACACGACAAGTGGACTGCGATTCACTTGTTTTTTCCTTCGCGTTCGGTTAAAGTCTGCGGCACTGTAGCTACAAAGAATGTGACAGCAACAGCAGCTTTGCAGACAGGATAACGTCGTCCGTCGCATCAGCAGCGTGGTGACTCTCGAGACTCTCTCTCTCTCATTTTCTTCTGATGGAATTTCCACTCTGTTTATGATTCGGCATTGCGAAGCACGGAGTCCTCAGTGTGGTGTGATGGAGTTTTCCTACTTGCTCGCATTTTCCGCGCCCGCTCAGCTTAACGAATCCGTATCCGTACACATATGTTGAAACTCTATCGTCGCATGTGTGTGTGTGCGGGTGTTATCCTTGTTGGTGGGGTTGCTAGAGGCTCGTATGCGAAACGGTTGGAAACTGAACCCGGTGCTGCAGGAATCGTTGCATACAGCGAAGGAAAATCTCATCTACGGAAGTTGAGGTAACTCTTTTTTACGCAGGGTGGTAATGTTTATTATTGTTGTTTCAATTTCTTTTAATAACGGAAAAAGTTCCAATTAAAAGTCATTGAAATAATTTTTAATTTAAAAACTTCAAGGTACCTACATTTACGCATGGGATGAACAAAACGTCACCATTTGACGTGGTATTTAGTTTATCAGTTTATTAGAATTAGTGACTCTGCAATTATTATTTTAAGTTTTGGGGGTTCAAATCCACGGACTCGACCGTACCGAACCAAGTCACCAAATCAAAAAAAAACAGGAGGGTTGTGTTCCAGACACGACCGCTTAGTTGGCGTAGAACTACGTTAGACGGGTTTTTGCGTAGAAAACTTGAATATTAACGAAAACTTGCTACACCATATTGTTCAATGTGAAGCGTAAATGGCGTAAAGTGAGAGAAGACCAAAAGTATAATACCTAATAATATTACCTTGGTTACTAAATTGTATCGTATTTTTGGTAGGTGAGCTATTTTGTGATGTCAAACGAATATTTTTACCATTCTACAAGGTGGTCTCCCAGATTAGGGTACGCCGTCTATCCCCAACAGCAAGAGAATTCGTAAGGTAGTACCAGGCGTGCTACTACGAATCAAATTTTCACTCTCCGACAAATCCTTTAAAACTGTGGGGAGTACAACGTGCTCATGCATCATATTTTCGTGGATCTCAGGGCAGCATACGATGCACTCGAGCGCGAACAGCTATGGCAACTAATGCACGAGAACGTTTTTTCGGTCAAACTGACGCGGCTGATCAAAGCTACCCTGAAGCGAGTGATGCGTTACGTGCGTGTTTCAAGGGCGCTCTCGATTCCGTTCGAATCGCGCGGAGGGTTGCGCCAAGGTGATGGACAAGGTCCTGTATGTTATTCAACATCGCTAATAAAGGTGTGATCCGGCGAGCGCCGAGCGGGCATCGCAGCGAGAGGGCCGATCTTCAGCAAGAGTAGCCAACTCCTAAGTAGTTTTCGCAGACGACCTCGATATCATTTGTTGGCCACACTG
The DNA here is from genome assembly GCF_943734655.1 of Sabethes cyaneus. Lineage (NCBI taxonomy): Eukaryota > Metazoa > Arthropoda > Insecta > Diptera > Culicidae > Sabethes > Sabethes cyaneus. Next base: position 37,773,415 of record NC_071353.1, on the reverse strand, counting down.
GCCTTTCCGCACCTTCCGTCATCTCATTGGTCACGGATCTTGCAGGATTGTTGACAGTATCTGTCAACTAGTGAGTCAACATCATTCCATTGATAGAATATTTGTTTACATTCTGATATCTAAAAGTGCATAGAGCTAAACTGCTATTGCCAGCGGGGTGCTATCCGTATCTTAACGAACGGTGTTTGACAGTCCACTTAACGAAGGGCGCTATTTCAAAAAATGCAAGAAATAGCGCCCGTCTGACAGGTAGATTTGCTGCCAACCTTTGTCGAGATGTGCTGAGATGTTGGCAACAAAAACATGGCACCCATCGCAAGCCCCTGGCTTTTGCAGTTGAATCAATATATATAGTGTCGCTGCAGTGCTCGTGGTAAACATCATACATTTGAAAATTACGTATTTACACTGTATGCGCATATGTGTGAGTGATCGATTCGAAACGGGAATCTGATTGTCAAACTAAAAAGGCAACCCAATAAAAAATCCTTCTGCTTTTCCGTAAATCACGTAGGTGAAATCACCCGATTTGGTCGTTTTGGGGTATTTCGTCGGGAGGAAAATTTTCTATTGGGCAATTTGACAATGAGTTCCCGTATCCAAGACACGAACCAGCAACATGTTTGCCACCTTTGCCACCAAAATATCCATGAAACACCAGCAGAGCTGCCACAAATACAGAAATTTGTGCATGCATAAATTTGGGACCCATCAATTATTTCAGTTGCTGTGATTTCTGGCTCTACTAATGTTCCTGAATTTTAAAGTAGTCTATAAACTATTTATGTTAATTAAAAGATTAGATCGAGAAAATTAAATACTGCGGAGAAAACGGTAGGGTCCCAAATTTATGCATGCACAAATATCTGTATTTATGGCAGCTCTGAACACCAGCGACACTGGCATTCTATCCAGCTTTTTACGAACCATAATGGCGGACGTGTTCGTAATATTTGAACAGCATTTTTGACATTTCCCTAATACATCGCACGTATTCTTTCCGCGCGTTCACGGTGAAACTAAAGGAATGTACGGAAAGAAAACGTGCGATGTATTAGGGAAATGTCAAAAATGCTGTTCAAATATTACGAACACATCCGCCATTATGACTCGTAAAAAGCTGGATATATATTGATTATACTGCTATTGCTAATTCCAGGGATGGTTCGATCACTTTGACTCAATTTTGATTCATTTGACAGTACCGTCTTAACGGGGCCAAATATGACAAAGTTATCTATGGGACATTTGTAGAACAGGTTATTATCTATAATTTTGCGGAAAAAAGTTTTGCTGTATCTTTTATAGTTACCGCGCTACAATGCTAGTATCTTGTTAGTGACTAAATGAACATTCATTTAGTCACTGATGAGTTACTAGCGTTGTAGCACCGTAACTGCAAAAGATACAGCAAAACTTTGTTCAGAAAAATTGTAGATTAGAATTATTTCTACAAATGTTCCATACATGACATTGTCATATTTCGCTCGGCTGAGACGGTACTGTAAAATGAATCAAAATTGAGTCAAAGTGATCGAACCATCCCTGCCTAATTCTTAAACTAATCTTAAATTATTAGCTGTGAATCAGCTATTCTGTGCTTATACACTAATTCTAACGCTAATTCTAATTGGTAAGACTTAAATAATTTAACGATAAAACTTAACTAAAAGATGTACTTAAACTTGGTAACCTACACTTAGTGATTGTGCTTAAAGCTGTATTCATTGACCTTTACAACTGGACCTATCGTTAATCGCTAACTACTAGCGTGATAAAGGTGATAAAGAATTTATAAAGCGAACTAAACGTAAGTAGAATAGTTAAGCTATATGGTGATTCAAGACAAAATTATCACTGAGCCGAATTCATGCTGCATAACCTGAAATGTGTATTTATTTATTATTATAGGAAAATTATATTCTCCCGCTGCATAATCGTGTTTTATTCGAGAATAATAATTTCGGAAACGTCGCGTTGAACTAAATTCAACATCATTACTAGAATCTTCGGGACGGCGGTGGCAATCTACGCCAGACTAAAAACGCAAGCTAGGAAGATAGGAAGTCAATGCGTCGAAAACCAAATAAATGATAGAAAGAGGCTCCAGAGAAAACAACTTTTACCTTCCACGGACAGTGACTATTGACGGCGATGAACTGGAAGTGGTAGATGAGTTCGTATATTTCGGATCTCTGGTCACCGCCGACAATAATACGAGTAAGGAAACTTAACGACGCATTCAAGCTGGAAGTCGAACCTGCTTTTCCCTCCGCAGGATGCTTCGACCCATAAGCAGGGATGCCACATATGATTCTGTGTTTTTTTGTTGGAAAAATCTGGCCATCTGTACAGCGAGGAAAAATATCTGTGCAAAAATCTGTCCAATGCAAAACAATGAGAGTGAACGAGACGGAGAGTCATTTGACTATTTCCGTCTTTTTCACTCTCATGTCAAAGCTCAAAAATGTGTTTAATCTGTGTAATTGGGAAAATCTGTATTCTGTGCATACAGATTCTGTACAGGCGATTTTATTTCAAATATCTGTTAAACACAGAATAATCTGTGCATGTGGCAACCCTGCCCATAAGCATACACCGCCGCCCAAAGCTGGGGATGTACAAAACGTCAATCAGACCGGACCACCTACCACCTTCACTAACAACCGGGATTCGACCACATCCCTTTCTTTTAAAATCGTCCGAAGATAAAAATCGCACGAAGATAAACGCCTCTATTCTGCATACCGAACGGACCCGTTCCGATCAGAAATTTCATATTCATTCTAATCAGAATCAAATTGTATGCTACAACACATGTCGATCGGAATTCAGAATATGATTTATGATCGGAATGGGTACGATCTGGATATAAAATCGAAGCAAAAGTAGTTCTGTTTTCAGCTGAGAGGACCCTGAGCCAGCTCATCAATGTCAGTCAAGCCGATTTCATCGCATCATGAAAATAGCTTTTATACTTTTACTTACTTGCATTTTTCTGTCGAAAATTGATTAATAGGCGGCCTGAAAACCTGTTAATTAAAATTGAATGTTCATTGATATAATTGGAAATTCTCAAAAAAGACACAACTCGGGTCATGTCTGAAACGATTGTAAGAGAAATTCGGTTTGGACAAAGACAATATCGATCACTTACTGGCTATGGCTCTCATGTTTTAAAAGCGAAAAGAAAAAATTTCCAGAAGAATAGGCCTTCGTAGCAACAAGGCAACTAGCAGATGCCGAGACTGACCGAGAAGTTACACTAGCTAAGTAAGTAGGGTTGCCAAGTCTGAAAATTACAAAAACCGGCCGGTCGGTCCCGTCTTCAAAAAATGCGGGGGGGAGGTAAGTCAGGTCGCTGTGGAATTTTTGTATTTATAGCATATTAGAGGATTTGCCTGGAATGTGTAAATGCTAGTCGCCGGTAACATGTAACCGTTGACAGTTTCCCGTGTAAATGGGATGATGAGCAGTCAGTGGAGACGAACGGCAGGACATCACAGTCGCAACCACACCGAACATTGAATGGAATATTGGAGGTAGTAACAACCTGCTTCTGGCGCTAGTGGATAATTTAATGTATATTACCGCCAGAAGCAAGGTATTGCCACTGCAAAACTAGCTATCTTCAATGATCTACTGCTCAGGATCATTAATAAATTTATCAGAAAATTTAAAAAATCAGGTAAAAAGTACAAATCCGGCTTCATATGTTGGCAAACCGGCCTTTTTGCAGGATTGACCGGCCACCGGTTTTGCAAGTGAAAAACCGGCCACTTGGCAACTCTATAAGTAAGTCTTGCTGTATCGACAGTCGGTTTCCACCTCGTTCGTCATGGCTCGGTGACTCAGGTCTCGTAAATCCGTACCTTCTCGTCCGAGGAAACTTAGAGGCGCGCAAACATTTGTTTTCTCTAAAAAAATACCGGCATTCTCTGACTCTTCAGGGTAAAACGAGTCTAGACATTTCCAGGTTTTCCCTGATTTTTCAGGTAATCGACATCATGTCGAAGTCTAAAATAAAAATTCGTGTTCAAATGGAATTTCGAGTCCAACTCCAAGTTTGGACTTGGGCCCAAGCTCAAGCCTGGGGTGAGAGTGCTTAAACCCACGTTCTTCATAAGCAATCGAAATCATCAAATACCCACCTATGCATGCCCGCTGATTAATTCAACGTGGTTTGTCATCAGTAATGACTTGCAACTTTTTAACGACATGCAATCAACTGAACTAGCAATTTTTATTCCCTCTACTTACTAACCTATTCATATCTATAACGTTCAATGCAACAGCAGAACGCACTATTATATAACATACTTAGCACCATTGCCTTACTGTGTGCACCATGGATTGTAAAGGGATGTGCACCAAGATTATACAACTTAATATACCTACATAACGTATATCATTTAACAACTCATAGTCTAGCCCTAAATAGCGACTCTCTCATAAACAATGTTTATCCTTGTAGCTTTTGGACCAGGTACACTCGCTGTTCTCTTTCCACTCCGAGCAGCCCTCGCCGTCGGCGTACTGTTCTTTTTTCCAGACAGGAACACTCTTTTTCAGTTCATCGATGGCATAATGTACCGCCTCTAGGCTGGATTTCCGATGCGGTGAACTGACTGCGATTACTACGGATGCTTCCTTCACCGGAACTGTGCCCAGTCGATGATGGATGCCGATATGCTTGATATCCGGCCATCGGAGTCGCATTTTATTGCAAATATGGTTCATCGTTTTAATGGCCATTGCTTCGTAAGCTTCGTACTGCAATAAGACGACCTAAAACAAATTAGATAGTATGATAACAGAGCAACATTTTGCCACTCATCTAACTTACTGATTTCCCTTGAAAGTTATCTCTGGTTGTGCCGACAAATAACGAAATTGCTCCGCACGATTCATGCGCCACTAGATCATTCAGTGCCCCTACATCCAATTTGTCGAAGGAAAGTTTGAGGTAGTTCATTGTGGATTACCCACCAGCAATCGGTGGAATTACCGCTATTTCGTCTCCGTCGCGCAGATGGATTGGATCTTCCAGATTCTCGCAGTACTCTTCGTTGTGTGCAATTATGATACAATTACGGATAACATTGAGCTCACGGAACTGTTGGCAAATTCCATCAAGCACCTCAAGGCCACTTGATGTACCACCACTGGTTACTGGCAGAGGGAAATTTGTATACCGCGATATTCCTGCTAGCTCACGCGATTTGGCGAAGAACAGCAAATTCACCTGAACGATCCGACGACCTTGGCTCATGCTTAAAACAGCGTTAAACTTTTTCTACAACAGTCAGCCATTTATCATATATTCTAAGATGAACAGTCTTTGATTTGATTGATGTTTATTAATGCAAAGTCACTACGAGACAAAATCACGTTGAATATAATGCTCAAGAGCATCTGCTAACGATAGCTGAACTGATAACACCGATAATTTTGATAACACGATACATATTGACAGGGTGATTCTCATTTAGAGAGTGAAAAGAGTGAACAGTGAAGTGATGAGCAGAGATGCCATACTTTCGAAAACAAATGCCATCATGAGAATCAGCGGCAACCGCGGCAACAGGTGATGGATGCTACACAAGGGGTTTTCAAAACCGATGATTACAGCGTAACAGCGTAAGGATGTCACTCCTACAGACGGTAGAAATAATCAACAGACAGCATAGAGCGTGGCATAAAACACCAAACACCAATCGAACCGTCAAATCGAGACACCAAATGAGCAAAGTAAACAAATATGTGTTTCGTATAGGCAGGGAAGACTAAGTTTTGTAATCTACCTGAAATGTTAAAACTTAAGTATTGATTTACTAACAACGTATGGATTAGTTACCCTTGATACATCATATAATCACAGAGAACAGATTAATAGGCTCGAAGGAAGTAATCGATTTTTTGTGTGTAAAATCTGTCGGTAGCGCCCTCCAGAAATAGTTTGCCAAACGCATCAAAAATTATCCATGTACCTTTATCAAAATTTCTTTGTGCTGGAGTTACATAGCAGCGATGGCAGCGACATCAAGATTTAGTTTGCCACTTACTGCTCGAGGGGTGCTCTATTGAAGGATTACTCGTAGATTACATAAAAACCTTTTACACACTTTTTGTCGATTACCTGGTAGTCTGTTCTCTGTGATATAATGCTTTAAAAAATTCAATTGGCTTGTTCAATTTGCAAAATGTGCGTCGTAATTCGCGATGTTCCATGGAACATACCTCGCGATTCAAGCAACTTACTGCTGATTTTAGAAAGATTGATCCAATTCTTACTGGTTGCCAATAGAGTGACTATATACAGAGTGGCAACAATGTCAAAATTGGAATGATAATTATCTGTCAGTGTCATTCCAATCGAGCAGACAACCTATCCAACGCGTATGCAGGAAAGAGAAAGAAAAACCGCATTGCATACATTTGGGATGACTTGGCGCCACTCTGTATATAGTCACTCTAGTTGCCAAAACTGTTTAAATAAAATAAACAAAAAAAAGTGTTGCCGAATTGGTAATTTTTCTCGTTGCGCGTCTGAAGATTATCTACCGTCTGTAGTCCCTCCCGGGCTCAAAATTTGACAGCGGGCCCAAATCAGACTGCTGGCAGCGGGGTGGTGTGGCTGTCAAACTACGTACATTGTACTTGTCCCACAGAGAACAGATTAACAGGCTCGAAGGAAATAATCAATTTTTTGTGTGTAAAATTTGTCGGTAGCGCCCTCCAGAAATAGTTTGCCAAACGCATCAAAAAATATCCATGTACCTTTAGCAATATTTCTTTGTGCTGGAGTTACATAGCAGCGATGGCAGCGACATCAAGATTTAGTTTGCCACTTACTGCTCGAGGGGTGGTCTATTGAAGGATTACTCGTATATTACATAAAAACCTTTTACACACTTTTTGTTAATTACCTGGTAGTCTGTTCTCTGTGCTAATAGCGCATAAATCGGTTTGGCCATCTCTAAGAAACAGGCGATAATTATTACCTTGTCAAAACAGGTTTTTTAAGCATAACTTTTAAACTACTTGTTTGTTTTCAATTAAAAATTCCTGAATAATTTAGCTTTAATAAGGACTTTCATTTGATATTGTGCTTCCCGAGAAAATATTTCGTTTTCCAGTTTAATATAGTTGTGCGCAAAGGTAAATCATATATTATTGACAGTGTAAGCACGTGTAAGTTTTTTATGTTTATGCTCTTATTCTTTGCTTAGATAACATTTGTTTTGTCCTATTACGTACAGACTTACAAACAACACAGTTACAATGTCTTACGTTAACCGAAAATGATAAAATTTAAACTGATTGCGTTTGTGAAAAATTTGTCCATGTTTGAACGGGCACACACGAAGCAAGCTACCCTAGCATTCAGCTGATGAGCGAGAGAGAAATATTGTTGTTTTTCTCATCACTCTTGCGTTGACAGTTTCTTACGAGATTTCGTAAGAGTGTAAAAGAGATACTTTGACTGCGAGCAACCAGAACAGAGCTGCGCGCAACTGTTAGGCGCACAACTAAACCGACGAAAGAAAAATTTTAGATAATAATCGCAATACTAAGATCGTTAAAATCGGTCATGTAGTTCTAGAGAAACCCGTGTCACGTATTTTTCACATTTTTGCTTATAACTTTTAAACGAAACGTCGTGTCACGAAGCAACTCAATAGTGATCTACTAGACAATAATACCTTTCAAACAAAAGTAATAGCGAACGATTCGGTTCAGCCATCTCTGAGAAACAGGCGATAGAAAAGATCATTACATACATACACACACACACACAGACATTGCTCAAATCGTCGAACCCTATCGATTGGTATATGTGACTTGGCCCTCCGGGCCTCGGATCAATTTCGTGTTTTTCGACCAATTTTTAAACCTTTGTTATAGTATAACAAAGGTAAAAAGGGAATGTATCCTTGCTGAATTATAACGTCTTGGGTATGTACTTTTTGTGGCTCTTTGGTTAGCGGCATCGACGGCATCGACAGGAGTCCCAAACAACCGAGTTCGATTATCAATCGAGCAGAAGTGATTTTTCGGGTTGGAGTTTTTCACTTGTTTTTTTTTACAGATATAGAGTAGAAATTTTAATTAATTTTGGTTATTTGCTACCAATAATTGAATTATGCATTATGCAACTGTGACAAATAACACAGTGTTGTGTTCCTACCCCAAGTAACAATTCTAAAGCCACTTGGTTTTACTTGAATTTTATAAAGGTTTTATTGCGGTATTAATCATTACCTCTGGATTTATTGTGGTATTGCGCAATACCAAGAGGATACGAGTCCAAACACACTTATAGCTAGCTAGAAAACCATAATAAAACTGCTAATAATGCAAATTTATTGTGGTTGCTTATATTACCAAGTTAAAACTTGTTGGCTGCACCATGTCTCTTATAACGTGACAATACAAAATGGCACACCAATCAAAATTGATCTTATCGCGGTTACTTGTCAAACCGCAAGAAATCTGTTAGTTTTATAGAGCTACTAGCTGACCCGACAAACTTCGTATTGCCACAAATTAACCTGTGTTGTACATAAATCATGAATCTCGGATGCTCTCTGTCACAATCTCGAGTTTTGCAAGCCCCCCAGTGGGCGGCGCTTCCGACGGCGGGTCACCGGCAACACTCGCGACCGTCTCGTCCTGAATGATCTAGTGTTACTATAGATAGTTTTTGTGGTCTTGTATTGACTAATGTTTTATGGAAGAGTCTCGAATTTCTCGAGTTCGATTAGTTTTTGAGTTTCGCAAAAATTTCTGTTTTATTTGTATGAGAGTCCATATCCCCCTACCACAGGGGTGAGAGGTCTCTAACTATCGTAAAATAAATTCAAGACTCCAAAATCTCCCACATGCCAAATTTGGTTCCATTTGCTTGATTAGTTCTAGAGTTATGAGGAAATTTGTATTTCGTTTATATGAGAGCCCCCCCTCTTAAAAAGGTAAGGGGTCCTAATTCATCATAGAAAAAATTTTTGTCTCCAAAAACACCCACGTGTCAAATTTGGTTCCATTTGCTTGATTAGTTCTCGAATTATGAGGAAATTTGTATTTCATTTGTGTAGAAGCACCCCCTCTTAAAGTTGGGAGGGGTCCTAATTCACCATAGAAAATATTTTTGCCTCCAGAAACTTCCACATGCCAAATTTGGTTCTATTTGCTTGATTAGTTCTCGAGTTATGAGGAAATTTGCATTTCATTTGTATAGGAGCCCCCCTTCCTAAAGTGGGGAGGGGTCCCAATTCATCATAGAAAAAATTTTTGTCTCCAAAAACACCCACGTGTCAAATTTGGTTCCATTTGCTTGATTAGTTCTCGAGTTATGAGGAAATTTGTATTTCGTTTGTATAGGAGCACCCCCTCTTAAAGTGGGGATGGGTTCTAATTCACCATAGAAAATATTCATGCCCTAGAAAACTTTCACATGCCAAATTTGGTTCCATTTGCTTGATTAATTCTCGACTTATGAGGAAATTTGCATATCATTTGTATAGGAGCCCCCCTTCCTAAAGTGGGGAGGGGTCCCAATTCATCATAGAAAAAAAATTTTGTCTCCAAAAACACCCACGTGCCAAATTTTGTTCCATTTGCTTGATTAGTTCTCGAGTTATGAGGTAATTTGTATTTCGTTTGTATAGGAGCCCCCCCTCTTAAAGTGGAGAGGGGTCCTTATTCACCATAGAGAATATTCTTGCCCTCGAAAACTTTCACATGCCAAATTTTGTTCCATTTGCTTGATTAGTTCTTCAGTTATGAGGAAATTTGTATTTCATTTGTATAGGATCCCCCCTCCTAAAACGGGGAGGGGTCCCAATTCATCATAGAAAAAAATTTTGTCTCCAAAAACACCCACATGCCAAATTTGGTTCCATTTGCTTGATTACTTCTCGAGTTATGAGGAAAATTGTGTTTCATTGGTACAGGAGCCCCCCTCTTAAAGTGGGGAGGGGTCCTAATTTACTATAGAAAATATTCTTGCCCTCGAAAACCTTCACATGCCAAATTTGGTTCCATTTGCTTGATTAGTTCTCGAGTTATGAAGAAATTTGTATGGAAGCCCCCCCTTTTAAAGAGGAGAGGAATTATAATTCCCCTTATAAAGAGGGGAGGGGTCTCAATTTACCATAGAATAAATTCTTGTCACCGAAAACACCCACATGCCAAATTTTGTTCTATTTGCTTGATTAGTTGTCGAGTTATGCAGAAATTTGTGTTTCATTTGTATGGGAGCCCCCCCTCTTAGTGGGGGGAGGGGTTTCTAACCATCACTAAAACCTTTCCTGGCCCCAAAAAACCTCTACATGCATACTTTCATGCCGATTAGTTCAGTAGTTTTCGATTCTATAAGGAACATACGGACAGACAGACAGACAGACAGACAGACAGACAGACAGACAGACAGAAATCCTTCTTTATAGGTATAGATTAAAACGGTAAGTAACACCCTAACCAAACAGTTTTTTTGCAGCTATTATGAAGAATACCAAAGTTCAACACCAAAATTACTTTTTATGCGAAGCCATATTGTCATATTCTAGTATTTTGTTTAGCTCGCAAACAAAAATTCATCAAAGCAAAGTATTTTGCAGAAAGAAGGTTATTATCAAACGGTTTTCATGTCAGAGGAAGCAACTAAAATGATTTTGCTAGAAATTGAGATTGACTAACTGAATGTTTTTAATTTGTTAAAACAACCAGTTTTCGAAAATTGCATAATTTCAGTGGCGCGCTGATTTTATCGACCTATCATATCAAAATGCACGACGAAATTAAATGCGCACATAGTGCAACCCAATGAAATTGCTTAAAATTTAATAAATGTTCTATGGGATATTTTATTCTGGTCGCTATAAACCAAATCATTCAGAATGATCTGTCAGCAAAACTAAAACTTTTCTGCTCACGGATATATTTTCAAGTTGACAAAGCTAGCGAACTTATCGGGCGTTTGCTAGAAAAGCGAAAAGCGAAAAGCAAAAAGCGAAAAGCTTTTTTAAATTATGGCGATGGCTGTCAAGCAGCGAAAGCTTAATCGGTTTTATTGCTGCTTTTAGCAGAGCGTGATATAACTACTTGAGTTTATAACCTGATTCTTATAGCGGTTATGAAAACATTCTGAGGAGTAGGCCACTTGGTCAGAAAGCAGTTTTATAGCGGTCATCAGAAAGTTCTGGTGGAGCTCATAGTTTTATTAGCGGTTTTATGAAATTGGTCATGAAAACCGCTATACGAACGTAATAAAACTTGGAATTGTTACTTGGGTACTACCACTTTTTTGATAGTAGGAACACAAAACTTCGCATCTAATTACACGTAAATTCATTTAAGACTGTACGAAACTATTTCGTGGTAGAAAACAACGAAAGGAATTCGTACATTTTATGCGTACATTTTAACTTTTATGTACTGATACAAGATTTTACATTTTTACGACGATTTTGGAATTAACACGGTTTTTTTACAACAATTTTTGATTTAACACGGTTTTTTTACAACAATTTTTGAATTAACGCGGTTTATTTAAACGGTTTTTTTTACACGGCACGTATCCCCCGTGTAAAAAAAGACTTGAGTGTAATTGTATTGTGAAACTGAATTGTTATTTATGCAACTGTTTACAAATTAAATGCAATAATAAAAGTACAACTTATAGAAAATCGTTTGTTATCGATATCGATTAACTGCATATCCGTTATGGCGATGGCTGTCAAGCAGCGAAAGCTTAATCGGTTTTATTGCTGCTTTTAGCAGAGCGTGATATAACTACTTGAGTTTATAACCTGATTCTTATAGCGGTTATGAAAACATTCTGAGGAGTAGGCCACTTGGTCAGAAAGCAGTTTTATAGCGGTCATCAGAAAGTTCTGGTGGAGCTCATAGTTTTATTAGCGGTTTTATGAAATTGGTCATGAAAACCGCTATACGAACGTAATAAAACTTGGAATTGTTACTTGGGTACTACCACTTTTTTGATAGTAGGAACACAAAACTTCGCATCTAATTACACGTAAATTCATTTAAGACTGTACGAAACTATTTCGTGGTAGAAAACAACGAAAGGAATTCGTACATTTTATGCGTACATTTTAACTTTTATGTACTGATACAAGATTTTACATTTTTACGACGATTTTGGAATTAACACGGTTTTTTTACAACAATTTTTGATTTAACACGGTTTTTTTTACAACAATTTTTGAATTAACGCGGTTTATTTAAACGGTTTTTTTTACACGGCACGTATCCCCCGTGTAAAAAAAGACTTGAGTGTAATTGTATTGTGAAACTGAATTGTTATTTATGCAACTGTTTACAAATTAAATGCAATAATAAAAGCACAACTTATAGAAAATCGTTTGTTATCGATATCGATTAACTGCATATCCGTTATAAACGAATATAACGTATGGTTACGTTTTATTTCAATAATACGCATATCCGCAGTGAGTCAGGTAAAATAGTAGTATGTGAAAGTTCAACTTTAACTCGGCAGATAGCATTGCTGTTATTGTCGCTCGACTTTTAGCAGAGTTGCCAGTCTTCTTGATGGAATGTTTTTGATAAAACTGAACAAATCAAGAGCAACATTTCAAATAGGCCGAAGTCAAAACTGACAGTTTCGAGAAAATCGATGTTGAAACTTGAGCATCATTTTTTAACTCCTTATTTAATATAAACAGTGTTGCTTAGAATTAAATGTCACATTATGATGCAAAAACATAATAGCTTAATGTGTAATGCAACAACTAGCAGAAAAAATATTGATTTACTTTGTAATTTGCAAAAATATGCGTTTGGCCGTTTTCGGAGATCATTCGGTAATACGACTTTTTCATAAGGCTGATTTGATTATCAATTGTTGATGGGGCCTTTGACATGAGGCTTTTATTTACTGTCAGTGGTGATATGATTTTGGTGTTGGGCCGGTTTTTAGACAGCGTTTCGCGTTTGACCTTTTTTTATGACGTTGTTTTGAAGCGCAATGGCTAGAAAAGGTTAAAAATTTGTAACTGGGACACCGATCAGCTTTATTATTTCTACTAGAAAAGTTGGGGTTTAATTTCATCGGCAAATCTGCCACCGTTGAACAGGTTTGTGAAGCGAAACGTGTTACCCGTGAGGTGCGGCAGTGCGGCAGTCGCTATTGGTAGTGTGAAGCAGCAGCAGTTCATTCATTTAGAATTTCTAACTCACCACAGCGTGCAAGTGCATCACGCCTTGGCAGTTCAGCGATAGTAAATGTCTCGGGCGCGCAACTAACGAACTCTGTCCGGTTCCTCTACAGGTGATATATATATATACAGCGAAATAGCTTTTTTCGTGTAAGCCGAAAAGTAACGTAAATTTTTGTTGCCGCGCAGGCTTAAGTACTAAACATGTCGTGTCTGTGAATGACCGTGTTATTTATGCAGGTAGCATCGTATTGTTTTTTTCGGTCGTCCGTCGAGTCTCTCGCGGGGATCATCTTCGCAGCAGCAGAAATCCCACAACAAAAATAGGGCCGAATGCAAAACAAAACACAAACTGCGTATAGGCTTTTTCATACAGAAAGGCCAAAGCACAAAATGAAAACTTTGTTGCCAGTTTTCACATAAGGCTTTTTCAAATTTGCTTTTTAAGACTCATAAAGTTTTCAAATCGCTATGATGTTTGGTATTATTATAGATACTTAAAAAGCTTTAAATATAACCAAAAAACCAGTTTTTTTATATTTTGCACTTGGGCCCTATTGAAATGTTGCTCTTGAAATATCGATGAAGTAATTTGCGGCTTCGTCACTAACGAGAATGACATTAGCTGCGGATCGTTTATGTAGGAGTGAGAGGGGAGCGAAGAGTGGAGGAGAGGATCCGGGAGTTTGATATTTGATGTTTTTGATATTATTCCTACTGCAAACAGCTTCAGCGAGGGCCTCAGCTAATGTCAAAAAATCTTTATATGTGTGCGTGGTGGAATACTTCATTGCCAACGATTGCTTTCGGACAAGAAAACAATAAATTATACTAAAATCATAACTACATTCAGTTATTTCGAGCTTGGGATATGCGGCATGCTGCATCCGAAAGCCGTATTTTTGGGTCACCGATTTAATGCTAATTCACTGAAATATTAGTTGCTAATTGTAAACATATATATCTGGGTACATCTCTTGGTTGATTTCAAGGGGTCGGACACTCGGCACAGCCGTTTTTATGTTAGGCGACTTGAAACGAACCGAACTGTGCCGGTGCTGTACCGAAAGTGCCGAACTGCAAGATTTGTTAAATTTGTTAAAATCTGATAGACCTGGCAACCGTGCGAGATGATTTTGACAACTGGCAGTGCTCCCATTTCATATGTAAAATTGAACCGGAGGTGTGTAAAGCCCTATAAATGTTATTTTTATAAGGCTTTAGAGGTGTGCCGTTTAATATTTCTGCAGTGCCAGGGCACTATGTGCTGAGTGTCCGACCCCTTGGTTGATTTAAACATTAATTGTTTTGAATGGATAAATAGTTTCAGAAAAAATGATCATTTTATCCAACGCGTTTTTGCTGCATCGAATAGGAAAAGATGCAATGTGTGTGCGTGCCTAAAAGATATCTTGCATGTGTGTGTAGCAAAAGCCCTATTGACGTCACCCTTGCTGTTTACATTTTACTTGCGCTGAACACAAACAAACGGTACGTTGCGTACGTTGCTCCACACCAAAGTAAATTGATATATACCAGGTATGTGACCATCGAGGGTTGCATTAGTGTGTGTAGAAAGAAGAAGAAATAGTTCTGAAATATGGTGGAACTTGCATGAAAATTAAAACTAAATTAATTGTAAATTATGAATGCAGCTATATTATTCCAGAGAAATGTTTGAACATTTACAATAAAATGTAAGGATTATATTTTAAAGTCATTTGCACTTGTAGCCTTCTTTATTATGCGTAAAAAATTTGAGAACATGGGTGACTAACTATTTCGATGTGCAATTGAAAAATGAATTAATGTTTCTAATACTTCACGATCAATACGGTATACGGTTGCTTAAATTAAAACACGTTCCATCCAACATTTTGCTTGCATGATGCTCTTGAATATCTGCCTTTGATGTCTTCTTTTAAAAAATAGTTTTATTCGAATAGATGCTTGTGCTACTGCTTGAAAATCCTTAAGTTGAAGTCACTGTTTCAAGATACCTTTTTATCATAAATTTACCCGTCTCAACACTACGTAGAAAACCATAAAAAGTAATCTTAGATTGCTACAAAACGGTCTTAGAGGATAATTAACACTTTAAAAGCTTACCAGAAATCAGACGAGAAATATCGCGGGCGGATAACAATGTTGCTCATGCTGCTTATTGAACAATCATGTCCGAGCATTTAAAAAAAAAATCTTTTGTTTTACTACTTGTAGGAAAGCGATATAACAACATTTCTTTGAGACATCTTGATACCGTTTTGATGAAAAAATTTCCGCTTGCAATTTGGAATGTTGCACTTCATTGTATTCATGAAAATACATACTAGAAATAATGTTCTAAGCATAAACATAAAAACTGTGAGGAAAAAAATAGACAAATCTTGCGTATCCAACGATTTTTTTAAAAAATTAACTAATTTTCCATACAAAATGCTCGAAATCTCAGAACTAGTGTATAGATGTGTTAGTGCAAAGTGTATATGACAGCTCGCATTGTCATATACCTGGTATATATCAATTTACTTTGGCTCCACACCTCAACTACTTCACATCGCTATTCAAGGCTTTTGCTTCTGACGTTCGTTTCTGTCATACATAAGTCATAACAAACCCATCTTTGTATCGATTTTAGAATTTGCGCAACCTGTTTCACACAAAATATATTCTCAGAAAACAAACTTTGCGTTACGATCTTCATGTTGTCTAATATATGTCAATAAATAGCAAAAAACTTTCGAAGTGACCATGCCGAAAAAAATGGGTATTAATACTAAAGCTGTAGAAGCACGGGAGCGCAAAGCCGAAGCCAAAAAGAATGAAAAGGAAAAGGCAGCTAAAGCGGCGGAAGATGCCCTCTGGGTTGACGATGATAAACAGCTGGCAAAGAAAAGAAAACAAAAGGTGTACTCCGAATTTCTACCAGTTTTTTTGTTACTGATAAAAGTATCCGTTTTCAGGAAGACGAAGAACGCAAGCGAGCCGAACAAGCTCGTAAGAAAGCGGAAACCAAAGCCCTTTTGGAAAAAGAACTGAACTCCATTCAGACCGCTCCAAAGGTATCCATTCAGAAAATAACCCGCTCTCAGATCGAAGCCGAGGTAGAGAAACGCAATCGAGCAGTCGAAGCCATCAACAATCCTCCGAAGGCTGTAGTTCCGAAAGTTATACCTCTGGAAGAAAATTTGAACCGTGTTATGGCCAATACGGAAGTGGCGCAAACTATTGATCAGGCATTGGCGGTACTAAGCGTGAAAGACGGAGAAGACCGGCACCCAGAGAAACGAATGAAGGCCGCCTACAAAGCTTACGAGGAGGAACAGTTATCCATTATGAAGCAGGAGTATCCGTCGCTGAAGCTGTCTCAACTAAAACAGATGATTTTCAAAAACTGGCAGAAGTCACCCGAGAATCCGTTGAATCAGAATAACTAGCTACAGA
This sequence comes from Sabethes cyaneus, assembly GCF_943734655.1. Lineage (NCBI taxonomy): Eukaryota > Metazoa > Arthropoda > Insecta > Diptera > Culicidae > Sabethes > Sabethes cyaneus. Next base: position 37,756,766 of record NC_071353.1, on the reverse strand, counting down.
GCTGAGAATGTAATCGTGATGAAAATGTCAATCCCATGTGTAAACAGCTAAACATTACAAATCGAAGGTTTATTTTTTGTTAATGCGTTTATTTGAATTTCCAAATTGTATGATAAAGGTTTTTAAACCATATTTTCTTTCCCGAGTTTAACTCAGACAGATTATAACAGCAAAACATACACTTTGACAACACATTGTAAGATTACTATCACATACATGATCATTGCAGCTCCTTTGCTCTGGCAGCAGCTTTTTCAACAGCATTCATCAGCGTGGCCCTCATCGCGCCTTTTTCCAATTCGTGTACTCCATAAATAGTAGCACCACCTGGAGAGCATACTTCATCCTTCAGAACTGCTGGATGCTTACCAGTTTCTAGTACCGTTTTAGCAGCACCCATCACGGTTTGGGCAGCCATTTTCATGGCCATCTCTCTTGGTATACCTTGTTTGACGCCACCGTCGGCCAAGCCTTCGATTATCTCGTACACGTAGGCTGGACCGCATCCGGTTAAACCGGTTATGCCGTTCATCTGCTCTTCCTTTACTTCGAATGCAAGACCCAATTGATCGAGCATAAATTGAATATCCTCATAGCGTTCACGAACAATCTCTCAAACAAAAACGTATTATAAGAAACCATTCTCAAATAAACAGTCACAACCAAAATGATCATTCCTCTTACCTTATCGCAATTCGTGTCGAACTTGGCGCAATAAATTGTGCATCCTTGGCCGACCTGCATCGGTGTGTTAGGCATCGAGCGGACGATGGAAATATTCAAGCAGGAAAACTCGTTATTCAGCCTCTCCAGGGTCACTCCCGCTAAAATAGAGACCATCACTTTTTGCTGACAGTCTGGAAGCTTAGTCCCACTAGACTCTATTGAGCGACGACACACCGGAAGAATATGAGGCTTTACACATAGAAATATTATATCCGCTTGCTGCAAAATTGCCACATTGTCCGTGGTAAATCTATCCACACCCAAAGGATTCCAACGTTTTCGGAGATTCTCTAGCGACGTGGCGGAGACAATTAACTGGTTAGGTTGGACGACTCCTGCGAAAATTATCGATAAATATGGTTGCTTTGAATGATAAGCTAATCGAACCTTTTGAGAGTAAACCAGCAGCAATGGCGTAGGCCATGTTTCCACCGCCAATAAATCCCACGTTCAACCGGGATAAATCTCGTACGCCGATGGTAGTCATATTGGGGATTTCGTTTGTTTTTAGATAACCAAGATAATGCACTGCACGAGACGGATAAATGCTTATCACTAACCAAACGCAAATGACGCTTTTACTTTAAAATAATGATAACCACCTCGTGCGAAAGACTGCAACAAGCACTGAATTTATTGTGTTGTGTAATCAAAACAAACCGAACATCAGCCGAAGGCGATGACTGAAAGACGATGTATTGCTGTATTCACAACTACTATTATACACATCGGAAGAGAAAGCTTACCCGGTTAAAAACAGGAGAGGAAAGCACCGTCAAAGCTTTCGTCGCGTAGGAAAAAAGCCCAAAATTGTTATAGGGTAAGAGACGCAAATTTTAGCTCAAGCTGTGTCTATGAAGATTTGTGGTTGCAGTTGTAAATAATTTTCATAACTTTTAATTACATATCTATATGCACTCAAAAACCTCGGTAATTCAAAAAATGTTGTAAAAAACCGCATGAATTCATAAATGCAATAAAATAAACCGTGTTAATTCAAAAATCGTCATCAGTGGTGGAGTTCGTATGTGAATAGAAATTCAAAAATCGTCGTAAAAAATTGCGGTAATTCAAAAATCTGGCATTACCCAACAAACACCGAAGCTGAATTAAAATGCTACTGATTTGGTCACAGCTGATTTAACTCTGAATACAGGTGGTAGACGCTGAATAAATTTAAGCAAAGGCCTCTGTATTCTATAAGTGATTAAGCAGTCAACGAATGCGCTGTAAATCAGCTGCTTCACATAATAGCGTCACAAGCAGATTAGGCGCATCTTCAACCTCTCCACAATCCGTCAATATTCTCAATAATTGTGCTGTAGTAGCTGCCATCTTAATAAACAGCCCTCCTACGAAACATTTATGCGCTGATTAAATATTTTAGCAGCCATTATAATTCAGCCATACCTGAATATGCATCGAATAAAATTTATGTAAACAATTCTACAACACTTAATCAGCCGAAATTGGAGAACTTATACAACCTATTTTGTTTGAGGCAGTAAAAACACTTGTTAAGCAATTATATCGCCCTTTGTATAACCTCTGTGCGCCTTGTTTCCAGCTTTATGCAAATTGGTTATTTAAAACGCGCAAAAGCCTCTATTAAGCTCCATTACAGCTTCGAAAGCAGCTATTAGCAAGTCCGAAGCTTGATAAAATCACCAAATTTACATGTTTAAGAGCTGAAATAGAGGTTTTTATTTCTAAACGTAAACCATAGTTCAGCTACAGGTAGACTAAATTCAGCTATAAAAGCGTTTGATCAGCCTGAAATTGTTATTTGGGTAGCTGCTTTCAAAGCTGCAATGGAGCTTAATAGAGGCTTTTGCGTGTTTTTAAATAACTACACGTAATGCTGTCAATTCTATTTTTAGAACGAGAAATAGTTTTGCAATGATTTTTCAGTCGCTTAATCAACGTCTCATCAACTTTTATGCAGCCAAAAAATAAACTATTTTAAAATTTCAAAAATGGAACGCATCATACAGGGATACCTCGATATGAGACAACCTCGTTATAAAACAACCTCGATATAAGACATTTTTTACCTCGATATAAGACAAATCACTTTGACATAGTTGGTAACGACACCAGAGCACATTTTCCATTCCAAAAGCGGCGCCATAAATTTGTTCATTATTTCAAAATAATCCTAAAAATGGTAAACAACTAATAGCTCAAATAATAATAGTTAAAAAAAAAAATAAACACACAACACAGAGCAAAATTGGTGACTTCTAATGCCAAATTTTTGTGAAAAAATCATGTTTCGATATAAGACAATTTCGATATAAGACAACTTTTTGAAATTATTAATTGTCTTATATCGAGGTATCCCTGTATTTATTTTGCTTTGGCGTCATAAGCTATATTTTAATTCGCATATGCAAGCTAATTAAAAATGCATGTCGTCATCTTTTGGGATTTGAACCGCCATCTTCTGAAATTAAAATTTTCCCAATTAAATTCTACTATTTATATTTATTCATGAAAGATGCGTATTTCGCCTACGACTTGCAGGCTTCATCAGTGTCTGTTTTCGAAAAATCTTGTATACTGGATCGCCTTAAATCAACTCGTAAACAGCAAGAGCAATTGCTGTTCACGAGTTGGTTTAAGGCGATCCAAGCTGCATAAAGTACGCACTCAAATGGTGTTTGACCAAGCAATGTTTAAGCTACTTTAAGTTTTCCTCCAAAGCTGATAAACAAGCTTAATAGCGGATTGTTTACGCTTCTAAACAGCCATAAACATAGAACCGTTTTACGGTTCCAGTCCCCAGTCACCAGTAGACGCTTTCATTAGGCTCACAGCTTTCAAAGTACTTTAAGGGGAAACCGAAAATGGCTCAAAGATGGCAGGATAAATGGCTACCGTTTGATGCATGTATTGTTTCGTGCCTTAAAAATGCATCTGTATTGGCAGAGCACGCTTTCGCCAAAGTAAATTGATATATACCAGGTATATGACAATGCGAGCTGTCATATACACTTTGCACTAACACATCTACACTAGTTCTGAGATTTCGAGCATTTTGTATGGAAAATTAGTTAATTTTTAAAAAAATCGTTGGATACGCAAGATTTGTCTATTTTTTTTCTCACAGTTTTTATGTTTATGCTTAGAACACTATTTCTAGTATGTATTTTCATGAATACAATGAAGTGCAACATTCCAAATTGCAAGCGGAAATTTTTTCGTCAAAACGGTATCAAGATGTCTCAAAGAAATGTCGTTATATCGCTTTCCTACAAGTAGTAAAACAAAAAGAATTTTTTTAAAATGCTCGGACATGATTGTTCAATAAGCAGCATGAGCAACATTGTTATCCGCCCGCGATATTTTTCGTCTGATTTCTGGTAAGCTTTTAAAGTGTTAATTATCTTCTAAGACCGTTTTGTAGCAATCTAAGATTACTTTTTATGGTTTTCTACGTAGTGTTGAGACGGGTAAATTTATGATAAAAAGGTATCATCTTGGAACAGTGACTTCAACTTAAGGATTTTCAAGCAGTAGCACAAGCATCTATTCGAATAAAACTATTTGTTAAAAGAAGACATCAAAGGCAGATATTCAAGAGCATCATGCAAGCAAAATGTTGGATGGAACGTGTTTTAATTTAAGCAACCGTATACCGTATTGATCGTGAAGTATTAGAAACATTAATTCATTTTTCAATTGCACATCGAAATAGTTAGTCACCCATGTTCTCAAATTTTTTACGCATAATAAAGAAGGCTACAAGTGCAAATGACTTTGAAATATATTCCTTACATTTCATTGTAAATGTTCAAATATTTCTCTGGAATAATATAGCTGCATTCATTAATTACAATTAATTTAGTTTTAATTTTCATGCAAGTTCCACCATATTTCAGAACTATTTCTTCTTCTTTCTACACACACTAATGCAACCCTCGATGGTCACATACCTGGTATATATCAATTTACTTTGGTCAGTGCGGTTGGCTGCGGATCAGCTGTTTATGTTTGCAAGCTCCGCTATTTGACATATATTACCAATACTAATGCAATATTCAAATAAACGTTTAGGTTTTTAACGAACACATGAGATGTACAGTACGGTGTTTGTCGCACTAACACGATAACGTTAGCCACTTTCGGTTCCGCCTTAAGCGGTTGAAACTTCTGTTCTGCAACTTGTTTCTTCTGCTCACGTTTCACTGAAATCGCTTCTTTCGCTGGCCCGAATTAGAGCATTCCGAAGGACTGTTGTCGATAGTGTCAGCGTTGCCAGATTCGTGGCAACAGTCATAAAAAATTAACACGAATTTATTCAAGGCACCGTAAAACCTTGCAAGGTGGGCGGTTTCACTCCAGGTTACCCTTACTTAGCTATAATAATAAAACATTACAAGTGTGCTTGAGTACTTGAAGCAAATGCCAAAAATATGTTAACCCAAGATTATCAAACGATTAATTTGTAATTATTTTTATAAAAGTTCATCAAGTTCAAAGATCCGGTATCAAGTTTAATAAACACAACATGATTTACTAGCATACAAACTGACAATTCCATTTTAATTACCTTGCAGATTCTTACGTCGTCCGCATAAAAAGATCAACTACCAGGTGGCAGGAGAGCTGACAGTTCATTTATAAAAAGAGAAAAAAGCAGCGCTTCAAAGTTGCTCCCCTGTGAGTCGCCAGAGATGTTGCAAAACGAGATAAACACTCGGACCCTATCTTCACACTCAGCCTATATGGTGTGTTAGGTACGAGTGCAGCCATTTGCAGAAACGCCCCAACCTACCCCAACAGTTTCGCCAACCTAGCAAGGAGGATGTCGTGATTCACCCTATTTAACGCTGCTTTCCGATCCGTGTACATTGCAACAATGTGTACTCCTTCATTCATGTTGCGCAGGCAGTATGAGATGAAATCGTTGAGACTGAACGTTTTGGAAAAAAAACCCAAGCTGGTCTGAGGAAATCGGAAATGTAATGTTGACTGCTAGCGAACAAAGCGTCATTCACGATTATCTCGTACACTTTGGAGCTGGAGCATAACGATGTAATCCTTCGAAAATTCGAAAAACGTTGCGCTTATCACCCTTCTTGTGCACAGGGAACATTACTGATTCTTGAAAACTTTAGCCAAACTGAATAAAACAATGTATATACAAAGTTCCAGCGTTAAAATAATATTGAACATTTTTTTTACAAGTAATCTCTTCTAAATAAAATTTATTTCACATTATGTATGACTTTTTTTTACAACGCGTTGAGTAAAAAAATTTTGGCTTACGATACTATTTACTTTGTTTCTATTTCTCAAGTTACACTCGGTAAAGTGGCGCGAAAAATAATGAGTAACTTCCTAATTGTTCTAATCCACACAGTTTCAGTTCCTGGAAAGGCGCAATTTGGCACCCGGTCCACCTTGTTCGCCGTTTCCCTAGCATTTACGGTATTATCCTTCGGACGTTATCTAATCGTTCTCGTCACCCTACGCTTAGCTAGCTATCGAATGACTGCATATGTACAATGAAAAGGTTCGGTGTAACCTTTTCTTACTTTAAACGATTTAAAAATCCTATTGCTTTATACAAAGACAGACTTTAAAATTTCTGTTCGTAATAATAACAAAACTATGTAAATATAAATAAGACACGATCATTTGTACGAGTCGATATACAGAAAAGGTAGTTTCCCTGCGGAAGGTAAGAAATGCCTTGAGCGGAAACGAAGAGAAAGTAAAATGTTGACGTGATTAATATTGCAGCTAACTACGAGTATCTTATAAACTAACCAAAGAAAATGAAAACATAAAAACAACGTTTAGAGGAGAACTAAACTAACTTACAACTACGGCAGTTGACCTATTACTTGTTTTTCAAGATGGCTTCCGAAAGTTTTGTTTTACCTACACACTTTGCTGCAATTTTGTTTTTGCGGTTATCTCTCGAACATTTCTTAGTGGTTATAAGAACAGTGGCTTTACAATCGTCTCTAGAGCTCGGTGGTCGTTTCAGCATCCGACCGGTCGAGATCGTTAAGATACGAGAAGGGCAGCTGGCTGTAGTCCCGCTTGCCGAAGGTGACATTCTCGTTGGTGGGACTGGCGTGGTTGAGCTGAGGCTGTGACTGAAGGTCGCCATTTTGACTGTAAAACAATGGAGCGTGTGATGAGAATCAAAATTTAGTGATTATCGGTGAACAAAGAAAAAGATCACTTACCGAATGTGGAACAGGGGATTGCTGATTGGCACATCGGTGTAGCGATTGTTTCGTCCTAGGGTGTTTGCGACGATCTCCTGCCCGTGGTGATGGTTGTGCTGATGGTTCATGTTGTTGATGTTGTTGCTGGCAGTGTTGTTGTTCCGGTGGTTACGACCGAGCGTGTTGAAGGTGTTGTTCTGGGCCATCGATAGATTGTTTCGGTTTAGGGTGTCACCATAGCTGAGAATTTTAGAAAAACGAAATCAATGAAGAACTTGAACTAGCAGATAATTTTATCCGTACCCATTGATGTAATTGTTTCGTTCTGATTTGATCCTTCCAAGTGTAAGCGTTCCAGGCAGTGTTCCGTTGCTGACCGAACCCAACGGGTTCAGGTAGTTGTTTCGGTTCATCTCCAACGTTCGGTTCAAGGTGTTTTGTCGATTGTTGATGTTAAGATTGTTGTTGTTTTTCGTATTGTTATTATTGTTGCGTTGCAGCGTACCGACGACGGCTGTCGTGGCATCGGAGTTCGTAGGACTGTGTTGACCTAGAGCGAAAATAGGACAATGGGATCTAAAGAATGAAGAATTATTGCTTTAGATTTACATACCGTTTTCCTTATGCGTAATGTAGCTAACGTTATCTAAGCTAAAAGCATGGTTTTTGGCGCTGAAGTCTAACTGAAGATCGTCACCTTCATCTAGTGGGACTGCCATTGCTAGGACTTGCGTTTCGTACTCTTTCAGACTAGTTTGATTCTCTGTGGCTGGTGCTTGGGAATTGATTATTACCGGATCGTAGCGAACGGGACTAGCAGGGGCCGTATACTGGCGCATTCTTTGTTTGAAATTCTTGTATCTACAAAACAGTTGACATGATCTACGGGTTTTCAAATCATAACTATAATTATTTCTACTTACTTGGACCATGAGATGCAAATATAAACGATCCCGACGGATCCTAGAACAAGAATGACGACAGCTACGGCGATAAGCGCATAAGGGAAGACATCGTCGTTCACAAGTACTGCGGCTTTCACTTTTTGGATTTGCTGCTTCGGTTCGACGGGTCCAAATATTCCCTGAGCCGTGGCACGAGCGATACTAGATGCTTCGAAATTGATTTGCGAAAGGGTCGTTGGTGCAAGGATAGTACTTAGAACGGTCGTGGAGTTTCGTGCCAGAATTTTCTCAGATTTGGGATCAACCGCATAGAACCTAAAAAGAACAACCGAAAAGTTTTTGGGGATAGCCGAAAATGGCGAAAATTGATGTAACCTACCAAACATCAGTGGCTCCGGAAAGCTCTTCGACAGTTCCGTTTTCATTTAAAATTTTCCGGGTGCTAAACCGCTCGATTCCCGTGATAAGACCAGTGGATTTCTCATGCAATAACTCCTCCAGTGCTCGTACATGCCTGCGCATGTCCTTGGGTGTGGAGTCTGAAAACACAAGCGTCATACGATTGATGTCTGCAATAGTATTGACCACCACTCTGGCTTTTGCTTTGTGCATTGGCCCGGGCTGGTTATTGCCATTGTTGTCCCGTGCCTCTACGATGAACACCAATGGAGTTTGTTTTGTTCCATGCAAACTTTTCTGCGTTTTCAGCATGCCGTTGTCTTCGTTGATGGTGAAGTACGAGCTTGGCGAATCATCGTCTGGAATTTCGTTCACTTTTTCATCGTAGATGTGATATTTGATCTGGCCGTAGATACCCGCATCTTTATCAACCGCCTTGACTGTAATTAAAGGCGTATCGATGTCGGCTTCGGCATTTATTACTGTATAATAGGTATCGTTTCGAACGCCTTGCTGGAAGCTTGTTGGGAATTGGAACTTGGGAACGTTATCGTTATCGTCCTGCACGATGACCTTTACTTGAGCAAAGTTTTTATGTTGGTTCACGAAGTACTTGTTCGAAACTAAGCGAACTTCGAGGTTATGAACCATGGTCGTTTCGTAGTCTAACGGTGCGTTCAGAACCAATCCACAAGCATGGTCTTCGACCGTAATTCGGAAAAGATTGATATCATTTCCTTTGATAATTTCACATTTGAACCCTCCGTTATGTTTGGTTGCTTTCTTTGAGTTGATTATCTGAATCAGTTTTATTGTCGCATTGATTCCAGTCGATTCTGGTACGCTTGTAGTGTAACTATCGTCACTGAATGCCAATCCCTGAACTTCTAAGTTGACAATACCACCAGCGTCGACCCTTGACTCTGCAGAATCCCCATTTGGATTCGCTGGAATGTGACTGACGTAGACAGGCAGGGTAGCTACCGAGCTCAGCTGGGGTTCTCCCATATCGTAGGCCCGTACATCGACCAGATATTCCGAGTCCTCCTCTTTGTTTAGCTCGTCCCGAATGCGCACAATTCCCGAGTCTGGGTCAACCTGGAAATATTTCAGGGCTTTTCCTCGTCCGACCATTTCGTAGCGCACGACATTGCCGGGAGACGATCCATCACCATCGACTGCCGGCATGGACCCAACAATAGCCCCAATCGGTAGGTCATCGTTGATATTAATTGGTTCTGGAATCGCAACAAACACCGGAGGAATGTCGTTGCGATCTTCCACTTCAACCATTATTTTAATGTAATCTCCCGGATTAGTGCCATTGTTCTCCAGCGTTCCAATAATCAACTCATGAATTTTATCCTTTTCGTAATCTAAGCCCCGGATCGTTTTCACTAGACCGGTCTTCGCATCGATTTTAAACAAATCTCCGGGACCTCTCTTAATCGTGTAGGTTATTTCGGGTTTAGTGTCAGGGTCAAAAGCTCGCACAGTGGTTACCACCATGTCCGGCACATTCTCCGGAATTTTTACTTCAATCATCGACTCCATGAACCTTGGAACCTCATCCGGTATGTCACGAACCTTCACCGTCACGCTAGCCGTTCCCAGTCTAGGCTCTGGAGCCCCATCCTGTGCAGTAACTACAAATTTATATTCTTTCTTTTTCTCATAATCCAAAGCGGACTTCGTCTTAATCTCTCCTGTTCGAGAATTTATCTTAAAAGGAATATCCGACGGAATTGTGTAAGTAATCTCGGCATTCATACCCTCATCGGCATCTGTTGCATGCACGACTCCAATTACCACATTATCTTTACCCTCATCCACATAGAACACATACGGAAGCATACTTTCGTCAAACTCCGGGTTCTTGTCGTTTATATCCGTCACTTTGATATTAACAGTTGCGCTGCTCGCTAGGCCACCATTATCTTCCGCTCGAATTATCAACTGATACCGAGTGAGATCTTCCCTATCCAGCTTTCTGATCACACTGATAACACCACTTTCTTTCCCTATCGCAAACTGGCGCAGATCGTTTCCCGTTGTAATTGCATACTTCACCGGATCATTTTCCGGATCTTCAGCTTTGACTACAATGACCGTCGAATTGATTTCGGCTCCTTCACTCACTTGTACATCGTAAACCGGTTTCATAAACCTCGGTGGTTTTGTGTTCGGTCCCGGCGTAACCGATACCTCTACAATCGCTTGCGACGTCAGCGAACCGATATCCGAAGCCTGCACCGTTATACTGTACTGTTCGCCTGCATTCAGTCTTGCTCTCGTTTCGATCTCCCCCGTTTTCGGATCAATCGCAAACTTGTTGGCTCCATTGTTTGACACATGAAACAGCGAGTAGGTTATGACAGCATTCTCTCCGGTATCGTTGTCCGTTGCCGAAACCTTCGTCACTAGCCGTCTGCCATCGCCGGCGGTCAAACTAACCGGAGCAACCATTGCCAGCTTGGGAGCATTGTCGTTTACATCATTGAGATGAACAGTTAAACTCATTGGGGCGCTAGCCGCATTACCATTGGCCTCACGGGCCACCACCTGGAATCGATATTTTCCAGGACTCGGAGGATCTCGGTCCAGCCCTTCCTCGTTGACGTGCAGAATTCCTTTCTTGGAAACCACAAACGATGGTGTCGTTACTTCGTAAATATACTCGACTGGTTCGTCTTCCGAACCGATATCGGCGTCGGTAGTGGTTAGTTTAATCGGATTACCTTTTGCATCGGTTACTACTGTGCCAATGGGTGAGTTTTCATCTACGAAACCTTCGGTTGACGTAACACTAATCACCGGTGAATATGCATCCACTGGCTTCACGTGAATTGTTAACTTTGCCGTCGTAAAACGTTTCATCTCCGATACTTCTTCAGCTTTGACGATGATGTCGAATTTTTTCGCTGTAACCGACGAATCCACCAGTTTTGTTTGCTTCAGCACTCCCGTCTGGGAGTCGATCTCGAAGTAGTCTCCGTAGTTACCGGGGATGCCACTCAAGAACGAGTACCGGATTGGCGAACTGATGGTGTCCAGATCGACGGCCTGGATCCGTTCGGGGCTTACCGTTAGAACGCCCTGAAGACTTCCGGCCGGAACGGAAGCACTGTATTCGGGATTGAGGCAGGCTCCGTCCAGCAGAACGCATCCTCGGTAGATGAACGATGGATCCTGATCGTCGGAGTCGGCAATGTCGATCGTCAGCGTGGTTGTCGCCGACAGACGCTCCGAAGAGTTGCGCGCGCGATCCTGCCAAGGAGAAGAGAAGGAAAGTTCGAATGAGCGGTGGTTGGAAAAATGATCATCTATCCTAGTGATTTTTTTTTTAAATTTTGTTATCTGAATACCCGGACAGGAATGTGACCGAGCTCGTCGTCTCGGTGTGCACCGAAAAATATCTTTACGACTCTTCCATTTGGTAGTGAATTAGACGATATTATGTTTAATGCCAATTTTAGATATTTTTGGTGACCACAATGGGGCACCAACATTTTCTGTAAAAACCTAACAATTGTGTTTTTATATAATGCTGATGCTAAGTTTAACAGCTGATTGAAAATTAACTTTCATTGTAATGAACATTATAATACTACATTTTCAGGTGATAGAAATACCCGCTAAAGACCAACAACAATCCCTGTCGGACTGGAAAGGATCGTTAGGCAAAAAAATTAAAGTTCCACTGGTACGCGGTCGAAATTCCTGCGCAACTTCTTCTAAAGGTTGCCCGGCCCCGAAGGTGAGGCTCCCTCACCCGCTTTCGTGGGTGAACATGGCACGGTATTAGAAAATTTCGCTTCGCTCTCCGCTTGAAGACTTGAGACTGAAGAAAAAAGTTCAAAATAACAAGTACAACATTGCTACATTCCGCTTCGGTTGGTACGGTGTGGCTTAAATGCAAAGTGCTCCAGTTAAATTCATCCTATCGGGGTCCCAGCAGGGCTCTCCGCGCGGAGGTAACAGCAGCAGCTGGCAACCGAGAGAACCAACAAACCACCATGGGCTCCAGTGCAACGAAGCACCGATGCAAGCGAAAAATGTGGTCCAGTTTCATGCAACAGCATCAGATCGGGGCTGTCCTTTCCAAAACTGGGCACGAACTATTTAAACGACTTCGATGTACTAGTTTAATTGGCCGAGAGATTGTGCCCGAGCCGCAGCCAAGATGTTTTGATTTCGGTTGAACCTGCTCCGCATGCCATTGTGCAACCGGTATGTGCGAGCCTGTGTTCTATTTGCGAGGTATTAGGGTCAATGCGGTGTAACGTCAGATGGCTTGCTGTATGGCTTCTGTTCTAGCTTGCGTCCGATTAGATTAGGGGCTTTGCCTTTTGATTGAAAACAGGTGTTAGGAAATCGTATACATTCGCCACAACTCCCAATCAGCAAATTTGCACGTCTGTACGATTTCAAGTACAACATCGTAAACGGCTTTGCTTATACGATTACGACACATGAGTTGAACAATTTTATTACTTTATTACTTGGTGATTATTGTTGGCCGTATCTTGCGTTGCGTGTGTACCGCTCTCGCAAACCATGATCATGGCACGGGTGCATAAGACAGCAGGATAATCCTGTGGCGATAGTGGTAATCCTTCCTCGAACATCAAGCTGCTGCAATTAGCATTTTGCCTGTTTCAAAACCAGAAGCGTTGATTCGAAGCAAATATGTGCAATTGATTGTTACTCAAACTAGTGACTGGAAAGCAGCAATACTGATCATTGCATTCGAAAGGCATTTTTATTTCATAATCAGGATTTCACAATCTCCAATAAACATTTCTAGTAATTGATTGATGTCGCACTAACGAAACTTGATAAAACTTGGTTGACTTTTAGAAAATTGTCTGATGTTTCATTTGAAAATAGTGAAAAGTTGTAATGGGCATCCTACAGCAAACATGCAAATTTATGAAATAAACTAAAATTTATTTTTCGCAAAACAAATAGTTTGTACTGAGCTAGGACATGATGCGAGAAAGAGTTGTAAAAGGAGGGTTCAGGATCACTATTCATCTTGTTTTAATCTCAATTTAAGAACAGTTTAGTGTCAATTAACAATATCGTGGGTCGGTTATTTTATATTTTTATTCTCTGCTATAAAATTTGTTGTGCTATTTTTTAGCCTTTGTTCTGACAGTAGGGATGGGAAATAACCATCAAGATGCATATCGATAATTATCGATAGTTTCTCCATATATCGTTATTATCGGTAACAACTTACAGAAAAAACGACCTTAATTCATATATTTTTCACTTAAATTCTGTGCGCGGAAAGATATACTTGGATAAAAGCGATTTACCCGGTTTTAAATACCATCGCTGAATTTGAATGCACAGAGTCGGTAATGTCAGTAATATCAACATCAATTATATGAAGAAGTTTTAACGCAAAATTGCAAATTGCCGGCTTATTCAATGGTGCATGTTGTTTCCATTCAAACTTTTATGCAACCTTAACAATGTAAATCAACTTAGTAAAATGGATATGGGCTGCGAAGACAGTAATTGCTAGCCATTCCGGCGTATAATAAAACGTGAAAACGAGAATGAAAAGGGAAAGAAAAAGAAAAGTTGTCAGGCAAATTTTACTACTTATTTATTATTCCAACAGGTCTACGAGTTTCTCAATAATTTTCAGATTTTGCTAAGGCACTCAACAAAAGAATTTATGGCAAACCAAAAGACTTAAGCAGGGTTAAGCCCAAGCCAAGCGGAAATACCTAAGCAGGGTTAAGCACTAACCCAGAGAAAAGGCAGGAGTAGAGTTAGGCCCAAACCAAACGAAAAGCCTTGAGCAGCGGTAAGCTCAAACCAAACGACACAATTGCAAAATGGAAGCATGACATCTTGCGCTAAGTTAAGCTCAAAACCAAGCAAATGCAGAACTTGCAGTCCATGGCGATCAGAAACGGACGCTTCGAGTAGAAGACTACGATAAACTACTGCAGCAAGGTTCGTAGACGTACAATATTAATAGCAAGATATACACTCAAAATATTCTGCACATAACTAATGGTAAATTTCCATATGAAATTCCAGATAATTATCATGTGTCACATATAAGCACAATCCGCCTAGAAATACACATAAAAATTATACGGATATGAAGAGTATGTGCAATTATACACATAAAAAATATGCGCATATGAATAGTATGTGCAAAAGTTTCGCGTACCCATAAATTATAACTGTTTGGCATATAAAGTTCATTAATTGGGCACATTGCAAAAATCTATGTGTGGGGCACATAGAAACTATACGAAAAGTTTTCTCAGTGTAGTATATGCTAGAGAAAGACGAGTGCTAAAAACGATCTACGGCGGCGCACAGGAGAACGAAGTATGGAGGCGGAGGATAAACCATGAAATCGCACAGCTCTATCCAGTACAGTATCCGAAAAATGGCTAAAGCAAAACGAGTACGATAGGCACGGCATACTGCAAGAATGCCGGACAACTACCCTGCAAAGATGGTACTTTATTTACTTCTGCCAGCCGAGAGCCGGGGTGGCTCTTGCCGTATCAAGAATTCCTCTCCACTGTACTCGGTCCTGGGCCACTCGTTGCCAATTCGTTGCGCGTCTCGACACACGCAAGTCGGCTTCAACCTAGTCGAGCCAACTAGCACGTTGGGCTCCTCAATTCCTGGTCCCGGTGGAGCGCTTGAAGATAACGGATTTCACTGCAAAGTCATCCGGCATCCTTGTGACGTGGCGGGCCCACCGTAGTCTCCCAACTTCCACCAGGTGTACGATGGGAATCTCTCCAACTAGTGCCTGCAACTAATGGTTTATACGCCTACGCTTCTCTCCGCTATCCGTTTGTACTCCGGCAAAAATAGTCCGCAATACCTTTTAACACCGTTCAAATACGGCAAGTGCACGTATGTCTTCCGTAAGCTAAGTTACTATCTCAAGTCCGTAGAGGACTACCGGTCTGATTAACGTTGTATACATCGTCCGCCATCCCAAGGTGCCCCGGAACGCGCACCTAGCACATCACTCACTCCAGGGTAACTTTGATCAGCCGTGTCAGTTTGTCCGGAAAACCGTACTCGTGCAGTATCTGCCTTAGCTGTTCTCGTTCAACTGTACCGTATGCTGTCCTGAAATTACCGTATGTCGCGGTTATTACAGCAATCTAGTCGATCGATCTTTTTGTAGATGTAACAGACCACACCTTCCATACATCCCTCCAGCAGTTTTTCCTCCTCTCAAATCCTTAAAATTATCCAGTGAAGTGCCGTTGTTAGCGGTTCTTGGCCATATTTGCAGAGTTCTGCCGGGACTCGGTTCTTTCCGGCGGCTCTGTTATTCTTCTGCTGAGTGGTTTCTCGCCGGAGATCGGAAGCTGGCACGCTATTATCGTTTGTAGGCATGCCTAGAATCTTCCGATGTGTCTCCTTCTTTTATTTCCCCGTTGAGGTACTCATCGAAGAGCTGCTTCCAACTGTCCACCGCCTCGCGCTTGTTTGTGATTAGATCCCCTCTCTCGTTCCTACATATATCGGGTTTGGGTGTATAGCCCTTACGAGTTTCGGTCACCTTTTCGTAAAACTTGCACGTGTCATTAGCCCGGAATATTTGTTCCAGTTACTCACGATCTTTGTCCCCCTTCTGTCGCTTTTTCCTCCTTAGGATCGCGGCCAACTCATTCCGCGCTCGTCGTTCTTGGCCATATTATCCTTCGTGGATATGCTTAGATAGTTTTTCCAAGCTCTTTTTTTTTCTTCTTCATCGCTTGTTGGCAATATCCGTCAAACCAATCATTTCATGCGCTCGAAGTTTCCTGTTTAATTGCTGAATGTTTAATCGAAGTGGGCGACTTTGTCGTGAGGTATAAATCGTCGATAGTTTCGAGCGCACATGTACTTCTACTAGAAGTAGGCAATGATCCAAGTCGATATTCGCACCCCGTAGGCAGCGTACGTTGGTGATATTCGAGAAAAACCGGCCCTCGATGAGAGTGTGGTCAATTTGGTTCAAGCACAGACAAACGGACAAAGCACTCGCGTTAATTCCATCGTCCAATCAAAAACCACTCATTTTTCAAAAAAGCATGTTTCGCAACATGGCCACACCACGGAGCGCGAGTGTTACTTCGAGTTTTCAGTATAAAACCATACAAATGTAAAAACTCTACAGCATAAAACCCTGCAAATGCAAGCTAGTCCGCAACATACATAACAGAGGGTGCTAGTGTGCAAGCAAAATGTGTAGGACGATGGTTTTTAAAGGATTTTCTTCAATGCGTCATGTCAGTTCGTTAGTGGTTCAAGGTTCGTTGGTCAGGTGATCCAGTGGATACAAGGGACTGGCAACCCTATTCCTACTCAATGTGTTTGACAGTAGCCAACATCTACTGCCGGCGTGGGTATTATTTGCAAAAATCTGGCTAAGATTTGAAAATACTACCCATCTGCCTGCATACCGGCTTTGCAGAGTGAAGCGAACAGAACATATAGCGGTGTCATACTGTTTCATTTACGCAAATGGTTAGATGTTGACTGCAAAAACATGGCTGCCTAGCAGACCTGTGAATGGATATCTTTGCGGGGAAAGAAAGTGCTTCTGATCACCAAGTTTCGGGAAGCTGCAAAGTTGATGCATCGCTGACCGTTATCGTTCATGTCAGTGTGCAGGCTATGGTGCCCGATTTGGGATGACATACCTCAGGATATCGTGCGTGCTAGCTTATCACGCTTTTCAACAACGATTGCGACTGGTAATTTAAGTAAAGCAAGAAAGATTTGAATTGGGCTAATTCAAGGCAAACGTTATAGATATACTTTACACGAAATACACTCCAAAATCCATGGAAGCGTGTTGTTTTTGCGACCGTTTACTTCACTGCCAGTTATTACTACTCACCCTGTAAGCTCAAAGAAAACAAAAGTCGATCATTCTGATACTAATAAAGTTAGATAATAGAAACTGGTCTCAACAGAAAAAACTGTCCCATTCTTTTTACCACACTTCGTTTGATTCTGGTTTGCAATAATCTGGTAGTACCAGCCTCGCACAATTCAGACAGGGAGCTCAAGCGGATTTTACATATATGTATAAAATAGTTTTTAAAACCTACATTGCGCGATAATAAAATCTTTATATGCAGTATTGTATCGCTATAGTTTAGCAATTGCAATGAAACAATCCCATAAACTTCATGTAACACGGTGTTACACGAAAAAAATACTTCTCAAATGAACGTAGTCATTCCTAGTCACACCTACACTGAAAAAACTTTTCCTATAGTTTCTATGTGTTTCACACATAGATTTTTTCCATGTGCCATGTAAATGAACTTTATGTGCCAAACAGTTACCATATATGTGTTTTTAAAATTTACCTTTAAAATTTGCGCATACTATTCATATGCATATAATTTTCATGTGTACTTCTGGGCGGATTGTGTTTATATGTGGCACATAATAATCAAAAGGATTTTCATATGGAAATTTTCCATTAGTTATGTGCGAATTATTTTGAGTGTAGTACATTTGAAATCTTCCTAACACCCCCAAAATTTCAAGTTATTGCAAAAAAAAAAACGTTTTTTTGGCTAGGTGTACACATACCATGAATTATCATGAATAACTCAATAATTTTCCAAGCAATTTTGAGTTTTTTATACATTTTTGGAAAGCTTAGCTTATACACATTCACTATAGTTTTATAAAAGTTAGACGAGATTTTTTCAATTAAATATGAAATTTAACTAAAAAAATAAAAATTTTCTCACTTTAGGGGTCCATAAAGCGACCTTAAAAATGACCCACATTCTTCAGCTCAACATCACTTGTTTTATATTTAATCCTAAGACTTTGGTCAAAATTTCAGCCAAATCGGTCAACATTTGCAGATTTGAGACCATTTTTAAGAGTTCTAGAATTTGTTACTTCTCATATATCACCCGCATAATCTTACAACTGAGCATCTTGTACACGATGCCTGCCCCTTCACATGTGAGTTTCACAATTACTTACCAATAGATCCCCCCTGTTAACCGTTATGTGTGCAACAGGGTACCCGGGTACCTTTTCAGTTTTAAAATAGTTATAACTCATTCAATTTAAAACATACGTCATTGAAATTTTGCGACATCGTAAAACTCGTTGATCTTAAGTAATTGAGGTTTTTTGGTGCATATCCATAAAGGGGATTACCAATGAGAGGCACTTGAATGTTTTTATTACGTAGGAGGGCGACAAGGGTACCCGGGTACCCATGATTTGCTATGTTTATAACTTTGGCTATCTTGAACCGATTTGGATGAAACCAGTGGCATTTGATTCGTACATTTATCCAGTTTTGATTAGACAAAGCATTTGGCCATCAAATGACATGTAGTTCCCGGGAATCAATAATTCCGGAGCAACGTCCGGTAAAGCGTGGGAAGCCGCTTGTTTTGAAAGAATATCAGCTTTCAGCAAAGCTATTAGCTTTGAACTTGACATTGTGGATCCTTTTTTCATCTTATTATATAAATTGGTGACTTTAGATCGCATTGGCCATTCCAGAATTGGGTTCCTGTAGGGTTACAGATGGCCAGTTGGGTGCCTAATCCATTATTAGGATTGGTTTAGCGGATCTTTTAGATGTTTTGAACTGATATGGCCAGTTTAGTACTCATTAATAATTTCGGAACTGGTTCCAAATGTATAACGGATTGTTCTACGTTTTGAACTGTTCTGATAATGCTAAGCATTATCTTGAATCCTGCGGTATGATCTGTGACCCCGTAGAAACCGTTTTCGAAATAACCAATCAAAATACATCAAAATGTAAAAAATATTACCTCCCGAACTAATTCCAAGAACTTTGATACCCATATTGCTAGGTTTTACCTCCAATCCTAGACTGGCCACCCATGACCCCACAGGAACCTACTCTGGAATGGCCAACCTGATTCATCTCATTATATGAAATAGTTCATTGTATGAATTTTTAGAGTTTTTATATCCGCATGACTGATTTTCCTGCAATACAAACAGTTCCCTACCTCACAGCGGACACTCTGTCGGAATTCCGGATTTTCGGGCCCCGTAAATCTTTTAAAGGCCAAATGGCCACATAATTCAAAACTAGATAAATTAACGAATCAAATGACACCTATTTCATCAAAATCGGTTTAAAATTGTTGATGTTATAACAATATCAATTTTGGGTACCCGGGTACCCTTGTCGCCCTGCTAAAGGTGTTTTTTTTGTCGCACACATAACGGTTAAAAACGAACCAGGCTGTCGACTTACAATAACGCACTGAGTAGTCGTGACGATATATTGCCCTTTGCATTGAAAGTTGGATTTTGAGCACACTTGTTCAGTCACACATTTTGTAGGTGAGAAAAGTTGCCAAAATTTCGTGGTAAAAACCCACGAATCTTGGTTGATTCCTATTTGAATTCTAATGCTTACGTAGAGTTGTTATCGACGCTACGAATAATATAAAAATAGTTTCTAAATACATAATTCCGCGCATAATTCATAATTTGAACAAATATGCAGCATATATGAAATAAATGAAAAATTAAATACTATTTGCTTTCCTACAACTGGTACTGGCGCCACTGCTAAATCAAATGTCAGCTCAGATGGGAGAGTTGTAATGATGGGAAATGCCGATCAAAATCTATAACGATTATTGATAAAGTTTTCTTATCGTTAATAATTAATAACGATAATATGACAGTATAAGCAAAAATACGTAAGAAATAGAACAAAAATGTTAAAATAATAACAAGCCAAGAAGAAGATTTCTTTTTAAACCATCCAATTTTCGATACTTTTCCGTGACGATAAAGTTTGATGGTATTATCGATATAAGATTACTAGCGATATTATCAGTAGCACACTTTTCATTACAGTTTTGAAGGTTGCACTTTATAACTGTGATGCAGTCCAATTGAGTGCGAAGAGCGCAATACAAAACAAAACGGCCAAAATACGACGTCGGCAGCAGTATACGATGATACTACACTCTTAAATGATTCTACCCGTAAATCGATCGGATTTAGCTTAAGCTAGGTTGAAACTACTCAAATTGCCCTTAAAGTGTACAAACTCAAATTTTGGGTAAAAAATTCAACCAATGTTGACTGCTTGCTACCGATAATTGAATTATTCTCTGTGACAAATAACACACCTTCAAGTTCCTACTACCAATTTTTTAGGTGAAAAATTACTCAAAATCTAAGTTTGTACACTTTTAGGGTGTTTTGAGTAGTTTTAACCAAGTTATAGCTAAATTCAACCCATTTACGAGTAAACTCATATAAGAGTGTGGTGAATGACGATGAAACTTACGTCAACAGATACACTCATCCCCCGCTAATATGAAAAACACCTCGTTCAGATTGGGTGAGTTCATTTTTAATCTGAATATTTGGTAACTCAACTCTATTCAACTTCATATATGTGCAAGACGCGCACCCTATGAACTTGTTGTTTTGATTTGACGAAAACAAACGTTTTGAAACCATTTCAAACATGCGCGAATTCTAAACATCCGGTTTGTAGAAGAGGTAATTGGCTCGGTAGTTTCGACTAAAATGGTCTATTTTGAGTGTTGGCGAGAGGTAAGTTCCATATGAGCTATATTGCCAAAGCTCTTGAGCAAGAGGAAACGCACTAAGATTTTTTTCGTTTTTTCAATTTACCCGGTCAACTTTATCGTCAATTGTGCATGACGCTTGATCGGTTTTTAATGTGAACGCATTCATACCACCGGGTTACAGATTAAAAATGTTCAGATTAGAGAAGGTCATACCAACGGGGGTACACGGTATCAGTCAGTTTCCTGAGTCGGACTTCTACGCGGCAACTGGATAAAAAGTGGCAGACATTTTTAAGCCATTGAAACCAACGATGTTCGCTAAGAAACGTCTAGTTTGGCAGGTTATCTGTATCTGAGGGTTGACAAGCAACATTTTTATTACTTTCGAGACCATCAGCGGAGAAATTCATGAGAGCATCGTTGTCTGCAAGAACGCCAGCTGGCCTTCCATGAAGCAAATCCATTGGTCCGTGTCGTTTTGGTCGGATTTGACATCCTGCCCTTACGGAGCAAAAGTTATGAAGTGAATTGCCGCCTACAACATGCCGATGGACAACATCTCAAGGACAACACCCCAGACGTTTGCTCAATTGATAAGTTAGTTATTGAACCACCGTCAAGCGGTACCTGAAGAAGATTCAGAAAACTGCTGTAAGCCAGTTTACGTTCTGCGGAGAACAAAGCGAGACGAAAGGCACAATGATTCGAGTTGTGCCGATTATTTTTCTTGTATGTTATTCTAATAGAACCTTATAAAGAAAAGTAGTTGGATTTATTTCATTGAAAATTTAATCATTAAACACGCATTTTTGTTTGAGCAATTTTTGATTGTAACCCTTCATGTTAAAAAGAACTGCTAGGTCAAGGACTTGGCGGGTGCAAACTCCAAGCCTCAGCGCGGCACCCTTATGCCGTGACTTATCGGATGCTGACGTTTGGTATTTCGTGGGAGTTCAGTACCGCGGTCTCCATTCGTTCGATCCGCGTGTGAATTAGAGTGCAGTCTTTGGACACAACCGTGAGCGCCCGCTCGCTTCGGTGGCCGCCAATCGTCTAGGTGGTGTGACGTTGATTAAAGCCACCGGACAGGTTTAATAAATAATCGTTAGTGTGAGCGGCAGCGTTGCGTAGGTGAACGGTAGCAGTTCTTCTGGATGGTTGGCGAACCGAGACAGAGTGCAGAAGCTTTAATGGACTAACGTGTCAACTTTGCAATGCATTTGTGCGGTCCGAGAAACCGAGGCAGGAGGCGGAGGATAATTTCACATGCGCGATATCGCGTCGACTGATAGTTACGACCGTTTGGTTCTACTTGATTTATAATGTGCCGGTGCTTGTGCTGTTTGAATTACTAAACGATCCTATAAAATTGGGAATTTATTCGCCGAGTAACGAGGGAAAGGGAAATCGCCATTGACAGAGGTGATATTCAATGAGCCCTGTCCGCTTTTGTATGGCAAAGTTTCCCGCTAAAAACCGTAAATAGTTAGATAAAGTAGGTAACCGTGGTAAATAATGAGGCAAACAGCTATTAGTCCCATCGCGACTGGTTAACAACAACGGTGTGTGGTACATCTTTCGCGAATTAGTTGGTTGATGTTGTTACAATATCTGCTTTGAAGCTCCGATGAAACGCACGTTTTACCAATGATACTGCAGGAAACTTCGATTTCCTTAGTATTGTTACTCTAAAAAATAGCAAATAATTGGCGATTCGTTTCTGACTAGTGACGACAAGCTTGAACATAATAAGCTACTCATCGGCAAGCGTCTCCTTCATTCTAGTGGCAGATAAGTGTTTCCCTATTGACCTCATTTTTTAATACTAGCAGGAGAAAGTAAAACGGTTTCCTGTCGTCGCGTTGTCGTCGCCGGCCGGCCGGGTCGTTAATTCTGACTGACCAAGATGCTGATTAATTCACACTTTCTCCAGTCGGTGGACACTCTTCGGTTATGCTTTCGGACCAGACGCTTCTAGCAGCATCCGTTCGGAGAGACGCTGAATGCATAATTAACATATACGGTCTGCTGTGGTGCGGCAACCCAGTCAGCCAGAGTTTGTGCTGCAAATGGTTCGTGATTATGTTAAAATTGCGCCATTATCGGTGCTAATCATTTCGCCAGACTGTGCGATGAGCAAAAGTTATAGAACAGACGAGCTTTCTAGGTAATTATGTATTATATTATTTGATTCGTTACGAATGTATTAAATATATCCTATTTCAATTGAAGATAGCTTTTACAGGGACGAAAGTTTTATGGTTTACCACTATTTATGATACTTGAGATCGCTTCAGAAAACCAGTTTAAATGCTGTTTTTACGATTCTTCCCCCCAAAGCAAAAAAAAACTGCTTGTCAAATGTTAAAGAATCTATCGCGCAACAAATTGGTCGATGAAAATGTAAATAATATCAAAGACAAGTTATTTTAGTCTTCTTAGTAAGTGTGCCAATTTCAATGTTATTGCCTGTGCTGCTTCGCCCGGGATTGACTGTTTTATATAATCCACTGATTGTATCCATATTGATGTGAAAATTCACTATTGAAATTCTTACTTAGTTAATGCATGGCCTTTGTATAGTTTGTTCTGTACAAACTGCCAACCTGTAAGTAGATCAAACAGTAGATACACATGATCAATAAAAGAATTTTGCTTTAGAGCTCACGCGGATTCAAAACTGAATTCCGCTTTCCAACTGATAAATGGTGAACTGTTTAGTTGAGCTACATTGTTAGGCCAATATTAGCGGCTTCACCCTTGCTGGTACGCGGCACCAATGAGGCTGCCTGCCGCGTGTAATTAATTCGCGGTCGAGAGTCCACTTGTGGTGCGGTTTTGATAATTGTAGGCGCGGCAGCCATCAAAAGCGGTGGGAAACAATGTTGTTTACAAGTTTGAACTAAGATAATAACTGAATCAATGGTGTGTTAACACAGCCATGTTGGAGCCGAGCTGGTGGAAAGAAAATGTTGGTCGAGAAAAAAAACAGAAACATATCGCAAAATTTAAATGAAAGCTGGTGGGTGAACAAAACAGTTTGAAAAAAAAAAGCGCAGCAAATATCGTTTATTTTTCCTCGATAAGAGAGCAACTAACGTTCAGTTTTCGATAGAAAGTATAGTTAGATTCATGGAGCAATATTAAAACTAGATTCATTTAATATCTGGAAGCACTGCTCATTTTACAACAGCGCTGCTAGTGGTTGGATTTGAAATGTTTTGAAAGCAATAAAGGTTTTCCATCAAATTTTTTTTCATTAAATGTTCGGTTTTGATTATTAAAAATGATACCCATATAAAACGTTCTTTAATAAAGCCTCTAACTACTGCAGAAAAGAAAAAAAATACGTATATTTCAACCCGTCACTTCTCGGATGTATTACATGCCTTTTTGTATCAGTGTCCTTTATTTTCGCCACTTCGAAACCACACTCAAAAAAATCGACACGTCGCATCCACGTGAAAAATCATGTAAAATTCTTTATAGCAACTTACGTGAACTTCATGTACTAGTTAATGTGAAAATTGATAAACTTTACCGGGATCGCACGTAAACTGGTTAGTATGAGTGCGAGTTACCAACAATTCACGTGAATGTTACATGTCAGTGTGATGGATGAGAATTACCTATGTTTTCACGTAAACTTGACGTGCTGATTTTTTTGAGTGCATCTGTGCCACTCTTTACTCTTGTGGCATGCAACACACGAAACGAAAAAAAGGTAATCATTAGCTTTTCATTCGTTTTGTCCTTTTCACTCAACCGCTGATACACATATATCAAAATCTGTTGTGATTTTTTAAAACTCAACATTCGTGATTTGGTGAAAAGAAATTCAACATTCTTGCAATTTGCATTGTTTAAAAAATCGTAGTAAATTCTAGAGTCAACGAAAGAAATATATTTTTGCAGCATTGTCAATCGTATTGGGAGTACTTTCGAGAAAAAATAAGAAAAGGAGGGGTATGATCTGACGGAAAACCTCTATTTGTTCTGAACAAATTTCTTTTACAGTGGTGAAAAGGTGGTTCGCTTTGGTAAAAGTAGTGACAGATCAAAGATCAAAGGTCAAAGATAAGTTTGGGGGTGTTCAACCTTTGCGAAAATCGAACATTGAACCTGAGAAAAATTACGAAATGCAGTTTTATTCCGATTTTGTCAGCTCCTGATTTTGTCAGCCTATAAATTTTGTTTAACTTTTGCTTTTAAACATGATTTATAGAACTTTTCAGTACGCATGAAACTATTCTGATTCCTTGGGAAGAATTTTTGAATGAAATGTTGCTTTTTTGCGCGTAATTCGGGGTCAAAATTAGGGTATTTTTATATTAAAAGTTCTACAATTTCTAAACAAGCAAAGATAGAGGTATACTATATTCAGCAATGTTGTGTATTTTCACTATTTGTACAACTTTGTAAAACATGAAAAAGTCATACAACAACTACCAAAACTACTAAAATAGACAAACTGATTTTAACGATTTTTCGTATATGAAAAATAGGATTTCTCTATTTTTGCTGAAGAGACTGAAGGTTATTGTCTTCAGCAAAATTTCTTGTAATAATATACTCTAAAACTTTGCAGAACTCATCAATGTGTTATATTAAAAGTGAAGAAAAATAAATTTTTTATTACACTTTTAGAGGGATAAATCAAAATTTGATATCCACTAGACGATAGAACTTTTAATTTTGACAAACTCTTCTAAAGGTTCCATAAACCTAAAATCAAGTTTTCCCACTCAAACATAATTGATTATAAGATGATAAGATAAGATTGATAAGATTGCGTTGAGCTTTCGGTTGATCAATTCGGTTGATTCGGTTGAGGGTTAAAATTTAATTTTTTAGTGGAAGTCTTCGACATAGCAAGGTCTTAAGTCTAGAATTTGGAAAAAAAATATATTTTCCGATTTTGTCAGCCCAAAATTCAACATGGGGCTGACAAAATCGGAACATTACTGTATTTGGATTTGATCAGATCCACCGCGTATAGTGTTTTCGAACGATTCGGTGAACGGAAAACTTTCGTTCCGATGGATCATAATCAACGCCGTGATGGATCGGCAGCAGCGTTTCCATTGCAATAAACCGGCGATTCTCGATTGGCGACTTTGCCATAAAATTCAATTACAACCAGAGAACTGTACCAAAGTACAAACGGAACACTGAAGCAGAATATAAAGACTAAATGTCGCACTCGAAGTAGTACAATAAGGTTCTAACGAAGTACCAACGATGCTTGGTTATAAACCACAAAAACTATGTGAAGATTTAGTTTGGACACTTCCTCAGGCAAAAGTTCTATGAAGCCATGGTTTGAGAAGTGCCCAGTTATTTGAGTATATTTTTGCTGATAAATTTGCAAGGAAATTCCTGATCAGGCAAGCGATCTGCAGCTGTGGTTAGAAAACCAAGGTTTTCGTTGCAAATTAAACTATGAACTAGAAGATCTATAAGAAAGAATGCCTGAAAAAACACATTTCGTAATATGCATATGTAATATGAGTGCACACAGGCACTCGAAGCACAAGGAAGGGAATCAAATTACAAACGGGTGCGAGATGGTAGACAGAGAGGGAAACAGTTTTACGATGAACAACTCAAAATGGCGAAGTTGCAGAATGAGGCGGAACGGAAGTTAATCTCGGAGGGTCCACGAAAGTTACTAATGTTCCAGCACCTGATCTTCAAGAAACCGAACGAGAAATCGGGTTGCTAAAGATCCACAAAGTCGCTGATGACCGAGAAACGCTGGTCTACGGCTCTAAAGAGTTGGGTTATGGGGAGAGGATTTGGGAGGATGAGAAGCTACCAGAGGAATAGATGGAAAGATTGGTTTGCCCCATCTACGAAAAGGGTGATGGACTTGACTGCTGGAACTATTGCGGCATAAAACTGGTAAGGGCTGCTTCCAAGGTACTCTATAAGATCCTTTTATTCCGGCTGTCACCGATAGCACAGTTTTTCGTAGAGAATTACTAAGCGGACTTCATGGGGGCTCACGCAACTGCGGACCAGATTTTTACCATCCGGCATATCTTGCAGCAATGCCGGAAGTACACAACGCATCACAACTTTATTGATTTCAAAGCAACATACGATACAGTTGGTAGAGGCCAGCTATGGAAGATAACGCACGGACACGGTTTTCCGGATAAACTGACATGAATGATCAGAGGCAGAGCCAGACTGAAAGCAAATTCTAGGTGGATTGGGCTAAAAATAAATGCGTCGAAAAGCAAATACATGAAAGGAAGACGCTCAAAGGGAACAACCGCGTGCCTTCCACGAACAGTACCCATTGATGGTGACGAACTACAAGTGGTAAATAAGTTCGTGTATTTGGGATCGCTAGTGACCGCGGACAACAACACTAGTAAGGAGATCAAGCGGCGCATTCAAATGGGAACTCGGGTCTACTTTGCCCTTCGCGAAACGCTGCGATCAAGAAGCATACGCCGATATACAAAAACCCAATTACACCGGTAGTTCATTATGGACTTGAAGCCGTGACGCTGCTCATGGCGGACATACGCGCCTTTGCCGTGGTTGAGCGGAAGGTACTGCGGACGATATATGGCGGACTACAAACTGAAAGCGGAGAGTGGCAGAGGCGTATGAATCACGAGCTACAGGCACAGCTTAGAGAGATTACCATTTCTCAACTTACTTACTTAAGTGGCTTGCCGTCCTAAGACAAAGCCTGTTGAACAAGGTTTCTTCAGTTAATTCAGTTGTGGGCATCCGCTGTCCTATTCCTTGGACACCGAGTGCTCTCCACCAGATCTCGCTCCACCTGGTCTAACTATCTAGCTTGCTGTGCTCCCGGTCGTCTTGTTCCTACCTGATTTGAGACAAACACCATCCTTTCAGGGTAGTTGTCCGGCTTTCTTGCAACATGCCCTGCCCATCGTATCCGTTCAGGTTCAGCCACCTTCTGTATACTGGGTTCGCCGTAGAGCTGTGCGAGTTCATGGTTTATCCTTCGTCTCCATACTCCGTTGTCCTGTACGCCATCGAAGATCGTTCTTAGCACTGGTCTTTCGAAGACTCCGAGCACTTGCAGGTCCTCCTCGAGCATTGTCCATGTTTCATGCCCGTAGAGAACAACCGATCCAATGAGCGCCTTCTGCAGGTTACACTTTGTACGGGGGCCCAGTCTGCTCGACCGCAATTGCTTGTGAAGTCCATAGTAAGCACGACTTCCGCTGAAAATACGTCGCCGAATCTCTCGGCTGGTATCATTGTCCCCCGTTACCAGTGAGCCAAGGTAGACAAATTCGTCGACTACCACATCGCCGTCGATCAATCTACTACTGCCTAAGTGGCGTCAGTCGGCCTCGATTCTGCTGGCCAGCATGTGCTTAGTTTTAGACGTATTATCACAGAGAACATTCATCCAAGCGAAAGGTCCCCACTTGGATAAAACTTATGTCGAATTAGTTAGGAAACTATAGTGATGATGTCGCTAAAGGCGCATAAAATTCTACACTAAACTCACAACAGCTAGCTTCTGGCGCAAGCATAACGGTTACAGTTCATATATACTAGCGACAGAGGAGCCAAAGGTTGTCAGTGTGCAAATCAAAACAATCATTTAGTTGGGAAGCTATAGTGGTGGTGACGCTAGCATATTAGGTGATTTTAATTTGAAATTTTATCCAAGAATTCCCGAAAAAATTGTTTCTGAATGGATGTCTGTTCTCTGTGGTATTATATGTGGCTTTGAAGTCAACGAACAAATGGTGCGTGAGAACTCTGTATTCACGGCTCTTTTGAAGGATCTGTTGCAATGTAAATATTTGATCCGTTGTAGACCATCCTTCGACGAAATCGGCTTGATAAGTTCCCACAAATCTGTTCGCAATTGACGATAGTCGGCGGAAAATGATTTGGGACAGCACTTTGTAGGCGGTATTGAGAACGGCGATCGTTCGAAAGTTCTCGCAGTCCAACTTGTCGCCCTTTTCGTAGATCGGGTCCATCTTTCCACTCCTTCGGTAGCTGTTCCTTATCCAAAATTCTAACAATTAGCCGGTGCATACAAACGGCCAGCTTTCTTGGGCCCATTTTAAAAAGCTCCGCTCCGATACCATCTTTCCCAGCTGATTTATTGTTCTTTAGCACCTAGCAGCATGATGGTCTCCTTAACTTCACCTATCGTTGGAGCTGGCACCTCTTTCCTGTTTGTCCCACCGTCAAAATTACTCTTCCTGCTACCATGGTTCTCCGCCTGGGCGCCATTTAGGTGTTCATCGAATCGCTGCTGCCACCTATCGGTCACCTCACGGTGGTCCGTCAGAATACTACCATTCTTATCCCGACACAATTCAGCTCGCGGTACAAAGCCTTTGCGAGATTCGTTCAGTTTTTGGTAGAACTGTCACATTTCCTGAGAGCGATACAGCCGCTCCAACTCTGCAGATTTCTTCTCTTTCAGGTAGCGCTTTTTCTCTCGGAAGATTTGGTTTCACTGCATCTTCTTGTGGTTTGTGTCTTCCCACGTTCTGACGTGTGACACTGCGGACCTTGGCCGGCCGCGCAGCGTTCTCCTCATCCATCACCCTCCTACATTCATCATCAAAGCAATCGTTCCGCTGATTCCGTACCACATGACCGATGGAGCTCTCCACTACATTGCTGATGGCTGTTTTGATGGTGTTCCAACACAGTCCTCGAGAGAGGCTTTGTCCAGCTCGTCCTCTTCCAGCAGCGCTGCTTCAGCCGCGTGAGATCTAACCGAGGTTAGCGTCAGTACCGAATGTTGTTCACAAAGGAGAGTTTTGGATGCATCTTATCCATCATTAGGTGGTGTTCCGTGTCAACGTTAATGTCGATAACGTCTGAGAAATGCCCACAGTGGTCAATCTGTGATTCTGTTTGACTTGGTGACCTTCAGGTCTACTTGTGTAGAAGTCTATGCTGGAAGAAGTTACTATGTACGGCCATGTTCTTAGACGGGGCACAATCGACAATTCTTAGGCCCATTTCATTGATCAGCTGATTTGCGCTGAACCCTCCAATCCCCGGTTTGTGTTCCCCCTCTTGGTCGACTTGAGCATTGAAACCCGCGATGACGAGCTTGATATCATGTTTTGGGCAGTGGTTGTATTCACTTTCTAACTGCGCGTAGAATTCATCCTTGTCGTCCTCATGACGTCACTTCTGAGGTAAGGGCTGTGCACGTTGATGATGCTTTTATTGAATAACTGGCTCTTGATTCTCAACCTACACATTCGAAGATTGATTGGCCACCATCCAATCATATGTTGCCGCATTTCACTGTGAAAGCTATACTCAGCTCGTGTGTGTTGCCGCAGCTCTGGTAGTTGGTATGTCCATCTCTGAACCGTTGAGTTCTTCCAACACACCTCCTATAGCGCTACGACGTCGAACTTGCGGTTCTTCAATACGTCGGAGAGCAATCGAGTGCTCCCTTGGAAGTTGAGAGAGAAGTTAATTTCGTGCTCCGTTTGTTGCAAATTCTGTGTGAACAACCTATGTTCTAAGCTCTATAGCTTCTGCATCGATATCCGATTAAGTGGTCTGGCTTTGCAGTGTCTTTTTAATGTATGTTTGTGAATGAAATAGTTTTAAGACAAAAATTCCTGCACAGTATCGAATAAATTTCACTTCAAATATCCATCAAACAATTTCAGCGCTGTTAAAATAAGAAGGCATTCACCATCTTGGATGCTTGAAATGCTCGAAGATTGCGATAAAATATCAAACCACGAAAGCGGTGTTTAGCTAATGACATGTATACATAAATCAAGCAAATTCCCTTCAACTTTCTCTTTCGCAGGCATCCCGACAATAACGCGACGAGTGGACGACGATCAAAACGACCCATAACGGCATCACGAAGATGACACACTCTCGCTATCGTTCACGCGGGGCTCAGTTCCACATAACCGGGCATCTGTCGCTGGCTTCTTCCTGTCCGTCTGTCAGCTGATAATCCGTGTCTTTACGACGACCGGCGATGGCATCATTCCCATCGGACGACCACCATCGACCGCACCACGATCTAGCCTACGGTCTCGGCCTACGAGTGCAAACTATTTGCATCCCAATCTGGCGAATCCCCTCGCCAGCTCGAGACCCGTGCCGTGTGCCCCCTTGCTCCGCGATCATTATGCTAATATGAGCAATTCATTTGAAAAGGCTACCACGAGATCTACTACGCTCGGCCGCGGCAGCGATGCGATGGTGCCGAGGATCTTGCGCCGCTGCCGCCGTCGCCGTCACCGCACGGTTTGCAATCATACGTGCACGCGTATGAATTATTCATGAATAGCATCGATCGAACAGATTGAATTACAGAAATAAGTTGGTCATCTGTAAAAAAAGCTCTAAACATGGCTTGATTATTGCGAAAATCTGAAACACTTTCCAGAGCTTTTAGGTTTTTTTAATCCGATGCAAAACGAATAAATTTTCGTCGACTGGATCTGCCTGCGATTTGATGAATGGCATCATTGCAAAATGACGCACTAGATTCAAGGGAATGAAAATTTGAATTTTTGATTGCCCGTCGTATTACTTTGACTAGAGGTAATATATTTTTTTCCGATTGAAAACACCTACCGATGTCGGTCATTTTCTGAATTTTGATCCCAAGAGTGCAGGTGGTATTGCATCTCGAATGAGGCATTTTTGTGGGAGACCGGCACTTGACTGGTTGCGTAAAAGTCGCTCACAATGATTAATGACGGACGTAGCAGGTATCAGAATGTGGGGTCGAAAAAATCGATGCTAATTTGTCGCTCACAATTCTTCACTCAATATGGAATGTTTG
Organism: Sabethes cyaneus; assembly: GCF_943734655.1. Classification (NCBI taxonomy): domain Eukaryota; kingdom Metazoa; phylum Arthropoda; class Insecta; order Diptera; family Culicidae; genus Sabethes; species Sabethes cyaneus. The sequence goes on along the minus strand of NC_071353.1, from coordinate 37,725,163 downwards.
TGATAGTTTCAACAATTTCACACGAACAGTGGAAATGAAAATATAAGTGTGACTTCAACGGATATCAATAGAATGACTATCGATTTTTACCAATAAACCTTTTCACCATGTAAGTTACACTACCAGAGCCAGATTTTGTGTAAGCTAATCCAAATGTGAGAAGGATAGAAACCACCTTAGGCACTTGTTGCCTCATTGCGCGGATGTTTGATTCGAAGTTTTTTTTACCAATCTACATGCTGCTATGTTTTAACTGAACATCACGACATCACAATCTGCGCCACCGAAACCCTACAGGGCGCTTCCACGACGAGAGACGGCGGCAACGAATAGCGAATGCACCACGGTGGCCACGGTGTAGGTAATTGGTTCGCGGTTCGCGGAGGACTGCAAATGTTTTGTGAAATGGTTTCCCGACCCGTCTTTGCCCGTTGTCCGTCGCTCCACTGGCTGATAGAAGATCGATCAGCAGCGAGTGAGTTGCGGGTTGAAACAACCATGATCGTCGGTAATTGTGACATATTGACAGTTTGGCGGAATGTGAGTATGGCTTCGTTAGGGGTTTTGCGGTTGTTGCTTTGTTGGAATGCCATGGTTGATCGGTTGGAATTTGTTGAGAAAAATTCGATAGGAATTTACATTCGGAAGGGAAAGCAGATTTGATTCCTTCAACTGTTTTACTGCTTTTGTATGCTAAGGAATCAATGAATAACTAGCTCGCCTCATTCCTGAAAAACATAGGCTAGAATTTCCATGAGTATGAAGTTTTTATTTCAGGGAATTTGTAAAAATACTGCTATGGTTCGATGCAAAACTGAACTTCGCTTAACTGAATCATACGCTGTCTTGAAGTCTATAAACAAGCAGTTCGTCTGCAACTCGAAATCTCGGAATTTATCGTGAAATAGTCGCAAGACAACATTTGGTTTATAGTGGACAACCGCACTGATATTTATCAGCACCGGTTTCCTGGAACGACCGTCGTCTGATGAACAGCCTGTAATAATTAAGTAACCCTTGTCGTTATCAGCCCATTAACTGCACCAATTGACTACTGAGCCATACATCAAAACATTGTTTTCAACGCCTGCCAACCTCTGATATTGGTTTATCAGCTTTCCCTCCTTATTGTTACACTTAAAGGAGGTTGGGACGGGTATTTTACTGTTACTGTTGCTCTCTTTCTAGAAGCTCCTCGTATTGTAGTTGTAGACAGGTTTTACTCTCGTTTTTTTGCTCAATAGATGCTCATTTGACTGCAGCGCCTCAACGAAACAGAATTCGAAAAAGTAGTGTAAACGGCAATTGTAGAGCTAATTATTATCTACATTATTTACATTATTTAGTATTTACGGCGCTATGCGATTGCTACCCCGTTGGTAGCCAAATGAGTGCTCTTTTTGCTATCACCGGGGTAGCAACCCCATAGCGCCGCCGCCGTAAATACAAAAGATAGAACTATACTTTCTTTAACAATAATGGAGATAATAAGTAAATCTACAATTGCCGTTTACACTACTTTTTCGAATTCTGTTTCGTTGAGGTGTTGCACTCAAATGAGCATCTACTGAGCAAAAAACTGAAAATGAAGCCTGGTTGTAGATGAAATTATCCGCCTCCGCAAGAAAGTGTTCCCAGTGCTGACGTAAAATTCGGCAACCAAGCCAGTAGCTCTAGAATCTTGATATTCCCTTTATTCTGAGGCATTATACTTGTAGCCATCATTTCTCATCTGAATCATCTGAAAAGTGATAACCACCCAGATAACACAAGATCGTAACAGAAAGTTCACATTAAATCGTCTACATGACAATTTTACATCGGAATTATATAAAGATTAGAGTATGTCAAAACAAAGTAAACAATAAGTTGTTTTGCAGTCGTGCGTGTCCTCATATACAACTCATGACACAGCAGTATAGATGTTTGCAATATTAAGTTACCTTTAAATCATATATTCAGCAGTATTAAGTTGCGTGTTATAAAAACCACTGTATAAAATGCAAGATAGAATTACCAATAATTGTCAAAATTTTCGCACGTATATTACCTCCACTTTGGTACATATATGCTCTTATCTGGCGTGAAATATAACTTGTTCGTTCAGATATGACGTCGTATTTCTCAGTTGCAATCGAGATATACAAACCAAATGGTTTACTGGGCATCCATCCCATGGATCGCATGGCCGTGTTGAGAGCAGGCCTCACTTTCTGGGTTTCTGCAGGTGAAATCTATAAACCTTAGGGCATCGTGATAGAATTTCCGGTAAAGTGAGACTTTCTGCATTAAATAGGGGGAAGTCGTCAATTCTCGGACACCTAAGGTTTTTCAGATAAAACTCAAAAAATACCGGGTTTATTACATCTATTTTCACTTTCATGTAGAGAAAAACAATATTATAAGCAAAAAAATACAAGGTAATAAGATTTGCGTTGCAAGGTTAATTTCGAAAGTAGACTGTATTTTGTATACAAATTAGCTCAATTCGAAAGCTGTCCTCTATGCTCGAACATAAAAAAATGATCTATTAAAACCTACATTAATAGAATAAAAAGATCCTAGAACAATTTAAAACTTTGGCACAAATCTTGTGAGTCCAGTCCTTGCAGGTTTGCTGTACAAAAGTTGAATAAAGTTCTATGCACATACTATTTTGGTTGAGTATGCTGGTAATGCGGAATGCGCGTGAAAATGTACGCGGCAACTCCATTTACAAGACACGTTGATAGGTTGACATCAAACTGATATTTTGCTGCAATTTTTTCCTGTGTCTTGTGTCTTAGTGTCCGGCCATAGAGGCTTTCCGGCCATAGGCGACTTCCCCCTACGGTTCGAAGGAAGCATTTGTTTCTTTGAAGACGGCCTTGATATTATGAGTCTTGGTTTTTCTGGCTCTTCTAATGTTCCTGAATTTTCTAGTACTCCATAAACTATTTATGTTATTTAAAAGATTAGATCGAGAAAATTAAATACTACGGAGAAAACGGTAGGGTTCCTCTGAGCTTTGCTGGTTCTCCGGCGTCACAGGGGGTTGGTGTTGCAAGCTTTGCAAGCCACCACCACGAAAAACACTAACGCACTAAAGACCGAAGAACAAGGAAATTCGGGCTGGAACAATCGGAATAGACCCACGCACCGAAAATGGACTATGGTTTGGAAACTCGAGACTCGGGAACTGCCGATCTCTCAACTTGCAAGGGAGCACTCGAGTGCTCTATGACGTATTGAAGAGCCGCAAGTTCAACGTCGTAGTGCTGCAGGAGGTGTGCTGGAAGAGCTCAACGGTGCGTACGTTCAGAGATGGACATACCATCTACCAGAGCTGCGGCAACACACACAAGCTGGGTACAGCTTTCATAGTGATGGGCGAGATGTGGAAATGGGTGATTGGGTGATGGCCAATCAATTCTCGAATGTGGAGGTTGAGAATCAAGGGCCGGTTCATCAACATAAGGCATCATCAACGTGCACAGCCTTCACCACAGAAGTACCGAAGGCGACATAGATGAATTCTACGCGCAGTTAGAGAGTGACAGTGAATACGAACACTGCCCAAAACATGATATCACGATCGTCATCGCGGATTTCAATGCTCAGGTCGGCCAGGAGGAGGAACACAAACAGATGATTGGAGGGTTCAGCGCACACCAGCTGATCAACGAAATGGGTCTAAGACTTATCGACTTTGGCGTCTTCAAGAACGTTGCGGCCGTAGGCCGTAACGTAGACTTCTACACAAGTACAGCTGGAGGTTACTAAATCAAACAAGATCACAGATCGACCACTTCGTAAATATTATCGACGCCAGATCCTATCGAAGCGCTAACGGTGACTCGGACCACTACTTGGTAATGGTTAAGTTGCGTCCAAAATTCTCGGTTGTGAACAACATTCGGTGCCGATGCCAGCCTCGGTTAGATCTCGCGCAACTGAAGCAGTCAGACGTCGCCACAAACTAGGCGCACTCACTCGAAGCTGCGCTGCCGGAAGAAGAGGAGCTGGACGAAGCCCCCCTCGAGGACTGTTGGAACATCATCGAAACAGCCATTCGCAGTGGAGTGCTCCATCGGACATGTGGCACGGAATCGGCAGAATGTAGGAGAGTGATGGATGAGGAAAACGCTGCGCGGACGGTCAAGATACGCAATACCACACGTTAGAACGTGACATGACACTAGCAGAAGATGCAGCGAAACCAAATCTTCCGGGAGAAAAAGCGCTACCTGGAAGAACAGGATTATGTAGAGTTGGAGCGGTTTCATCGTTCTCAGGAAAGGCGAAAGTTCTACCAGAAATTGAAAGGATCCCGCAAAGGCTTTGTACCGCGAGTCCAATTGTGTCGGGATAAGGCAGTATTCTAACGGACGTGGGGTGACCGATAGGTGGAAATGCCACTTCGATAAACACCTAAATGGCGCCCAGGCGGAAAGTCATGGCAGCGGGGAAAACGATTTCGAAGGTGCAATAAACGGGGAGGAGGTGCTAGCCCCAACGATAGGCGAAGTCAAGGAGGAGGTCATGCAGCTAAGGACCAATGAATCAACTGGAAAAGATGGCAGAAAAGCAGAGTTTATTAAAATAGGGCCAGAAAAGCTGGCCATTTGTTTGCACCGGCTAATTGTTAGAATTTAGGATACGGAACAGCTACCGGAGGAGTGGAAAGATGGGGTTATCTGCCCGATCTATAAAAAGGGCGACAAGTTAGACTGTGAGGACTATCGTGCGATCGCCGTTCTCAATGCCGCATACAGAGTGCGGTTCGAAATCATTTTCCGCCGACTACCACCTATTGCGAACAGATGTGAGAACTTATCAAGCCGGTGTCCTCGATGGTCGGTCTACAACGCATAAAATATTTACACTGCGGCAGATCCTCCAAAAAGGCAGTGAATACAGAGTTCGTTCGTTCGTTGATTTTGTTCGTTGACTTCGAAGCCGCATATGATACTATCGACCGAAAAAAGCTATGGAAAATCATGGAAGACAACAGCTTCCCCGGGAAGCTCATCAAATTGAACCAATCTACGATGGATGGTACACAGTGCTGTGCTTGGATTTCGGGTGGATTGTCAAGTTCATTCGAATCACGCAGAAGGCTTCCTCAAGGTGATGGTCTCTCATGCCCGCTGTTCAACATAGCGCTACAAGGTGTTATGAACCGAGCGGATATTAACACGTGGGCACGATCTTCAACAAATCTAGTCAATTCGTCTGCTTTGTCGATGACATGGATATTATCGGTAAAGCATCTGTGGCGATGGCTGAACAATACATCATAAACAAGTGCGAAGCAGAAAAGATTCGGTTAAAGGTAAATATGTCTACAACACAGTGCATGCTAGCCAACGAAACCGAGGCCGACCGACGCCGCTTGGGCAGTAGTATAATGATCGACGGTAATGAGTGGACAATGCTCGAAGAGGACCTGTGAGTGCTCGGAGTTTTCGAAAGTGTACTAAGAACGATCTTCGGCGGTATACAGGAGAGCGCAGTATGGAGGCGGAGGATGAACCATGAACTCGCAAAGTTCTATGGCGAACCCAGTATCTAAAAGGTTGTTCAATAGGCTGTGTCTTAGGATGGTATGCCACTTAAGTAGTAAGTTAGTAAGTAAGTAACCCAAGCAACACAGTTTGTTATAGAATAGCATAACATTACATACACCAGAACTTATCTATTACTAGAAAAGCGCAAAAAATTGAAGTCTAATGAAACAACAATTGAAAGAAGTATGCATCGTGTTATTTCATACCATTTTAAAACGTTATTATAGCATAAGCTGCAACTTGTTTTTCCAGTAGTTTGAATTTAGTAATGGAGACATAATAAAAACTGCGTGTAGACATGTTGCAAAAACAAACATTATTCATTTGATATGAGCTGTCAAATAAATTCATGTTATCACAACACATCTCAAAACCTTAATAATAACGACACATGTTTCCAAAGTACGTTTATAGTACTCTTAAATGACTACTTTCCATGAAGATTATTTTCTAACTTGTTTTGTGTGTTACTTGGGAAGTAAGTAGCAGTTGTAACTAATTGTAAAAATTAGAAAAAGATTGCACAACAGTTGCAAAAAAGGTTGCTTGTAACGAGTCAGGTTACATAAAATTAAAAATAGTTACTTTTTAGTTTTCTAGTGACAAAAATCTCAAAAAGTTAACAGGTAGTTACCAAATGACAAAATTGAAACCTTTTTTTCGAACTGTCATCAACTTGATCGTTGCAAAACAGTCAACTGTCAATTGCGAGTTACCAAATAGTTATATCAAGTGACACAAATGAAACCTTTTTCCAAACTGTCATCAACTTGCTGGTCGCAAAGCAGTTAATTTTCCCGATGCAATAAAAGTTTCTAGATAACTAATTTGCCACCAATTGAAAGTCAATTTATAGTTTATGTGTAACTTCAATACCAACCATTTTGTAACTATAAACGTTACATATTGGTTATTAAGTCACTATTAATGTAACCAAATTTAGTTACATAAGTTGCTCGATTTCGGTTACACAACTATTTTATTTTAAGTTACGGTAACCCAAGTTTTACATTATAATTAGTCGCATATTAGCCGCTGCGACTTAATTGTGACAACATGTGCTACTTAGGTAAGTAAATTTTTATACAATCAGATTTGAACAGAACATTTATTTTAATTTTGAGAACCAATAATAGTAACAAATGCAACTAGGGTCCATTTTGCTCAGACCAAGTTATAGAGATATGAAAAATTATGATTGAAACGTTGTGAGCTAGCAAAATTAGAGGCAGCCTCTTGTTCACAAACAATGGCTGTTTTGTCAGAAGCTCCAGTATCTGATCTGTTGTTGCCCGCGACAGCCTTTATCTTTTTTCAAGGTCGCATCATTGTGTTTCTTAAGTGGTGCTGTGCATTTGCTGCTGTTAGGAGAAGTTACCAATATCCTGTGCTTTGTGCTGCTATGAGTATGGATCTGGTGCAACTCGCGTAAGAGGGCTAAAGCTCCTTCCAGCGAGTGCTTCAGTTATGAAGTGTTTTTGGGCTTTGTGTTTTTCTGGTCTTGTGGGTATTAGATATATATTAGATTGTTTGCTTATTAATACCCAGATAACTCAAGATCGTAATAGAAAGCCCACATTAAATCGTAATAAATTCTCTGCAACACTTTTAAAGAAAACAGCCTAGGCAGACCCGAACAATTGAAAGTAAAAAGTCCGCATGTAAAACGCATACCTTTTTCTGACTCTTAAATTACTTTTCTATAGTCACGTTTTGTATTCAGCTAGCAGCACTCGTTGGAACAACGGTTCTACCATTGTTCCCTAGTCCACTCCAGTGACGGGGACTTATAAAAACACCATAAAATTGCTAAACGTTACGTACGTGCTGCAAGCAAATTTTCAAACCTTAGCTTAAACTCCATGACCCCCATCATTACTTCGCAGTCAACAACAAAAAAATCCCATTCTTTAAGATGTAAAACCAGGTCACATAACAAAAATTCCACAAAAAGCTAAACAATCAATTAGTGTATGCCGCTGAGGATGGTAGGTACAAGAAAGCGCTCGGAAGTTGATCCACGATAGATACCGAAAAAAAAACGAGAATCAATCCGTTATAACCTACTGTGGCTAGATTTCACAGGTTTAGTGAGCTACTGGGAAGGTAAACAACAGTGTGCAAAATCAGAGATGGTCGGGGTCATAGTTGGCCTTCCTCAAAAATTCTATCTAAATAATTGCATGGAAAACTTGAATAAAAGTAAAATCAAATGTTGATGAAAATTAAAATTTTCTTTAAACATTTTCTAGACCATTGTCGATATGCAGCATTCCCAACCAAACATTTTAGAATTTATCCCACTGTGGGTTGATCAGCACCGGCAAGATCCGACGAAACTTTCCAATCTGACCGTCGTCGTTCTGCGCGGTCGACACATTTCCATCTCACACTTCGTGATGGTGCTAAATCGTGTGCGCTAATATCAAATATCAACCGAATGCCGCACCGCGCGCGTTCCGTTACTGCCAACGCCGCTTGTGCCGCCGCCACGGTTCCAGTCGATCTTGCCGGCAATTACACATTTGGGTCGTGTTAGACATGATCTTTCCCCGATTACGACGACCGAGCTGAGCGCCTCCCGTGTGCGCCACCACAATCTCTAGGCTGGCTGGGTGCGATCGAAGATTATCCCGCCGCACGTTCACCGTCGTTCGCCCTATCCCGTTCCCGATGGGTGAGTCTTTTTTCCCTTCTTCAGGAATCGTGCACCCTGAGACAAAAGAGTGACCCGGGAAACGAGCCACCGTGCCGAACGATCAGTAGCGAATGCCAAAGTTTGCCTCAATCAGGGAATCCCTTGTCGGAGGCATTTTAGGCGTCTGAATCAGCGTCGTGTTGATCGATTCTCCCTCATTATGCAATATCACGCTCCTGCAGAGTATATTTAGGTAGCTGGGATTACCTTCGGCCTTCATCGGCGAGAATGCGTCGCATCGAATCGATCTCGCCGGCACATGCTGTGTGCACCTTTTTATGAGGGAGGAATTAGGCGCTTAAAGCTCGAGATTGCCGGACAGCATGATCCGTCGTCTCGCCGATCGGGACTTCTAACGGGAATTCCCGCTCCCGAAACCCTCACACGGAGCTTCTCACGGAGGTGTGTTATTTTGGGAAATGGTACAAATTAGTTTAATTCTAGGGGTGCCGCTCGGTTGTGATGTATAACCTACGTACCTACCTACCTACCTAGACTGTGACGAATCACCGATTGCGATGTGGGTCAGATTCGTGAGATAGCAACCGTCGCGGGGGCGTGAGTGCCCAATGAAGAGGATCGCGCGGCGCTTGGGTTATTATCATTCACCATTCTATATATAAAGCCGAAATGAAGCTATATCATAGCGTGAGTGGGTTCGTTTCGGAAACGTAAAATCAGCTTCAGGTACGAAAATAATATATAACATATCTTACCTAGGATATTTCAAAGAAAACTCTGAAACAGTAAAATTAATTGTTTGATTAACAATTTTAAGTATTAATTAGCTTACTGACGAATGGAGAAGAAGAAAAGTTGTTTTCATATTTTAAAACTGGATACCCTTAAAAAGATTCTTCTAAACAAGTCCAAACAATGGAAGTAGTTACGTGATTTTTGTTATTGATTCAAATTATTCTGAGCTTTTACTGTAACTTTTTAATGTAAATGCATTCAAATCACCGGGGTCCAGATTGAAAATGTTCAGGTTAAAGATGGTCACTTTAGCGGGGTTGGTCCGTGGTTGATGTTTTATGTGATTGACCAGAATCCAGTTCAACACATTTTGCTACTAAAACCGCCAAAACACTTGCATTCTCTTAAGTATAAAGAAAATGATATTACTGAGAGAAGGAATGGACCAGCAGAAGGAGAGTATTTCATGCTCCAGAGAGAGTGTGCATCCGTAAAGAATGCTTGCACCAACAAAAAAAAATTGTTAAATTGCGTTTTCCCGTGTTAAAGCTGTTGTAGTTGAGGCCTTTGTTTCGTTTTGCAAAATTGTGTATAAGCTGAAATGTTCGATATTGCTCCTACTCGGGTAAATTCCCATTTTTGGTAATCATTGGTAAAATAAACTAAAGATATTCTACACTCAAAAAAATCGACACGTTGCATCCACGTGAAAAATCATGTAAAATTCTGTACAGCAACTTACGTGAACTTCATGTACTAGTTAATGGGAAAATTGATAAAATTTACCGGGATTGCACGTAAACGGGTTAGTATGAGTGCGAGTTACCAACAATTCACGTGAATGTTACAGTATCCCCCCTCTAATTCGACACCCAATAATCCGACGACTCAATAGTCCGGATCTCGCTACTCCGGAAAATTCCGAATTAAAACGTGTTGTACTTGACTTCTTTCAATCGAACACTACCTTCGTTTGGCGTCTCCGTTAAAGTCAGAATGGCACTCTTTCTAACTAAATGGAAATGGCACATGGTGCTGCTTCTAACTACGTTCACTTTTGCCATGGCTATAATATTTTCATTGCTACTCTCAATCGACAATACGTTCACTTTTGCCATGGCTATAATATTTTCATTGCTACTCTCAATAGACTGATGTGCTTGCGCTTATTTCGACACTAACTAAGAATTTCAAAGTATTTTGTTGACGAAATTGAGCATTACCGAGTATAAAACATAGTTATTGCGTACTTTCGACAGATATTTTCAAAAATTTCCGGAGTTGTTTACGTATGGATGTAAACAAAACCACATTTCAAACTCACACTGACGTCAGTTTGACTGTCGGATTATCGAGTCAAAATTCGCTAATCCGGCTATAAATTTGTCGGATTAGCGGGGCGGTTAAAAGTGTGATGGATTAGAATTACCTATGTTTTCGCGTAAGCTTGACCTGCTGATTTTTTTGAGTGTAGATTTCCGATTGTATACCAATGTAAGTTAATAATATTTCACCTTTACGCCGACCGAATGCTTTCTTTTCTTGAAAACAAGAACTAACAATATATAACAAATTCTTCGAACGTACCACAAGGTGGTAATACAGACTGTTAACGTCTGCCCCTAATCGACTTCGGCCATGTTTATTGTCTGTGCTTGTTTATTGTCTGTACTTTACGTTCTTACTATTGTCTTATTACACTTTTTATTGAACACCGTAAAAATGACAGATTTGAACGCTAATAACTCTGCTAATAAGTTTGGGTGACTTTTTGTGTTTTGCATCAGATTTTGATTCGTGCTTCATTTGAAGGTTTGTTGATATTAAATGTTAGTGTTTTGCTGAAAAGTGTAAATTAACTTCGACGTTCACGTTTTCTAGGTATATCGGAAGTTCTTTTTCCACGAAAGAAACCCAATCCATTCAGCCAAAACATGTTATCCCTCTTTATCGCACTTACTACCGACTTTCGTTCTTGATCATTCAAAATTTTCCTTTCGTCTTAATTTTTCCATCTTTCATTTTTCGTTTCTTGTCGTTTGATTGTTTAATTTTTTGTTAAGTGTGCACTGTCACCTTTTGCTATCACCTTCTTGTCGTATTTTTGTTGTCTTTTTAACGTCTATTAGGCAATTTCCGTTCTTCTGAACATTTGTCTCCCTGACATCTTTTCATCGTCGTTTTGTCTCTTTTCAGCCATTTTTATCGTTTATTATTGCATATTTGGTTGCTCTTGATGGCATTTTATAGTGTCATTTGTTGTCTTTTGTGACACTTATTACTGCTGTTTTACCGTCTTTTCATCATCTTCATGCCTTTTCTGCATCTATTTATAGTCTTTCCGTTGTTTTATAAGGTTTTTTTTGACATTTTTTGTCGCTTCTTTGGTGCTTTTTGCCGTTTTTCGTATTTTTGTCGTCTGTTTTCCATTGCCTTTTCATCATTTTTTCATTTTCAGCTTTTCACCGTCTCTTTTGTTGTCTATTTGCTGTCTTTTCGACGTCCTTTTTCAACCTTTTGCGATCTTATTGTTGTCTTTACGACGCTCCTTCACTGTCTTTTGTCACCTCTTCATGGTATTTTCATCGTTTGTTTGCGTTTTTGACTTTTAGTTTTGGCAAAAATTGCCGCTTTTTTCGGTGACTGTTTGGCGTCTTTTCGTTTTTGTTGCTGTTTTGTCATCTTTTCTTTTGTTTTTTGTCATCGTCTTTTGTTATTGTTTTGTCCTTATGTCACTTTTTACCATTTTTATGTCGTCCATTTTCGTTATCAAGACAACAAAATGTTTTTAACTGCCTTCTTTCATCAACTTGTCGTCGTCTTTTTTGCATGATTGTCACATTCTTAACGCTTTATAAATGTTTTTCAGTCGTATTTTTGTCAATTTTTCATCGTATTAACGCCATTTTTATCACTTTTTCGCCATCGCATCGCATCGCATCGCATTTTCGTCGTATTTACACCGTCTTTTCGCCGTCTCTTCCTCGCCTTTTGTTCGTATTTTAATCATTTTTTGTTGTTGTGTTTTCTGAAGCCCTAAATCAGTGAAGGTCAAACTGCGGCCCGGATGTTGCATGCGGCTCTTGAATATGATAGGCTTGCGGCCCGCGGACTGATTTGATGGATGGTGGACGGGAACTATAGCTTAAATTAATTAATGTCAGAAGTCATTCCAGCCCGCGGATCTAACGGGAATATCTGATTTGACCCGCAGCATTCTTAAACCGTGACCATCACTACCGTAAATGTTCAACAGTTTTTAATTATCGCGTAAAAGGAGTGTTTTAGTAGGATTTCAGCTCCTAGGTTATAACGAACAAGCTTATTCGCTCGACAATAGTTAAGAGTTATGAAGTTCTATCGTACTGCAAAAATCATATTAGGCACTACTCGAATGTTTGAAGAAATTGGAACCGAAAATATTTCGCCTTTTTCGTTTTACCAGAAAAATATTAGTAGGTACCTATTTATTATAAATGTGAATATATTACGGTCACAAAGTGAAACTCTTTATGGTAAACCCTCTTTACTATTGTATTCACTTCTTTCTCTCCGTGTACCGTGTACTCATCGCCATATCTCGCACGATGAAATTTAATGCGCATATGCTGTGCAACTTCAGAAACTGGTATAATTTTTCCGTCTATACATTCAAATAATCTAGAACTTTATTTCTACCTTTTAAGTTAATAAGTCAGGATGGCTCGCTGGTTTAAATTATTCGGCATACCGAATTTTATTTTTTAAGTTTTAAAATAAAAAGTAGAAACGTCTGTAGTTTTTGAAGCGTGTTAGTAGTATACAAAATCTGAAATTAAATAAAAAAGAAAACTTTTCCAATTAAATTCTACTATGTATACATATACGCTGGCTTGGCGTAGGACTACGAGTGTAGACTTTATCTTTATGTATCTTTAATGTTGATACTATGGACCTTTCTATAGTATTCATATAAAAAAATAAAATTTTAAAATTATTAGGTCGAAGTGTATGCTACAGTTCAATATATCTACAAAAATTTATGAATTCCACTCTTAAAAACTATTTTAAATGATAGAACACAATTCGCCCTACGTCAAATCTGGGTTCATGGCTTAAAACGGTCTAACTTGTGGTTTTCCAATTTTTATGTAATTTTGATAGATTTAATACAAGCTCTGTCCGTCGAGTTTTAAATCAAGTTATCACGCAGTTTCAATGACTTTTGGCATACTTAACATACAATAAATAACACAGAACTATATGTTAATTAACGAACAGGATTTAGTGCAAAAAGTTGGTTGAAAAAGTTGGTAGAAAAAGTTGACACAAAAAAGTACCCAACTGAATAGACCAAACTCCTGTTTTGTCTTTGACCTTGAAATACGGTCCGGCATTAATAATAATATTTTTTAGAAACGGTGATTAGTTGTAGACCCAACTGAATGTTGTTATTCTAAAGAGTGTCCCACATCAAATTGCATCACGGAAGAAACGCTGTAGAAAATTACCCATTGGATATTTTCTCATGAAAATTTGGGTAGAAGTAGTTTAGAGTGTATTGTTTCATTGTATTTTTATCGCGGTTAGTTTTTCGAAAATTGGAAAAAATGGCATCACCGCCGCCGCGAATTTATTTTGCGCAAGCACCCGGAAAATCCTTAACTTTCTCATCACGAATGATTAGACTTACGTCAAGTCGGATTTCCGGCAGCTTCTTGGGTTACTTAATACATCACCGCCTAGCACAAGTTTGATGTTCCGGAGAAAGTAAGGATGCAGAAACTTGCAAAGTTTGCCAAGAAATACATGATTTGGCAAGCGATCTGCTCATGTGGCAAACAGAGTGCGCCGTTCGTGACTACCGGAACTGTAAGCAGGTAGACTGTAAACAAGTAAACTACCTCAAGGAGTGTCTACTGAAGCGGCGGCTTCCTCTGTTGATGCAACACGAGGGCCCTATGTTCTTCTGGCCGGATCTAGCTTCGTGCCACTGTTCAAAAGATGTCCTGAATTGGTACGAAGCCAACGGGGTCACTTTCGTACTTAAGGACATGAACCCCCCAACTCACCGAAACTAAGGCCCATGGAAAAATATCAGGCTATTATGAAGCAGGCACTACGGAAGCATCCCAAGGAGGTCAAATCTGAGAAACAGGTGAAGAAAAAGTCGGTTTCCGTACAAAAACGGCTTCAGCCGGGTAGTACAAAACTTTTTGAGCGTAGTTAAGCGTAAGGTGCGAGCATACGGTTATGGTGTTGAAGGTAAATGAAATAAATATGCCAAAATCTTACTAATGGGTTATATATTGTTTTTTGAAAGTTTGAAAAGTATCGGTCAATTAAGTAATTTTCTACAGCGTTTCTTCTGTGGGATGTTTGATGTGGGACACCCTTTACCGGGACTTAAACGGGCAGATCGACCTCAAGAAGAGTCTACAGAAGCGTTTGCTTCCTCTGTTGAAGCAACACGAGGGCCTTACGAACTTCTGGCTGAATCTAGCTTCGTGCCACTATTCAAAGGATGTCCTGGAGTGATACGATACCAACGGGGTCACTTGCGTACCCAAAAACATGAACCCTCCAACGCACCGGAACTAAGACCCATTGAAAAATATTGGGATATTATGAAGCAGGCACTACGGAAGCATCCCAAGGAGGTCAAATCTGAAGAAGACATGAAGAAAAAGTGGGTTTCCGTACAGAAGAAGCTGCAACCAGATGTACAGAACCTTATGAATGGAGCTACGCGTAAGGTGCGAGTATACGGTTATAGTATTGAAGTAAAATGAATTAAATGTGCCAAAAGTTTGCTAATGGATTATATTTTATTGTCTGAAAGTTTGAAAAGAATCGGTCAACTAGGTAACTTTCTTCGGTGTTTTTCCGTGATGCAATTTGATGTGGGACACCCTTTAGTAGAAACATCACAAATTATTGAGATTAGACGAGTTGTGTAAATATGTGATAATAACCTATTGTTAAACTTTCCTGTAAAAACCAAAGCATTATCTAGTCATATTCTCTTTTACAATTTATAAAGATAAGTAGAAATTAAAACTAATTGAAACCTGAGAGAGAGGGGCCAGCTGGCATTGTTTTTGTGCATCGAACTGTCAGTGGAAACCGGGTAAGAACTATCACTGTGAACCGGGCTAGCTTGATTGAATAAAACAGGAGAAGCATTTATTTGCGATAAAATTTCAAACCCCTCGCAAACCCAAGCATGCTGACTTGATTTAATTCTGTGATTTGAATTTTGTGCATCAAATATAAGAAGAAGACAACGATAACAATTGATCAGTCACTGAGCTGCCTCCTCTATCTCAGATTTAAACGACCTGTGATTCCTGCTCCGAGTAGTGTACCGAATAAATTACATTGTTTCGATTTATATGTTGTTCTAAATATTAAAAGCACAGACAAACAGACGAGACACTCGCGATAATTCCATCGTCCAATCAAAAACCACTCATTTTTCAAAAAAGCTTGTTTCGCAACATGGCCACACCGCGGCGCGCGAGTGTTGCTTTGAGTTTTCGATATAAAACCATTCAAATGTACAAAACCCCACAGCATAAAACCCTGCAAATGCAAGCTACTCCGCAACATGCATAACAGAGTTAGTGTGCAAGCAAAATGTGCAGGACGATGGTTTTTAAAGGATTTTCTTCTAAGTGTCATGTCAGTTCGTCAGTGTTAAAAGTGTTGTGTTTCGACAAACTACCGTGTACCGATCGATACGAGAAAAAAATCGAAACGCCCTTCATACCAGAGACAGACATACAATTGTACCAGCGTTGTACCTGTACAATTGTATGTCTGTCACCGTGTACAACGATAGAATCACGCAAGCAAAGTGGTACAACGGTGGTTTCTGTACCTACCTCTTTCACCGTTGTACGAAGCCACAACTGCTCGATTTTTACTGCGCGCAGCGCCAATGACTACTAGTTGTGATAACAAAAACTAAGCAGAATTTCAAATTAATTATTATTTTGCAAGATTTTGGCAAAGATTTAACGCTAAACGCTCGGCATCTTGAAATTTGTGTTTACATTTCGTGAATAGGAACAAAAACCAACGCTTAGACCATGCAATTAGAGAATATCAGTGATGAGTACAACCACGTACAACGTACAGCAGTATGTCTGTCACCCTTCCGTTGTACATGTACAACGCTGTACACGTACAACGCTGGTACAATTGTATGTCTATCTAGGGTATCAATCTTCATCAGCTCAGTGATCTATTGAAATTTCAGTCCACCGAGTCAAACTATATCGTCTCGAATATTTCGGTCCTTCGAGACGGATGGATGAGGTGACCGTGCAAAACGGTCGTATCGAACACAGAGATCGTTCGAACGAAAAAGACTATAACTCTACCGAAGAGTGTGCACACATCCATACCAACCGAGAATGAACGAGCGAGACACGCATGATACACTACTACTACTGTGCAAGTACTGTACGCCATTGTTTCATTGTACTGTGAATCGTCAACGTGACGTGACGCGTGTTATGTTTCAAGTGTAGAGGCAATTTGTGGCGGTGATCTCGATTGTAGTTAATGTCCGGACAGTTTTACAATCGATTCTTGTGCCATAAAAAATCGAATATTTGAAATCAAATTGTCACCATTATTTTGTGTTGGTACAACGAAAAAGTAAGCTTGCTAAAGTAGGTGCCGAGAATATTGACCGTACCGAGCTGAAACGTGATTGTTTCTGACTACAAAAAGTGAACAAATCGGAAAATAGTGTATCACATGAACGGGACTCAGTTTACGCCACCAAGAAGAGCTGCTATAGTGTTTTAAGAACGAATTGGAAAACAGCAAATAGCTGTACCGAAATGTAAAATTGCCGAGCAAAAATTGTAGGTATACTTGTGCTTAAAAACACCGGAAAAACAACAAAAACTTTTCGAAGAGAGAAAAATCTGGAAAATAGTGATTTGTGTGCTTAAAGTTACATAGAAATGTATTGAAAATATTGAATACGTGGCTGCGGACGCCCGGGGCTATCGCTGATTGAATACAAAAGAGATATTTAGTGACGCAGCAACTATAAAAGCGATCCGCCATTGCAAAAAATAAGTGATCTGAGCCATTGTCTTTTTGTTGAGCAAAAGTGTACATCTCCATTGAGCGTGACCTTGTGTTTGATCTAATACTATGACGGACGACAAAAAGACTTAGATCGTTTCCCTCACCAGAACAGTTGCAGCCGTTCAACAGGAGCACTCAAACTAGCAGAATTGTTAAAAAAAAATTCCTGTTGATGGTGATACTGATGAGCTAGAGCAACACTTTATTTATTTTTTAATGTATAATCAATTCGTAGAAGGAAATATCTTCTGCAATGACCGAATCCTGTTTTGATCCACTTTTGAAATGTATCCAAAACACTTAATGGAAACGTCGTTCGTTAGAACCACAATAAAGGTTAAATTATTTTTAACTCTCACTGACTATTAATTTCACTTTAGAAGATTTGTGCGATATATCTGTTTGTTTTTCATACCAGCGAGAAAGCTCGCCCGCCCCTATCTCACATAAAGTTGGCGTGAATTATATCCTCTTTGCGATCAACACGAGCATGAAGGAAGTGGTCCAGTTTTAATAGTTTGACTACTGAGTGAAATAGAAAAAAATAAAACTCGTAATATGAACTGTGCTAGTTGTTTAATTATTATTCAGTTACATGTGATATGCTTTTACAAATTGTAATCGTTTGGCAAAACAACAATTACACTCATTTTAAATTAATGCTTGAAGTACTGTCTCCATGAGTATCCCTGTGACTTTATCAAATGTCTAATACCAGTGCTTTTCAACTAGGTACACTACTCTTTATTAACGGTTCAATGAAATGGGTCTGTCGTAAAATTTTATAGTTTAACGCTTAGCGTTTCGATAAATATATGCAGCTGAGAAAAAATACAATTAATATGTACCGAAAGTAATTAACGTTGGTACGCGTTGATTATGCAATAACAAAACTAAGCAGAAATTTACCGTCATTACGTGCGGCATTTTATGACTTATGGATAATAACTCTCGACTAGTTCCTTTTCAAAGGAATCACTATTTTCGTTCTGGATAGGTCTGTGCGTTAGGTAACGACAAATAGAAAAGTACCATTACAAACATCGGCTAGATTTATATCTGGTGCAACTAAAAAGGCAAGAGTGAAAGGTCTTAGTTCATAGATTGCACATTCAATGTATTACGGTTCAGCTTAAATCCGTCAAATTGCAAAAAATAACCGTACATTCTACTTCAAACAGGCACAAGTTGAACTTTTGAATTTCCCGCTGAATAACTGCTAGTAATAGTGCAGGTCACATTTGTTGTTGAAACCCATATCAAATCCATGTAATCTGGAAAATCGTCAACATTTCGTAAAGGCTAATTTTGAATCGTAAGCGGATATCGCCGAACTATACAAACAGGGAATGAATTCAGTTTGAAGTCCGCTTCTGATCAGGTTCGTTCATTTTGACGCGCAATACCGGTTGGTTTATTTCACACATCCTTCATATATCTCGATAGCCCTGGTTGATACTGTATAAGCAATGGTCGCTATTTTTTGCCTGATCGCTCAGCTTAGTTTGCTAGGATTCATTCAAGGCACGCGCAGCACAACAACGCAGCTTCGCAAATACGTCCCGAAGTTTTCGTATAATATTCTATCCAGCGACCGGATCGTTCCATTTGTATTAATAGATGATGACTAAAGTTTGAGTTTTTTTTATTAACCCACAAAATGTCACTGCCATTATTTCCGAAAATGCCGTAATAACGTTATTCGCTTAACTTTGATTGCTTCGCTGTGGTTGGTGCGGGAAACGTTGATTCGAATTTATATGCACGATCGAATCCGTTCGAACTGGATCAATGCTTGCGAACTGACATGAAACATTGTGTGGGTTGACCGTGTGGATTAGCGACCACATCGTCATTTCCCTTCCCTTTTGCATCCCGAGGACTCAGAAAGTAGTCCATTCTGGTCGCCACTATCAAAGTTGGTCGCTTGGTAGAAATGGGATGGGGTCCCTCTCCCGGTTGCTAATAACTCTGGCGGCGGGCCGGTTCTGGAGTGCCACAGTAAACTGCCGCGGTGCCGCCACCAGGCAGGCATCAGAGCCAACGAGACTACCTGGTGACAGCAACGTCGTCGTCCATGTCGCGGCGGTCCTTTCCTGCACGTGTGCGTACCTTCCCAACTGGTTTCACCTCTGGAACTGTCTGATCGGTTTTATTCGGACAGTTCGAAGCTGGCGATTTCCGGGTTTAATGAGACTTCGTTGCCACTACTGCTGAACTGCAACTGGTAATCTGCCGGGGGGCGACGTAGCGACTCCGACCGACGTTCGGAGAGCTTTTCGCTACACTATGCATTTATATGTTCCAGTTGATTGGGGTGACGCTAATTAAGTTGTTTCTCAATCGGTTTGACCACGAGCGATGGATGAAGAAACTTTGTTGCGGTGCAGCAGCGCAATCGTGTATCGAACGCTTTAGACCCAACAAACCAATCCAATTGGATTGCGTCATCACAGGTTTCTCGTTTCCAGTTAATTGTTCGTCTTGGAAGAATATGTTTCCAAGGTGGATTTCGACTTTGCCACCGAACGGAGAGCTTTTAAAAACAGTGTTAATTGATGCTTTAAACCTGTTTTCATACGCTCTTTTTTGTTTTTGATATTTTATAAAAACTCATTAGCATACCAATTATTTCCAATATGTTATGTTATGATTGCTAGTACGTAACTCGTTCTCGTCGGTATCCTGTAAGTCGTTGTTATTTCCAATCACGTTTAAGAGTTTTTGTTGTTATCGGTCGTCAATATGACCAGTGTGATTCCCAAATTTTCATTGATTTATCACAGAAATTGCAGGATAACCCGGAATCGAACCAAAAATTAATGCACTTCCTGTGGCATTTCCAGCTGGTTACGACCCTGCTTTGATGACATTTTCGAATAAATTCGTTTCAGATGTGATTAAATCTTTCGCGTGCACTGGTGGCGGTGGCGGTAAATTTACTCCCCTGACAAGCACTGCGATCGATTAAAAAAACCGTCATGCACGAATCAGAACAAACGCCAAAAGCGGTCAATTATCGGAGAACCCTGCAGATAGAATCGCACTCGACGGATACAGAAACTGCTCCGCCGGCTCCGGCAGGCTGGTTGGACTTGGAATAAAGCGGCCCGTGCCTTAAAAGGGCTAAGCAATTCTTGAGAAGGTACGCGCATTAGGACGGGGAGCAAAAAAAAGTTGATCCACTCCAAATCGGGCACCGAGTAGAGCGGAATGGTGGTGGTGGTTAACCTTCAACAGACTCCATCTAGGCTGAGAACTGCGCACAGAACCCGATCCGCACCGTGCGATTAGCGATCAGAATGGTGCGTCAGCTTTTTGCCATCGCGCTCTCTCGATGTCTACAAGAAAATGGCTTAATTAATATGCAAATCAGATTCAAGCCCAATTTGGTACATTGATTTTATGGTCGATTAGCATGCTCGTATGAGTGTGTTAGCTAATCGATATAAACATTTGATGCTCCTACTAAACTAAAACGAACATTCAGAACGTTTGCCACTGAGCCCGACGCAACCAGAAACAATCTCCTATCAACGGTTTTAAATCTCATTTCCAAAACAACGCTGAAGGAGCCCGAATTCGCCGATTCGCCGAAAAACACATGCACGTTTCGTGCACAAATCATGAATCGAGAAAAGATTTCCATATTTTCAATGACTCATCATTCAGTGCTGAGTGATACTTGACCCTAATTAGCAAAATATAAAATCAGGCGGACGGGCCGATCGGTGGATTTAGACAAAATATTTGCACAAATGTCATTTGTCAAGGATAAACAATCAGGATCTGTGTCATCGGCGGCGATGTGAACCACTCCTACGCGCGTGTGCGCGCGAGCGCACGGATGACCATTCACAGTTGTCCGCCGTGAAGGAGCACCAAATTCAAACCGGTCTACTCAGTCTGCGAGAGCGCCACTTTTGGATCGTGGACATCGCCGCACTACATATCCGTGGAAACGTCAAGTGTGCGTGTCCAGCCTTGTGGTGCTTTCAAGTGGATCCGCATGCGAAGGTGTCACTTGCGCTGCACTGAGCTGCCGGGAGGATTGTTGGGGAAAGCATTGACCCGTTAGAAATATTGAAGCCGAATTTGGGACATGATAACACTGACAAATTTCAAGTGTTAACGTTTTAAACCCGATAACATTGGACTGAAAATAACTTCAACGTCCAATCTCCGTAAATACATGCAGGGTTTTTAGCCACCGCACTTTTCACAGGACATTGATTTATAACCTTTACTGTTTCAAATCAAATTGTACCTTTTTAGCTTGTGGGTAAAAATTGATGAAATTTTGACAGAAACTAGATACGAGTGTTAGGTATACGTAGTCAGAATTTCAGCACAAACAATTACCCCATTCTACCGTGCAGGCTCATGAAGTTTAGGAAATATAAAGTTTGAATTTAAGATATACACATTTAAAACAAAGTACCGAGTTCGGCAAAAATGTCGATGGTGCAAATCGACGTTAACGGATCTTTAGTAACGTTTGGTAACATAAAAAATTTTGCCGAACGCTCGGTTGTTGAGATTTCGGCAAAATTTTGCCGAACTCGGTGCTTTTTTTAGTGTGTATGATTACCAGGAAAGGTCCTAGAAATTTGCAGTCTTCTGCAAATACGTGTGTTTTGAGCGCTTCGATAATAGTCAAGAATTATGTATTTTTGTAAAAGTTAACTAATAAAAGTTAAGCGTGAAAAACGATTTTTTTTTAAATTTAAAAAAAAAGCTTTATAACTCTGTACCCGACGGAGATACAAATACAATTTCTCCAGCAGAGTTGCTTATTTTTATTACTTTCTACGACTTTCCCGACAATTTGTTCTACACTCTTAGATGATTCTACCTGTAAATAGGTCGGATTTAGTTAAAGCTAGGTAGAAACTACTTAAAATGCCCTCAAAGTGTACAAACTCAGATTTTGAGTAGTTTTTCAACCAAAAAATTGGTAGGAGGAACTTAAAAGTGCGTTATTTGTTATAGAGAATAATTCAGTTATCGGTAGCAAGTAGCCAAAATTGGTTAAAATTTTTACCCAAAGTTTGAGTTTGTACACTTTAAGGGCATTTTGAGTAGTTTCAACCTAGCTTTAATTAAATCCAACCTATTTACAGGTAGAATCATTTAAGAGTGTACAACTATCCTCATTGATGGCCGGTATTTCTCGAATATTACCAATGTATGCTCTCTGCTCTGTATGGGGTGCAAATATCGATCCAGACTATTATCTAGTAGCAGTACATGTGTGCTCAAAATTATCGACGGTTTCCGCACGACAAACCCGCCCTCCGCGGTTGTACGCTCGGCGATAGGACACCGCCTCTAGTTTCTGATAATAAATAACAAAAGTTGGCGCTAGTGTTTTATCATGCGTCATGCGTGAGAGTATGCTTGAAACTATCAATGTTTCCCTGTTTAATACAACAGATGTCGTTACTTTGTAACGCATATTGCACATTTCGGAAACAGCTCAATTTTGCACGACAATAAATTTACTCAACGCAGCAACTTTACTCTCTTATGCATCTCAGTTTCTTTTGTGTTTATCGCTTATCGCAATATAACGTTTGACACCTGAACCAATAAATAGTTGGTAAACATTGTTTTTATTTATTGCGTTCATGTAGCGAAATTTAATTTTTTCGAGTTCAAATGTCGCAAACATATTTAGCTTCTGGCTTTCGTACGGTATTAAATCACTTTTCCTGGCTCTCGGATGAATAGTAGTAAGATGCTATAGAGAGGTATAGGAAAAGTTTGTTTTTTGACGTAGGACTACGTCTTGCGGCAAGTTTTGAGATAGGGTGTCATTCCAAAAAATCGAAAAATGCGCGCGTCACGAAAAATGAAAGGTTTTGAGCGCTAATAGCTCAGTGGTTTCCCGATCGATTTTCAATATTCTTACACCAATCGATCGGAAAATCTTCTAAGAATTGACCCAAATGAAGAAAAGTATGGATTCTTGATGTTGAACTATTGAAAAATTGAAAATAATGAATCTATGTTTTACCAGAATTCTCGCTTCGTGATTGGTTGGAAGATTCTTTACGATGTCTAAACCTACACCAATTTGATATCTGTGCTTGGGAAGTAAGCCAAAACAAGTGACAAAGTTTCCTCATTTCAACAAGATTTCTTAACACCGCGATTAAACCTAGACCATTTTGATGTCCTTGCTTGGGAAGTACGCCAGAAAGAGTGACAAAGCCCCCGCGTGCCAACAGATTTCTTACGAACGCGATTAAACCTAGTCCAATTTGATGTCTGTGTTAGGGAAGTGTGCCAGACAAAATGACAGAAATTCGTTGCCCCGACAGATCGCAAATTCTTTACTGCGAGACGAATAAACCTCGGTGAATTTGATATCTGTGTTGGAAAAATGTGCTACAACTGTAGTGTTCGGTTATTATACGGCTCTGTATGAATACGCATGCTTGCCGTTTCATTAGACGTGTAGTGAAAAGATGTGCTGTTGATAAAATAGAATTGAATTGGTAAAATCCCTTCAACGTGGGGAACCATGGGCAATAAAAACAATCTTTAATTTCAGTAAGGTAGCAGGAAATCAATAGTTTGTGTTCTTGATTTTGTTAAATTGTTTTCAAATGTACAATCTTTTGAGAATTGAACGTATGCAATGTTACTACTTTGATAAATGTTACATACAACGCATGTAGCATGTTTATTTATTTATTTACTATTTGATGGGGCTTTCAACCGTTGGTTGGTTCGCCCCAAATGTAGCATGTCTATATGTTGCATATAGCACGTATATATGAAGAATCGAATGATTATAAGCATGAATACATGCTACTATCACTATAAAGAGACTTATGTAGTCCTGCGTCACCTATATATGCGGTAGTGTCTTCTACACAACCCCTCTGATTTTTTTAAATCAAAATTAGGCGGAAGTCATGAAAATGAAGTATAACAGAGTAACTGTACCACAAATAAAATATGATTAGTGATTGTTTTTCAGGTAGGTAAACATAGAGAAGTCTGTCGTATAAAAATAGAATGTCAAGTTTCGATAACGGAATGTAGCACCTAGGCTTTCCTTTGCTTTGCTAAACATATAGATAAGTCAGAAATTTTGATTTGACCGCCACTAGAAAAGCGCCATCTCTTGAAAAGCAACGGTTCGTATGGTATCCTATTGGCAAACCCGCAAAATACCGAAAACTAAGCGCGCGTACTGGATGAGGTTCTACTTTCCTCTGTGGAGGTAGGTGCTTCGACCCTCGAAAATGGATGGAGTAGGAGGCACTCGGTCGTCAAGTATCGGCGAGTGTGGAACGAGTTGACAACGATTCTGACTTCTGACGAGCAAAAAGCGCCAGGAGAAGGACAGTCATGAAAAGCAGAACAATTACTTCGGGCTAATGAAACGCGTAAGTTCTATGAGAAGGTGAACCAATCACGTAAGCCAACCAACGCCGCCTACAAGATGCTCTACCAAATTTTTTACGACGTTTATCCCCAATATCAAGAGAATTCGTAGGGCAGTAGATATTAGGCGGGTTTTATAGGGGCCCGTGCTACTATGGATCAATATTTTACTCTTTTAATTCTCCAGAAATGTCGGGAGAACAACATGCCCACGCATCATACCTTCGTGAATTTCAGGGCAGCAGTTTTCCGAACAAACTAAAGCAGCTGATCAAAGGTACTCTGGAGCGCGGGATCCGGTGAGCGGGTATCGAAACGAGAGGAACAATCTTCAGCAAGAGTAGCCATCATCTAGCCTACGCACACGACCTCAACATCTTCGGACTAGAAACTTTGGGACGGTGGAGGTAACCTACGTTAGATTAACAACGGATGGTAAGAACCCAACCAAATATATGCTAGAAAGAGGCTCCAGAGAATACAAAGTTTGTCTCCCGCCCCCACGGACAGTGACTAGTGACAGCGATGCACTGGAAGTGGTTGATGAGCTCGTATATTTGGGATCTCTGGTGACCGCCGACAATAATACGAGTAAGGAGATTCAACGACGCATTCAAACTGAAAGTTGAGACTGATTTTCCCTCTGCAAGACGTTTCGATCAAGGAGACTACGCCGCCGCACAAAGCTGACGATGTACAAAACGCTAATCAGACCGGTAGTCCTCTACGAATTTGAGACAGTAACTTTGCTTACGGAAGACCTACGTGCACTCACCGTTTTTGAACGAAAGGTATTGTGAGAGGAGATGCCCAACTCAGGGATCAGGGATCTCCCGAACGGTCGATATGGTCCTTGAGTTAAAGAAGGACGCCACCAAGAAGAGTTCCGCATACGAGTCGATAGCGGAAGGAGTGCTCAGAGAGAAAGTGCAGGTACGTGCTCTCACACAAGAAGTGACTCTTCAGCTGAAGAACCTGGATGAGATCACCGAAGTGTGCGAGGTCGTACAGGCTCTCAAAGAGCAAAGTGGAGTGGTGGTGGCAACCGAGGCGGTTCACCTGCGCAAGGGTCCGGTCGAGACCCAGGTAGCCACCATACGATTTCCGCTGGCGGTCGGAAACGAAGCCCTGAAAGCTGCTAGGCTAAAAGTGGGGTGGTCGGCACTCCCACTGAGCGTGCTAAAGCAGTCGGAGGCTTGCATCCGGTGCTTCGCGCACGGGCATAAGGCCTGGAACTGCAAGGGGCCAGATAGGAGGCAATTGCGCAGGAGATGTGGCAGTGCAGGCCATAAAGGGGGGGGGGAATGCGCGGAGCCGCCCAAGTGCTTGATCTGTACCGGTAAACGAAACGCAAAGCACGTGAAGGGAGATCCAAGGTACCTGTCCGGCGTGCCGGTGGCCAACCCCCGTTTATGGTGCGAATGACACAACTCAACCTGAACGACTGCAGCACGGCTCAGCAGCTGCTACACCCAACAGTTTCCGAGTCGGCAACAAACATTGCCATCATCACGGACCCATATCGCGTCCCTGCCGGAATCGGCAACTGGGTCTTGGATAGGTCTGGGACGGCGGCTATGTGGATGACATGCAGGTTCCCGGTTCAGGAGGTTGTGTCAACCGCAGATGAGGGATTTGCGGTTGCCAAAGTGGGTGGAGTGTTCTACTGCAGCTGTTATGCTCCGCCGAGATGGTCTATCGAGCAGTGGCCGGTGGTTGTGGCGGGCGACTTTAACGCTAGGGCGATAAAGTGGGGAGGTCGTCGCACGAACCATAGGGGTCGGATTCTGCTTGAGGCTCTGGCAAAGCTCAACTTAGATATGGCCAACGTCGGCATCATAAGTACTTTCAGTAGGAATGGTGCGGAGTCTATCATCGACGTGACATTTAGCAGTCCAGGTCTGAGGGTAGACAAACTCATAGTCATAGCTCATAGTCACTCATAGTAACCATCGGGTGGTCCGCTATTGTATCGGTCAGATAACGAGGTGGCAGGCGACGGGTAGAGCCGACACTCCAACCATCCGTGGCTGGAAGACATCATACTTCGATCCCAAAGCGTTTGTGGAAGCGATCCGAAGAGAGTGCGGAGATCGCGGTATGCCCGATCCGAACGCTGATCATTTGGTTGAGGTACTGTCGTACTGTTGCGAGCATGTGACGCCACCATGCCTAGGAAAGACCGACCTAGGTATGAGAGGTCACCGGCTTACTGGTGGATAGATGAAATTCCGGAACTCTGCGGAGCGTGTTTTCGTGCGAGAGTTATACGAAGAGCTCGTTCGGACGAAGGCAGGGCTGAAAGTCGAGAAGCACTTGTTGCAGCACGCGCAGCGCTTAAGAGTGGGATAAAAGTGAGTAAACGAGCCTGCTTTGAAAGTTTATGTGCTAGTACCAATGCGAACCAGTGGGGTGATGCCTACAGGGTCGTAATGGCAAAGACCAAGGGCGTAATGGCGCCCGCAGAGCGATCACCAGAGATGCTGGAGCGTATCAACAGGGGCCTTTTTCCGCGCCACGAGCCAAGGCCCTGACCCCAGGCCGCCGAGTCGTCCACGTTCCAGTATCTCAGATCATAGCGTAAGATGGTCGACCTCCATCCAAAGTAACGTGGGTGACGGCGGTTTAGAGGTCGGGGAGGAAGCCATGGTTACGAACGAGGAATTCATTGAGATCGCAAAGTCCCTAAAGGTGAGCAAGACACTGGGACCAGACGGAATCCCGAATTTGGCCATTACAGTGGGTATTTTAGAGGCTCCCGAATTCGGGGCAGTAATGAGTAAATGCCTGGAAGATGGTCACTTCCCACAGTACTTGAGTCGTCTTCTCAGGTGTCAGCAGATAGCAGGCTTTCCAACTCGCAAAAAAACGAAAGGTATTGCGGACTATTTTTGGTGGTTTTTATGAAAAAATTATACTTCAATCGCTTTAACAAAACGGGTGTTGAAGGAGGTGCTCCCATCAATCAAAGGAAGGTTCAACCGGTAATAATTATTAGATTTTTACTGTTTAACCTAATGGTGGGCTTTCACTTTTAGTTCTATTTCGCCTTGATAATTGTTTTGATTATTGTCAAATTGCGTAAATTGTCAAGATATATGTTTTAGGCCGACATGGTTGCCGTGACTTTACCATCTATATATAAAAGTACCTTTTCTGTAACCAAAACTAGGCCCCTGATAGGGTGCCATATTTTCGTGATAAGAAACGCCCACATTAAGCAAAAACTAAAACCAATTATACCACATTGCATTCAAAATAATTAAAACCAACGTAGTTGCATCTCATTGAGTTACATAGCGTACCTCCGATTCCCTCTCAATTACACGTGAGGCGACGCACGCGGGTTACAGCTAGTTTTATATAACGATTTAGATTGTACCTATACTCTTTTGGCTCATGCAGTGTGAATCTAATAGGAGCATTAAATTTAATGTTTTTGTCATTACAAATGTTCATTCCGTAATTTTATGTAGCATCATTTAAAATATAATACAAGCAATTTGCTGAATTGATTGCGGAAATTGTATACACTTTTAGTGGAACCCGACTTCAGAGTGGACAAATAAATTCGACCTACGTGTATATTTTTTTTACTTAAACCACTGAACTACATGTACGACATTATAGGATAGTTTCAGAAGAAGGTTGATCTTAAACGAATGATAAATCGTAATTAATAAAAAATGAAACGTATTGCACAAGGCAGCAATTTAACGAGTCCTACGCAAATTCTTTTTTTAATAATAATTATCCTGTACTTACTAAATACATTGAAAATATGCTTGTCAAGCAACGAGGGATGTAGTGGGGAGGCAATAACAAAAAACTGATAGTTCAAATTACTAAATTGCATACATGCGTGGTAAACGCAGAAAATAACCACGCTAATAATTTTCGCGTGGGACTCTAAATAGGTGGAAACTCCGCAATATTTAGATACCATAAGTAGAAAGCAGAAAAAAGTATGAAAATGAACAACGGAAGGAGAGAAACTAGTTTGTGTGCACGGTTTGAAAATAGAGAAAAAGTGCCATAAAAGGAATATCATCTGTTCTGATTTAGCAGGACTTATCCAGATTTTGATATTCTATTGGGGCGTCTTAATTTATTTTTCAGATTTCAGCATTCGTTCTGATTTTCATAAGACTTTAAATTTTGTTTAAGTTTCATAATTTTTTCAGTGTACTTTGTTTTTAAATGGAAACTTTCCTCTTGTTGACTAAGATTTTGCGAGCGTGTAAAGAGTGACAGATTCATTTGTTTTTTTTCGCCGGCCACGGGTTCAATTTTCTGTTTCGTCTCGAAATTCTAAGTTATTCATTCTTTTGAAAAGTCTAAATGAAAGTGTCACTTTAGCGACTGATTTCGTTGGAACCCTTGTTTCACAAGTCGTAAAGATTATAGATAAATGCTACATACGCAATTCGTGGGTGTCGGCGGCTAACAGCGATATGTATAGTTTGTCCACAGAGAAACAGACGAGACACTCGCGTTTATTCCATCGGCCTTTCAAAAACCACTTATTTTTCAAAAAAGCATGTTTTGCAACATGGCCACACCGCTCGAGTGTCGCTTCGAGTTTCCAGTATAAAACCCTGCAAATGTGAAAAACCTACAGTATAAAACACTGCAAATGCAAGCTACTCCGCAACATGCATAACAGAGGGTGCTAGTGTGCAAGCAAAATGTGTAGGACGAGGTTTTTGAAGAATTTTCTTCTATGTGTCATGTCAGTTCGTCAGTGGTTTGTCTTAGTTGAAGTATGAAGTCATCCATGAACTGTTACAGGTCAATTTGATATGGAAAAGGATGTCCAAACACCAAAACATTGCAACAATATTCAAATGAGATCCACTTTCAAAGCCATGCTGAGCTGATTGGTGCAAAAATCAAATCCAGCCGATCAGAAGATTTGCAGAAGGAATTCTTGCGTTTCATACCGTGATGCATCATAACAGCTTCAAATCTATGCATTGCACTCCAACACTATTGCGCTTAATGGCTATTTAATGGCTCGAAAAACGCTAAAAATCGGTTGGGATCGTATAAAAACAGAAGCCATTATCTCCGGAATATTTTCACCCCACTCAATTGATGGTACCTTGAAGAAACTTTCCAGTACTCCGGTACAGATGAGAGTAATAACGGGAACATAAAGCTATTTCAAATCATCGTACAGTACTTTAGCTTATGGAAGGTGGCATTCAAGTGTGAATTCTGGATCTTTATGAAGTGGCCAATGAAAAAGCCTACATAACTGTTGGCATTATCGAAAATGTGCTCAAAAAATTCAATTTGCAAGCAAAATCGGTAGCTTTCAGCAGAGATAACAGGATATACAAATACTAGGTTTGGTGTTATCAACAGACGAGCAAAATAAAATATTTTCAAATACAAAATTAGATCAAACCACAGAACCGAACGTACTCCATATTAGTTGAGATTATTGGAAACATACAAATGCTTCTTAACATTCTAATAATATCGATATCAATCTAATACCAGACTATTGAAGATAGCAACCATGTTAACCTGAAAGCTTGGTAGAACGAATAAATCCAAATAAACACATAAATAACAATCTGCTACCAAACGGGTAGCGTACAAAATCGCTCTGGATTCTGGTGAACTTTCAAGTTCACAGCAAAGGGGGAGTGGATACTCTATATTCAATAAATTTTATCCCCGCAGCCACTGCTCCCGTCAGCCCATCGTGTGGGAACGGGAACGCGGCCACCCTTTGGGACAGACTGCCAACCGCTCGGACACCTTGGGCCAGACTGGTAGACTTCGAATCGATTAGTTTATTATTTTCCTTCGTCCCTCAATCCCCCTCACCTTCCTGGACTTATTGGTTTGCTCGTGAACCGAGCGAGATAAATGGTGTTGTAAGCTCCAAATGACTGCAATAAATTAATAAAACTTTGCGCTCGCTTTAACCGCTTCCCGCAATTAGAGCTGCCCTACTACTGAGGCGGTAGCCGGGTTGACAAAAAATCGAAAGTATTAACCCATTGATTAATTTCCGTTGTGATAAGTGTGGCATTTCGAAATAAAGCGATTTGCTTGCCAGTTTAGCAAGGATTGCTTCAAGACTATGGCAGTTTGTTTGTAAAATTGTCTTGAAACTGCCGGTGCAGGTCGACAATGTGCACCGGCTTGGATCAGGAAATCGAGCTCAAAAGTCGGCACACCGAAGTGCTGGCCTAATCACGTGTTAAGCGCGCCAGACTAATAAACTAATGTTGCAGCCTGCTGCGTCCGATCAGGATATAATAAACCATCTTGCACTCTTGGAATTTGATATTTCGAACCGACGCGACGCGTCGGGTTCGCATAAATTAACATTGAGATGCAGCGAAACCTGCTACATACAACGTCGCCAATAAATTAGAGAAAATTTACTTTTACAGCGAGCGGCCCCAACGTCTGGTTCGGCAGAAGACAGCTTATTTAAACTTACTATTAAATTATCTGTCTCGATCGCTGCTGAACTCCGCGGGGGATTGTTCCCAAAAAGGATAGCATTGCTTCACACGGCTCACGGGGCCAAAATGGACAACTCAAGAGGCCAGTTAGCCGCTTTACAGAGAGGTGGCTATTATTAGACATAGGAGTTTCACTTCACATTAGATTGGCGGTTGGAGGGTGTCATTTCACGATTTATCAACATGTTTAAGAGATGCTGCAAGCGATAAATAACGCGATTTGATTTGTTAACCTGCCAAAATCTCGAAAGACAGGAGCTGATTGAGTAGCACAATGAACCATAAGTTACATTATGATGATCGATAGAAATCATGTTAAGTAAAAAATAGATAGAAATTGGCCCTAATTTCTGACCC
This sequence comes from Sabethes cyaneus, assembly GCF_943734655.1. Taxonomy (NCBI): domain Eukaryota; kingdom Metazoa; phylum Arthropoda; class Insecta; order Diptera; family Culicidae; genus Sabethes; species Sabethes cyaneus. The sequence goes on along the minus strand of NC_071353.1, from coordinate 37,693,880 downwards.
TAATAAAGATAAACAGTATAAAAATGGAACTTTCACAATTTATTGTTACGACTAGAAATGCTTTAAATTACCCTGGTTATGGTTTGTTCGCCCTGGTAACCGAGAAACCTTTAACGAAATGCTTGAACATGCAAGTGTGATTGCTCGGACAGGAGCACACAGTGAAATTTGCAAGTTTAATTTGTTTCGTGGAGAGCAAAGTTAATCACCTGCTGCTCGGAATGTCATTACGCAGACCAATATTCATTATTTATAATTAAAATAAGATTGGAATGTATCAAACTGTTAGGCAGAAAAACGGTACTTTTATATTAACAGGTCGCAGACAGAATTAATTACGTTTAGTTTGCATTTGTTGGTTTATTGAAAAGTGCTGCATGCTGTTAAAACACACTACCAATACGGCTATTTTCATACACTGAATGTTATTTGTGGCGAATTCCATATACATAACTAATGTGCTTCTGTTAGTATTAGCACAAACAGACATAACTCTTGTAAGAAAAATCAGCAAAATTTATCGTCACGCACATTTTACCTGAACGCTAGCACCATCTATGATCGACACTCGCAAACTTTTAAGTAACAACAGGAGTATCCTCCGAACAAGCAAGTATTTTCTATGGGGCATTCCCCATCCTTCGTTAAAAAGTGCCACTTTAACGAATACGGAGACACTTCCAACCAACAATGAATACGAAACTGGTAGTACCATTTGAAGCTTACAAGGCATCCAAAAGAATTGTCAAAACGTTTATCCAAAAGAGCATGACATGATTATATCCTACTCTTAAGAATTTTTACAGTGTTGCTGAAGCATGATTGTTTTTTTTTGTTGGCAGTTCTGCGAAAAGATGGCATTCGCTTATCTACACACTTAAACGATTCGGTAAAATTTACCGAAATCTAAACAGCTGAACGTTCGGTAAAATTTTTTATTGCACCAAACATTACTAATGATCTGTAATCGTCGATTGGCACCATCGAAATTTTTACCGAACGTTCAGCTGTTTAGATTTCGGTAAAATTTTACCGAATTCGGTGCTTTTTGTTAAGTGTGTATGTTTACTCTACTAAGTATATATAGTCAGACCGTGTACAATTGTGTCGTTCGTGCTTGAGGAGTTGAGAAATCGTTGAGAAAGTAACTCCAAAGAAGATTTCAATTTACAAAATTCACAAAAGCGAGCAAACACTAATACACTCTTCATCGAACGCACGTTTGTCTGCAGCTGCACTGACAGTGATCAAACGGATGTCTGTGCTAGTAAATCACCTTCAAATATTGGAACTGACCTTCTGTTACTTGATGTGAATAACGTGTAACATAAAAAAGCTCTACAAGTGCGCACCTTTTTCCTCCTGTTCAGTAGAATAACATAGCAGCCTGCAAACTCCGGCAGCCTGGTTGGATGTTGGCCGAATCATTCGAATGCCCGCTGCTCGTGGTTATAGGTAAATCTCCACCGGCGGATCAATGAATCGTTTTTCATTTTCGTGATCAAGTGTACGGATTGTATCACGATGTTAAAGCTCCGGCTGTGGCTGGTGCAATTGCTACCCGAGTACCCCACAAGAAACTGCACACCTATTCTATGGTTTCGTTGGAACGTTCCTTGAAGCTTGAATATAGCACCGTTAGAATTAGTGGAAATGCCACTGAAAGCTGCATAATAGAACCGGCTGCCGGTTTTCCAGTCGCAAAGCACCGTATAAATAAATGAAACCATAATTTTGAAGCTATGGTCGTTAAATGGCATCATTAGTAAAACCGATGGCTTACGTCGGAATGAGAGGCACTTTGCTGGCGCATTATTTCTTCTGCTTGACAGCAGAACCAGTATAGGGACGACGGGCAAAAACGAGCGGGAACTCAGTTGACGAACGGGCTTCAACCGATCATTTAAATTTCCAGCTGACAGAATAAAAACAAACTAGATTCTGAAGGAAGTGACAAAACGTTCGGTGCAACCGATAAATTACCTCGTTCGAACTTGTTTGCCGTTATGTGCAGAGCAATTTACAGTTCGAGGTGGTTAGAGTGTACATAAAATTGTTCGGCATAAATCATAGCATTTGAAAAAAAAAATCACAACATGAACATATTTAATGACCTAGCTATTCAAAACCCACTGGTTAGTTAGCAACTTCCGAAACATGAAAAGGAGATGCATAACATGGCCGAAATGACTGAATTAGGTACGCGTTTCGTTTTAGCGCGCTAGTTTCTCACGTAGATTCCTTTTATCTGTTTTCAAATGACAATTTCATAGCTGGTGATTGTTGGCCGGCAGCGTGGATAGTTCGTACTGTAGAACGTTTGGAAGTTTGCTTGGAATTATTGGAAGTTTTGAATAAGCAAAGGATAAAGCCCTATAATATAAAGTATGGCAATATACCACAATAGATCAATATAATGGTCGCTAGCTGGTGGTGCTAGCTAACCTTCCGACAAAAAAGTATGCTAATGAGGTAGCGCACCACACCAATCGAACTGCCAAAGTGCGTACCAATCGTTCATTGATTTCAAAGGCGCATATGATAGTTTAAAATGGTAAAAGGTTCGAAAAATTCTGCATGAAAACGGCTTTCCGAGTAAACTTATTTGACTCATCATCGCTATGACTATGATGGATGGGATCCAGTGCTGTGTCTCGAGTGGATTGTCCGACCCATTCGAATCTCGCAGGGGACTTCGGCAAACAGATGGTCTTCGTTACGTTACGTTAATCAGCTCCAGGCTGTGGTTTCCTCTGCTGTACGAAAAAGTCGTCTCCATTCCACTCGGTCCATGGCCGCAATTCGCCAGCCACGTAGTCTGCGTAGGGTCCGCTGGTCGCCTTCCACTTGATCGATCCATCTGCTTGCTGCGCGCCCTTTTGAGAACTTTTTTAACCGGGCTGTCGTCCGACATCCTCACGACGCGTTGTGCCCAGCCCATCGCGGGCGACCTATTTTTGCGGTGTGAGCGATGAGTGGTTCCCTAAGCAGCTGATGCAATTCATGGTTCGTTCGCCTCCTTCACGTTCCGTCTTCCATCTGCACTTCGCCGTAGATGGTGCGCAACACCTTCCGTTCGAAAACACTAAGGGCGCGTTGGTCCTCCACGAGCATAGTCCATGCCTCATGGCCGTAAAGGACTACCGGTCTAATCAGCGTCTTGTAGATTGTTAACTTCGTGCGGTGGTGAATTTTGCACGAAAATCTGATCCGTGGTGGCACGGGCACCCATGAATCCCGCTTGATATTGCCCCACGAGCTCCTTTGCAAATGGTGATAGTCGACGACTTAAAGGTTGGGAGCAATCCAGCTTGTCGTCCTTTTTGTAGATCGGACAGACGATGCCTTCGGTCCACTCCTCCGGTAGTAGCTCCTCCTCCCAAAGCTTGACAATGACCCAGTGCAGCGTTTTAGCCAGTGCATCACCACCGTATTTCAGCACCTCGCCGGGTAGCTGATCAGCCCCAGCCGCTTTATTGTTCTTCAGCCGACCGATCTCTTCTGCTACCTCCTGGAGGTCGGGGGCTGGTCGTCTTCTGCACGTGCTCCAAGATCTATTGCCATATCGTCACCTTCATGTTCAGCTATATCGCTGTTAAGGTCGAGCACCTATAGTACTGCTTCCACCTCTCGATCACCTCACGTTCGTTTGTGAGAAGATTACCGTCTGAGTCCCGACACATATCGGCCTGCGGCACATTGCCTTTGCGTGAACGGTTCAACTTCTCGTAGAACTTCCGTTTATCGTTAGCACGGTACAGTTCTTCCATCGCCACGCGATCTCGTTCTTCCTATAGGCGCTTTTTCCTTCGGAAGACCGAGTTTTGCCTGTTCCATGCTTGTTTATATCGGTCCACATTCGCCCTCGTACGGTGTTGCGGCATTCTCGCACGGGCTGCATTCTTCTCCTGCACTAACTGCTCGCATTCGCCGTCGAACTAAACGTTTTTTCAGTTCGGATTCATTGTACCTAGTGCCGCTAGAGCAGTACTACTGATGGCGGTCTTAATGCCTTTCCAACCATCTTCAAGAGTTGCTGCGCCAATTTGCTCTTCCGTTGGTAGCGCTGCTTCCAGCTGCCGCGCGTATTCCTGGGCAACTCCGATGTCTCGTAGCTGCTCGATGTTGGATCGCGGCGTACGGCTTCGACGCGTGTTATACACCGTCGAGAGTTTTGAGCGCATGTAGATTGCAACTAGGAAATGGTCCGAATCTTTATTCGCACTGCGGTAGGTGCGAACGTTTATAACATCAGAGAAGAATTTACCGTCGATTAGAGTATGGTCAATTTGGTTTTCTGTGGATTTCTTTGCGGGGGAAGAAGGTACTTCGGACTACCATACCGCGGGAAGTTGTAAAATTTACGCATCGTTGTCGTTGGCCGTTGTCGCTCGTTGCGGTATGCAGGCTGTTTGACCCTATCACCGGTCTATATATAGCTTCCTGTCCTACCTGCGCGTTCATGTCACCGATGACGATTTTCACGTCCCGTCGCGGACAGCCATCATACAGCTGCTCCATCTGCGCGTAGAACGCCTCCTTCTCGTCATCGGGTCTCTCTTCGTGTGGGCAGTGCACTTTGATGATACTGTAATTGAAGAAACGGCCCTTAATCCTCAACTTGCACATCCTTGCGTTGATCGGCTGCCAACCAATCACACGCTCCCCAGTACTATAAAGCCAGTTCTCTGCTCGTTGGAGGTGCCACAGCTCTGATAGAAAGTAGCCGCTCGATGCCCGCTTTTCCATACCTTCTGTCCTGTCCAGCAAAGTTCCTGCAGTGCCACGATTTCGAAGTTTCGGGGATGTAGTTCATCATAGATTATCGTATTGCAACCCGGGAAGCCGAGCGATTTGCAATTCCATGTCCCGAGTTTCCAATCGTAGTCCTTATTTTGTCGCGTAGGTCGACGCCGATTGTTCCGATCCCTATTTTCTTCTTTTTGTTTTCCAGGGCGGCTTGTTGTGCATGCCCCTAGCCCCCTGTCTCGCTGGAGGACCATCGTGCACAGCACTGATTAGAGTCCCTGTTGGTACGAGGACGAGTATGATAATCAGCCGCCCCTAACATGGAGAACATACGCTGTTTGAGCCGCACCCGCTTGGTGAACAGACGCTTATGTTTGACGAAGCATTTCCTCTACCGCCAAGTGTTACCGTCGATATCGGCAACAAGGCATTGAATGGACATTCAAGGTATGCATTTAGTTTATTTTGGTTAATTTAAATTCCAGTTTATTCTGTGTTCCATTAATTTTGATTTCGTTTTCGTAAAATATTTGGTGGCTCATTCTATTTGTACTAGATTTAAGTAGCTTAAGTACTAACCCTAAACTCACCACACAGCTAATTAGTCACCCAGCCCAAAATAAGTTCTGTAAGACTACGCATGGAGTCGACGTCAAAAAAATACAAGATTGTACAGACCAGAAAAAAGACGGCAAAAAACCGCATTAAAATCTTCAACCCTGAAAACAACGACTAACATCTCTTCGGCGAGTTTCAGATATAGGCGAAATCGACGCAACACCACTGTGTCCGGTGTTCGACAGAGAAAGAGAGTGTGACAGGGGGATTAAGAGTGATGACAGATGAGCGAAGAGGGCATTCGTGGTTAGACCGATAAAGAGGCAGGAGCGTTGTTGCCTGTTCTCCAGTAAAACCGTGATTCTCTAATTCGAGTCTACCGGTGAAAAGTTTCATCGCCGCGTGCAAAAGTCGATTCCGCGGTAGTTGAGCCGTTACGAAAAGAAAAACGGCCTGCCTAGAAGGTTTCGTCGGAGGATTTGGTATTGTAGTTGGTCGGTCCACGTGTGATATTTTGTCCGGAGGAACAGCCTTCTCCTGACCGAGCTAGAGCCAACGGACGTATATGACAGCAAGAGGAAAACGGTATTCATCTTGTAACACTTCTTCAGTCGCCATCGTGAATTCATCATTTCGATTCGCTCGCAAAGGGAGAATTGAAGCAGGAAAACATCTTCGGGTGGAGCCCGATTCCTGGAAGGGTTTGTCATCAACGCGGCCGACATCGGTCGGTTTCTTTGTACCTGCAACCATCACGGAAATGTCGTTCCGGCCGAGTAAGAAGCTATTTTGACCACGTGTCACCGGTGGCAGAGGAGGTGCTGGTGGCCGACGAACTACGCCATCGTCGAGTCACACGTGTTCGTCGGGAAGGACGAACGTTTCGGAGGGGAAGGCCCGAGGAGGTCTGGTCGAGCATGGCCCCCGCTCTTCGACGCCAGAACCGATGAGTCCTTACTTCGTTCACGAGCGCCGTGGATAGAGCGACCGTCAGGACTTTAGAAGCTCGATCCACATCATCGTTCCAGCCAAGGTACGTCACACTCTCCCTCTACGTCTGCATATTCCTGTCTACAGGGTCCCAACAGTTCCAGTCGGCCGCACCGTTTAAATAATGCACGATTGCATATAAATATAAGTATAAAAATGATTTGAATTGTATAAATTTTGATTGCTGAGCCCTATGTCTGTCTTGCATGTGTATTTGGTGTTATGTTCGCTTGATAGTCCGAGGTAAGTTTCTGGGAAGTGAGTCTCCTCCAGTACATTGGTGGGTAGCCGACCCTGTAACCAAGAGTCCGACCGAGCTAGTCGTGAGTTACACAAGCTACGGTTACCGCGCCAGTATTCGTTTTAGTATTAGCGCCTGTATAATTTTAGTTATCACCCGTTAGTAATGATGTCAAGATTGTCTGCGAAGACTAGGAAATGGCTGCTTTTGCAGAATTCTCGGGTAATTTTTCAAATAGACCTATATGACAATGAGAGATTCTCTTCGTGTTTCCTCTCTTCCGCTTCTTACGACGATACTAATGCATTTTAACACATCAGCTTTGCATACATCCGTTGCTAGAATCACTAGTTAACTAAATGTTTTGAAAATTTTCTTTTCGAAAGAGAGTGAGAGCGAAAGAGAGGAAACGCGAAGAGAATCTTTCGTTGTCACATAGGTCTATTTGAAAAATTACCCGAGAATTGTTTTCCTTCTCATTTTGATGCCTTTGAACCTTCAATAGCGGTGGTAAATAATACACAGAACAGCGCATCCCGTTGCCGCAGCCCTCTGCGCAATTTGAAAGGGCTCAAGCGTGCCCCCGAAATGAAATTGCCAATTTCTGTAACATTACTCGTAATAATGGTAGAACCAAATAAAAAGTTGATAATCGAAACGTTAAAATCCAATCTACACATCTGTCCGATAATAACCGTTATGTGTACTACAGTTCAATTATTGCGAACATTGCAAACCAACTAATGCTGCACAACAGATTGAACACAGGGAAAGCAGAAAATTGATCATAAACGTTCATATTTACATTCAACTCGACTTCGCAACCGATGTGGAAACAAAGTACCTCGCTGTTAGCACCTGCCACAATAATCACGCTTGCCTTCATCGATTCTAGCCAGATGATTGCCAGTTTGACGAAAGAAGTAAAACAAACTCCAGCAGCCATTAGCCGTAGATTGCAGACAACCAACTATGGTAGCGCGTCAATTCTCTAGATATTGTATAGTTGAAATTGGGACCTATCCTAGAAAATGGGTAGTTTGTTACTTTTGTTTCTATAAAAATGACGCTCGCTTGCAATACCAGCACCAGCCTGCATTGCCAGTAATCACGAACGCTTGCAAAATATTTTTATCCACTTTTCAACAAAGAAAAGCTATAATTTCGGTACTAAACTGTAGAAATCCTAGACACGCTGAAATGTGTGACATAAACCGGCTGATTGATTTTTTCTTGTTACGGTAACGATAATTACTGACATTATTTTGCCGCCTTTGTTACTTCTAACACCGCCATTTTCCAAACAACAGCGGATAAACTCTCTCAGTAAAATTTTAACTTGCTTTTGCCAATGTTCTTAACAATTGTAATATTTTATATTCAATTACAGGTTAAGGGTTCGGTAAGAAAAACACGACTTCACTGTTAGATGACCGTTCGATTTGTTTTTATTGCTTCTATGTCAGCCAGCGGCTGACTGAAAATGGAAAATGGAAATGCTTTGAATTCCGCTGCAAGTCCTAGCGAGTATATTGACTGGCCCTAGAGTGTCGTGATGATATCGTACGGAGCAGCCGAATTAAGGGAGAAACGATCAATTCGCGGCTTTGAATACAAATTCAACTCATCGTTATGATCATGCCCGTAGAGGATCGCGATTCATCTTAACATTTCACGATTGGGCCTACCTGCCCTACCTACCGCCGGAGACCATATCGAACCTGTCGAAAAATGGGTGTCACCTTGCTACGAATACATAGTTGCATCGGTGCTCAGGAAATTTTAATGAATTAAATGATTCTAGATTCTTGAACTTACGGATGGTGAGCCTGGAAAACACCCACAGCGTACTGATTCTCACGCCACAACAAAGGAATGTGCTCACACTAATATCGAATCCAAATAATCTGGCTTTGTTATGTAAGTGGGTTATCTTTCACAACCCGCAGTAGCATGTTTTCCCGGCGGTGTCGGTAAAAAAGTAATTAATTGGTTGTTTAACATTAGCTGCTACACGTCGTTGTCGCGTTTCGTTTGTTATTGGTCGCAAAGAAACACAGGGTAGGAGCGTCAGTCAGTGGAGCCTACACGGAGTGAACTTTAACTTTAATGTTATTGTTCCTCGGCTGAATGGGATTCCTCCTGCAGCCTCCTTTTTATTGGTCTGCGAGTGGCCTCATCGCGTTACGGTTCCCATATGGTGCACTTTGGCTTCACCTGGCGACACCTTCACAGGCGCAGATGCATCAGATCGCGTTCTATAGCCCCGCCGGAGACAGGCGGGTGCCAGCGCGGAAGATATTTATGTACACGCAACGGCATACCTACCTGCTATGCAATCTGTGCAAGCGCGTTGAAACTAATTTACACACGCTTTCCTCCGGTTGGCAGCAGTGCGGTGGCGTGCCAGTGGCTCGTGGTCACAATGCCACTTCGTTGCCCCAGCGCCATCCTACTTCCGGAACAGTGCTCACTGCGAGGAAACAATGCTGGCGAGTGCAAGGTGGTTCGCAAAATAAACACGCGCCGTGAACTCACTTCCACGGTGGAGGTGGATGATGCCGCTGCACCGCCGCCGGGGCGCAGCAGAAGAATTCCATTGTGCTGCAGCGATGCAATTAGCCGCGGTGCACCGCGGATCAGATGTGCAACCCGTTATCGTAATGCTGTTAACTGTGTCCTCTAGCGCCACAATCGAGCTCCAGCATCCGGCCCGTGGAGTAATTAAATTGTTGTTGTTTTTTTCTGCTGATTCATTTGAATGTTGCTGAATTGTTATGAGAAAGTTGAAGTGGGTGTATAACCGAAGATAAAAACGGCAAATATGAGCAAAAATGAGAGCTTTTTTGTATTTGGCATTAAGTGCCGACACAGTTTACCGCAGCGTGAAACGCGTCATCATTATGATAATATTTTTAGCAATCTACTTCTGAACGAGAACTTAAAACAACAAGCTGTTGATAAATTGTAAGGTTCGTTCTTTGACCGCATTATGACGCGTGACGATTGCGCATTTTGCATCTCACTAGACTTGGTCGTAGAGAACAGTACCGACAATGTCAATTGTCCGGATCTTGGATGTTCTCATAGCTCTTATGAAACGAAAAGTTTGACGTCGTTTGACACTTGTCAGACAGTGGGAAGTGTATGTGTGGAATGCCAAGTGTGGAAAATGCCAGCAAGCGGTGGATAGGCAAAAAGAAATTGAAAAAACGACCTAAGCATTGTCACGAGAGAGAATTTGGTCGAATATCGGCGAACACGGTATCAGTAGAGGATAGAGATCGTGAAGGATTGGAACTACTAATCCGGACTAAAGAACGCGCGAGTTCAATGAGGAGATGAACCAATTTCGTTGAAGTTACACACCGAAGCCTGATATTTGTAGAGACGAGGAGAGAAACCTGTTCACAAGCGAGCGCTAGATAGTCAGGTAACAGGTGGAAGTAATTTTGCGATGAGCAGCTCAATGGCACTATATCAAAAGGAGTTGGAACGGAAGACATAAAACATCACAGATCCGACGGGGTTCTGAAGATTCATAGACTCCCGGATCAACTCCCGGTGTAACTTTACAAAAATGGTAAGGGACCGTTGGTAAGGGATCACATTTCATATTTCGACAAATCCTCCAGAAATGTCAGGACAACAACGTACCATATCATATTTTTTACGAATTTCAGGCAGCATGTGATACAATCGAGCGCGATGTGCTACGTGCGTGTTTCAGGGGCGCTCCCGGGACCCATCGCAGAGTACAGCAAAGTGGGTGACCGGACGAGAGCAATAAATACGATAGCCATACGGACGGTTGCCATACGTACGAATGTCATATAGACGAACGCCATAATGGACAGGAGCCATACAGACGGATGCCATAATGTATGTTTGCCATAATGGACGGGAGCCATAATGTACGTTTGCCGTAATCCATATATTCAACGTTTCCTAGATGATTCAGGGCGAGCCGGCCGCAGGCAACGGTGAGTGTTCGCCGGTGACCCGCTTTCCCATATCTGCTTACTTGTTTTTTTTGTGGAAAGCGAGTAAATGTATGATGCGAATAATGATTAATTGGATGAACTGGAAATTTTCAATATAGACCAAAGATATATAGGGTTATATTGGCAAGTGGGACTCGAACCTATCACTCTCCATAGCCGATCAAGTGTGAGATCATCACACCACCGTTGCACACTTCTATAGTGGTCTATATCTAGTTTTGTTGTGCTCGTCCAATTGTACCATTCTTCACACACTTACTCGTATTCGTATCCACGTATAGAAGCATACATGTAAGAAGGACCAGGTTGCCTTTATGAGAACGACTTGGACGTTACTAATAGAAAATTTGTGGCCGCGGAGCGGAGGCGTGCCCGGAAGTGGAGTACCACCATTTTAATTTTTACTTAAGCTATGAAAAAAACGAGGTTTTTATTAATATTTTTTGAAAAAAAAAAAACTACAAGATAAACAACCCTAAGGGTTGTACGCAAGGGTGACGTAGGACTATATCAGATCATTAGATCATAGACTAATGTAAACTGCATTTCTGGCATATATATGTTTATACCCAAGCAGCACACTTCTCCCACTTATGGTTGCAGAAACTTAAATATGACTGAAATTAGTCATAAATGTGTTGCCATAACTAGTTTGTAATAATTGTGCTAGTAGGGTAAGAATCTGTCAGTGCCATTGTTTAAGTGAATGTGCGAAAGGAAGAGCGAAATATTCAGATTCAATTCTTCATTGAATGCAATGGTGGTTTTGAAAATACGTGGACGGGAGTTCATAAGTACAACGCCTGCAACCATTGAGATATAGAAATAGTAATGAATGACCAGCCCACAGTTTATAGCATTGAATATGATTATGCGTAGCTTGACATGTGATGTTTCAATAATTTTACTTTAACTTGCTTGTGGCCTTTAAAAAGGCTGTTGGTTACAAATAACATTGAAGCCACAGCATGTTCCTTGTAAATATGACGTGCCATTCGAATATCCTTCTCTTTTGACATGAATGACAACAGGCGCGTAAGTTAGGGGCCGTGCACTAATTACGTATGGTATAATGGGGGGGATGGGGTGTTCCGCGAAATCTTACAAAATCTTTTTTGGGGGGGAGGGGGGTTTAATCATTTCTTACGTAAGATTTTCTCACTCAAAAAAATTATGAAAAATTCACATTTTCAATAGCAGCCCATATTACTTGTTACTAAAAATTTCAAATAGATAAGTTTTGAAGTGTCGAAATCCTTCATACTGCAAGGAAAGGCACAGCAACCTGCTGAGTATTTTAGCCTTGCCCACTCAGGGAAACAACAGTTGGGCTACTTGTTCTTGAGCCATCTGATGTCATCGGTTTATGCTATCCAGCTTTCCACGAGCGATGAGGGTGGCTGATGGGTACAACTTTCTGAAGGGCACAGCTCGGTTTTGACATTCAATGCAGGAGCGGTTACTGCGGTTACTATGGAAACCACTACGGTTGTTTGCTGGTTGAGTGGAAAAATGTAAACATTGTTTAGTTTTTGCAGACCAGCCGAAAAGGAATTTAGTTATACGGAAGCGCAGTTTTGTAACTATTCTTTGCTGAAATATTGTCACATTGACCCAATGCAAAGACTATTTCACAAACTGATAGCCAAGAAAGTACAAAAATTTGATTCTCTTCAACTAAATTCACCAAACAACCGTGGTGGCTTCCATAGTAACCGCAGTAACCGCTCCTGCATTGAATGTCATAACCTAACTACGCCCTTCAGAAAGTTGTACCCATCAGCCGCCATTATCGCTCGTGGAAAGCTGGATTATTCCAACATATTTCGTTGCAATTGCTAATCTCAATCCCGCAAGGCAGCCGCAAAATCCCTTATGCTATCACGAGAAACATTTTTGTTTAAAAGTAGCTTATTCAACTAATGTATATCTGTGCCAATGGAACTAGTGCTAATCTACTATACAACAAAAATGTTTCTTGGGATGTATTGTTCTCCTGTTCCTATAGATCTTGAATGCCGCATGTGACCAGAGTGGGGTCAGTATTTTGCTTCAAAGGAAACCGCGGGTGATCATTACAGCTCTGTACATTAGACGCAACGGAGTGCCAATTCCAATATAAGACCATGCCGCGTGTCATGGCAAAGAAGTTCTTTGTACGCTACTTGACGAGGACACGTGTTTAGACGATTTAGAGTGGATCAATGCGAATTAAGTGAACGCTAGTGAGTTTTTGAGCATACACCAACATTTATTGACAACCTCGATGCTGAAATACGTTCTGTTCGTGAGTGGCCCATAAAGGGATTTACAACAGATAATGGATATTGTTTTTTTTATTAATTTTTTTGAACTTTGGTTTTTATAAATTTGTTTAAACTTTGTTAACTGTTTCAATATTATTTCAATGTATAACTTTCTAAATAAAACTTGAGTTTTGATGTTACAAAAAATCTTACTAAGATTTTTTTATGGGGGGAGGGGGGATTGGCCAAAATCTTACAAAATCTTATATAGGGGAGAGGGGGGGTTCAAAAATGAGGAAAAAACCCTTACGTAATTATTGCACGGCCCCTTAGCGGCGTCGATTCACTGTCTTTTGCTCAGAGAAGGTTTTACTAGTTTACTTTCACAGTTTACCGCTTGTCATATAGCAGAAAATATGGCACATACGCCAAAATTTCTGTTTTATTTGTATGAGAGTCCTTATCCTCCTACCACAGGGGTGAGGGGTCTCAAACCATCATAAAATAAATTCATGCCTCCAAGAACCCCCACATGCCAAATTTGGTTCCATTTGCTTGATTTGTTCTTGAATTTTGAGGTAATTTGTGTTTCATTTGTATAAGAGCCCCCCCCTCTTCTAAAACTGTTTTCGAACCCCTCCATAAAATTGCTGGTTATTTCATCTATCCAATGACATATAAATTGTTCAGTTTCGTTTAGTAGTTTAGTAGCTATTAACATTTGAAATCTTTCATTCAAATGTTACACTTTTATTTTCGTTTTCACAAAGTGCTACCCAGTCCCAGTATAGTAAACAAAGACGTAGTCCTACGTCAAAAAAAAACTTGAGAGGTTTTTATGTTCATTATACTTCTTCCACAACAAACACGCACATCATCAGCCAACAATCTGGAACTTTCTAACCCCAAACATGCTTTAAAGAGCTGGGCATGCCAGTAGTGGACGCAACATTCTGCGACAATCCCTGTATTAAGTCCGTGCCAAATTTGGGAGCCGCCTCCGCCCTGTCTCCAATCGCCCCACCCATTGCTCGTATTCTTGTCAACAGCGCTTGACCAATGGGTACGGAGTCTGACTTGAAGTCGTCGGTCTCTGTCGGGTTCTCTGCTGAATATTGTTTCAGCTGGTCTCTCAACCGGCCTCCTTGCTGCTTGACCAGTCTACTGCAGCCTACCGCGTTTTAATTGCCTCACAATATTTGCATCTTCAAGCGCTTGCGCCTCACTCCGTCTTCTAATATTGCCCAAGAATTGATCGCAGGATTTTACGCTCAAAAGCACCAAAAGCTCGTCGGACGCTGTCTTTCAACGTCCACGCTTCGTGGCCGTAGAGTACCACCGGGAGAATTGACGTCTTATAGAACGCGCCAGAAGGCGGACAGAGATCGTGAGGAGCTCGAACAACTATTCCGGGCTAATGACACCTGCAAGTTTTACGAGAACGTGAACCAAACTCGCAAGACCCACATACCAAAACCTAACATGTGTAGGGACGAGGTCGGGGATCTGATCACAAACGAGCGCGAGGTGGTCGACAGGTGGAAGCAGTTCTTCAATGAGCACCTCAACGGCGATATAGCTGCAGGAGACGCAATGGAAGTTAACCTCGGAGTACCTACAAACGGCAATAGCGTACCGGCTCCCGATCTCCAAGAGATCCGGCGAGAAATCGGTCTGCTGAAGAATAATAGAGCCGCCGAACAGGACCGACTCCCGGCTGAACTCTACAAAAATGGCCAAGAACCGCTAGCAACGGCACTTCACTGGCTGATGTCAAGGATTTGGAAAGAAGAGAAACTACCGGAGGAGTGGATGGAAGGCGTAGTCTGTCCCATCTACAAAAAGGGCGACCAGCTAGACTGCTGTAACTACTGCGGCATTACGCTGGTCAACGCCGCCTACAAGGTGCTCTCCCAGATTTTGTTGCGTCGTCTATCCCCAATAGCAAGAGATTTCGTAGGGCAGTATCAGGCGGGCTTTATGGGGGCCCGTGCTACTACGGATCAAATTTTTACTCTCCGACAAATCCTCCAGAAATGTCGAGAGTACAACGTGCCCACGCATCATATTTTCGTGGATTTCAGAGCAGCATACGATACCGTTCAACGCGAACAGCTATGCGCGTTTCGGGGACACTCTCAAGTCCTTTCGAATCGCGCAAAGGGTTACGGCAAGGGGATGGACTGTCCTGTATGTTATTCAATATCGCTATTAAAGGTGTGATCCGGCGAGCGGGGATCGAAACGAGAGGAAAGATCTTCAGTAAGAGTAGCCAACTCCTAGCCTATGCAGATGACCTCGACATCATTACTAGAAACCGTGGGACGGCGGAGGCAATCTACGCCAGACTAAAAACGTAGGCTAGGAGGATAGGGTTACAAATTAATGCGTTGAAAACCAAATATATGGTAGGAAGAGGCTCCCGAGAAAGTAATGTTTGCCTCCCACGGACAGTGACTATTGAGGAAGATGAACTGGAAGTGGTTGATGAGTTCGTATATTTGGGATCTCTGGTCACCGCCGACAATAATACGAGTAAGGAGATCCAACGACGCATTCAAGCTGGAAATCGAGGCTACTTTTCCCTCCGCAAGACGTTTCGATTTAGGAGCATACGCCTCCGCACAAAGCTGACGATGTACAAAACGCTAATAAGACCGGTAGTTCTCTACGGACTTGAAACAGTAACTTTGCTTACGGAAGACATACGTGCACTTGCCGTTTCGAACGAAAGGTGTTGCGTACTATTTTTGGCGGAGTACAAACGGAAAACGGAGAGTGGCGAAGACGTATGAATCACGAGCTACAAGCAATGCTTGGAGAGATTCCCATCGTACACCTGGCGAAAGTTGGGAGACTACGGTGAGCCGGCCACGTCGCAAGGATGCCGGACGACTGTGTAATGAAATCCGTTCTCTTCAAGAACCCCACCGGCACCAGGAACAGCGGGGCTCAACGTGCACGAGGGCTCGACCAGGTTGAAGCCGACTTGCGTGTGTCGAGACGCGCAACGAATTGGCGACGAGTAGCCCAGGACCGAGTACAATGGATAGGAATTATTGATACGGCAAGAGCCACCCCGGCTCTCGGCTGAATAAGTAAGTAAGTAAGAACGCGAGTTTTGTGCGGAGTTTCAGGCTACGGGACCTACGTAATACGTAGAAGGCTCTGTTAGTAGTCGCTGTACGTCTTTTTACTTTACGACTCACACCGTTGTCAGATATCGCGAACGTACCAACCCACGTCTGCCCTTAGAATAGCACTTTCCAGTGCAATGTTGAACAGCGAATTCGATCCGTCGCCTTGCTTCTTCAAACCATCTAACGTCACAAACGAGTCCGATATCTTACCCGTACTCCTGACGCTTGATTTTGAACCATGAAGGGTAGCACGTATCAGACTAATCAGTTTTGTTGGAAAACAATGTTCAAGCATAATCTGCTACAGCTTACCTCGTTTAACTGAATCGTACGCCGCCTTGAAGTCTATAAGTGACTTTCTGGAATTCGGTGGTGCATCCTATCTCGAAAACCGCACTGGTATTCGCCAACAAAGGTTTCCTGCAGCGGCCTCAGTTTGAGAAAGAGGATGCGGGAGAGAATTTTATATGCAGAATTGAGGAGTATAATACCTCGGTAATTGCTGCACAATACAGTCGTTCGCTCCCGACAGCACATTAGTTGCTTTTCCAACCTCGTCCAATGTTGGTGGATCCACAGCTTGTCAAATCATCCTCAATCGTTATCCTATTTCTGTTAACAGCTTCACTTTGTTCACCCTGTTGAATGTTTATCGAAGTATTGTTTCCAACGGCTAGCCTCCTCTGTTCTTTCGCTAATTAGGATCCCCTCTTTATCGTTGCACATATCAGTAGTTAGCACGATCCGGTTCCTTATTCCGTTGATTGTACTAAAGATTAAGATACTTCTCGTATTGTGCCTCTTGAAGGAATTCTCGGCCTCCGCAAGAACGCGATCCCAGCGCTGGCGTTTCTTACGACGGTGAAGTTTTTTTTCGGCAGCTCCCCAACAAACATTTCTGTTGTATACCAGTTTATCAAGCGGTTGTTACCTAGTAATTAGCTATACAACGATCGGATAAGCTATACCATTCAACAAAAATGTTTATTGGGTTGATTGCTACTAGATAGGGTCAGTAGGATTGTTGCACTAGCTCTGTGACTGTCTTGTACGCTAATTGCGGACTGTGAAGTCTCCCAGTAAACCATTTGGTTTGTATATCTCGATTGCAACTGAGGTATACGAAATTATATCTGAACGAAAACGTTATATTTCACGCCATATAAGAACATATATGTACCAAAGTGGAGGCGATATACGTGCGAAAATTTTGACAACTATTTGTAATTCTATTTTGCGCAGTTTTTATAACACGCAACTAAATACTCCTGAATATATGATTAAGATATAATCAAATATTGCAATTGTCTATCCTGCTTTATAATTCACAGTCATGAATTGTATATGAAGACACGCACGACTGCAAAACAACTTATTGTTCACTTCGATTTGACATACTCTAATCATTATACAATTCCAATGTGAAATTGACATGAAAACGATTTAATGTGAACTTTCTATTACGATTTTGTGTTATCTGGGCTGTCGATAAAGAAGGGTCAAGTGTTGGAAAGACGTTTAAGCAAATGGTTGCAGCAGTAGTAACCAATACTTCTCGCGCTGTAGTACTGATCGCGTCGTGGATGTATCTACATGGCTCGTTTTGGTTCTCTCCTAGTAGTTCACCGATCTGCTCATCATTCTTCCGAGAATATTCTACAGCAACTCCTTCCGCTGACGCAATCTGCACCAGATTGAAAGCAGAGACCATGCTTATGGAAGACATACGTGTACTTTCCGTATTCGAACGAAGGGGTTGCGGACGATTTCTAAAAGAGTACAAACGGAAAGCGAAGAGTGGTGCAGGCGCATAAACTAAGTCGAAATGGCTAATGGCACGAACTGATTAGAAACGGCTTTTAAAAAAGGATACACAGACCTTAGCCTAAGTAAATGTGGAATCATTTCACTAAAATTTTAAAGCTTTTACCGATTTTTTCTTAAGTAATCGGTTATATTAAAAAAATAAAAATAAGTAATACCACCCCCCCCCCTCCTATTCTTTCTTAATATAAAAGCATTTTGGGACCCGCAAAGCAAAAATACTTTATTTAACTATGTAATTAGAGCGCGAATGAACTTCACTATCCTACTGTCTAACAATCTTACCTACAAGATACTCATCCATAAACACCGTGTTTGGTTAGGGGCCGACCACTGATATCTCGCTGCTGTCACCACCTTTACCGATACTTCCCCGCCACACCCTTTGCCCCCAGCAAATCAATCGACAAAGGTTAGCAGCATCTAGGAATCCACCTCCAATGACTACCCACCAAACCATACGAGTGGAAAAATTTCCTTTTGTTTCAGACCATTGATTTCCTTACATTGTATGCGCATGAGTGTAGTTTTTATTTTTTGTATTTTACTCTTCCTTGTCCCGACACATTTCAATGCATTAAATTAACCTAACCAAAGCAAAAGCTCTCCGAACGGGGAAACTTTAAAATGCCGCCGGCTATGAATACAAATTGAGTTGGCGCTGCCGTTTTTCCTGTTGCTCTTAGTTTTTTTCCCGCCTCTAACGAACTCTAACAACAACACATTTAGCAGCACTGGGAGGTACCGAGCGGATATTCGGATGAAGATGGAAAAATGGAAACAATTGATACTGTTGATCCAGTCGAGAGAATGAAAGCGAAGTAAAAGGAAACAATCTAACAACGGAAAGTAAAAGCGAATTGGTGAAGTTTATAATAATAAACGTGCTAAAACGAGTGCTATCTTCTGGTGCAGCGCTCCAGCGTGACCCGACGACAGACTGTAGGAGATCAGGGTTGAAGCCAGTTGGTTTTTGATAAACTCTTCTTTACGATACTGTCATTATTGGTTATTATTAGATAGAAGCTTACCGTAGGCTTGATTCCTTTGAAAAGCGCATTAAAAAATAATACCGAATACAATTCTAAAAAGCGAGGGCTCGAAAGAAATAATATAATGCAGTGCACAAGCTTATCGGACCGTTCAGATGAAACCATTCAAAGAATTAAATGCACCGCCAAGGATTGCTTCTTCTGCGATTCAAATCCCTTCCGGGCTTATCGTAATAAACTAACATAATCGAGTTGAACTGCACCGAAAAGGTGCACTCTATGCGCAGTTTGCAGCACTCCACCGGATAGCCGGCAATAAGTGCACACTGCACGGCGAAAACAAATTCATTTCTCTGCTTGCTGCTCCATCGGATGTGAAATATGCATACTTATGCAATACCTCGCGGTTCCACCTCCCTGCTGCCTGCTGGTTTAGAGCAGTGCATATATTTTCCGATAAGCGCAAGTGCGTTTCTGCTAAAGGAATCGCTACAATAATAGGAATAGTAAATGTGCATAAATTGGCTACTCACCGATGCGACAATTGTCAGGTAGTACCGCTGAATGCGCTCGTAATCCAAGGTTTTGACGACGGTAACCTGTTGGGTGGTGCAAGCAAGAAAGAGGACGTAAGTAAGGATCGTAATTTAATAACGTGAATATGTGGCGAAACACAACTAGAAGCAGTTAAAAATCGTATAAATAATGAATGTCGAAAGTTTGCTGCATTTCATTTGACCTATTCTTAATAGCGATTGCAGCTTGTAAACACAAACTGCAAGTTCGATCATGTTACATTTTATTGTCAGGTTCTAGAATATAATCGGAATTGCATAATAGAATATGGAGGTACATTATAACAATTTAGTATTTGAGAAATTTTAACATATTTAACTGTTTACAAATCTATCATAGCGTTTGTAGACCTTTCTCATTATTTTTTGTAAAATGAAAGAGTTTCTGGAGCGAAAAATTACAAACTGTCATCCAGTGGGAAATTTCAATTTATAGACCAAAAATATATTAGGTCGTTCCATGGTAGGTGGGACTTCAACCCACAACCTCTCGGTAGGTACCCAAGTGTTTTTACCATTAAACTACCGCTACACCCTTATATCAGATAATCTCACATCTAATTTTCTCTCTCCAGTTTTAACAACAATAGCTTTCTCATATTATCACACGACTCAACCGGTTCCCAAAACATGATATCAAAATCGTCATTAAGAATTTCAACACACAGGTCAGCCAGAAAAAGAAGTTCAAGCCAGTGATTAGAACCTCGCAGGTGGCCTCGAGATACGACACCGGTCTAATGTACGACGCGTCATATGTGCGAATCTCAACTGGGAAAGGCTGTTAGAGTCAATAGGATCGTAGTACTAGCCCTGCAATTGTGCTCTCTAATAGCTGGTTGCAAAGGCTGTCGAAGTTAAATTTCAAAAACGAAGTGTAGCACCTAAGCTTTGCTTTTTTGATTACAGGCTTCAACACACACCCGCTGACCAACGAAATTGGCTTTGCCGTACGTAGTACCTTCTTTAAGCACAAACTCCTACAAAAGTACACCTGGGGTCACCCAATTAGAAAAAAGCCGAGTGCTTAAATCGTCATTAGACATTACCGTTCTTTATCGACAGACTTCGCAGCCGGCTGTTTAGAGTACAGAAAATTATGGGGCCAGTGTACCGATCCTACTGACTCTATCTAGCAAGCACCGCCTAGCCGAAATTCGAACATACGACGACTGGCTTTGTTAGACCAGCATCGTACCTCGAAGCTAACTGGACGGTCACACCCAATTAGACAGAAACATAGATCGAACACATTTTGACCTATCACAGACACTTCTCAGACATCACTGACATCAGATTCTATCGTAGCGCTAACATTGACTCGGACCACTATCTAGAGATGGTTAGAGATGCGTCCAAAACTCTCTGTTTATGCACAACATTCGTTAGGTACCGGTGACAGCCTTGGTCAAATCTCACGCAGCCGAAGCAGTCTGATGTCACCTTAATTTACATAGAAGCATTCACTGGGAGCTGCGCTACCGGAAGAGGAAGAACTGGACCAAGACCCTCTCGAGGACTGTTGGAATATCATCAAAAGACGATGGCATCGAAGCGGGGCTTATTGATTTGGGAACGGATGTGTAGGAATATATCGAGCCCACTTCGCTGAAGGAAGGTCAACGATGGATCAAATATTTATCCTGTGGCAGATCCTCCAAAAAAAGCGTTGTCAATCACCATTCGTTCATTGACTTCAAAGTTTCTTCAAAGTTAGTATCATACTTCCACCGAAAAGACCAATGGAAAATCATGGATAAGAACGGCTTTTCCGGATAGTTGATTAGACCGATTAAATCTACAATGGATGGTATACAGTGCTGTGTATTAAGTTTCGGTGGATTGCCGAGTTCATTCGAATCCCACACAGGACTTCGTCAAGGTGATGATTTTTCATAAATGCTATAGCACAATCTGCTGCGGCTGATCGAAACTACTCCGGAGCGAGTAATGTGCTATGTGCGTGTCTCGGAGGCACAATCGATTTGTTTCAAATCGCGCAGCGGAATGTGGCAACGGAATGGACTCTGTCCTGTATGTTATTCAACATTGCTATTGATGGTGTGATTCGACGAGCAGGCATCGAAACGAGAGGAACGATCTTCAGCAAGACTAGCCAACTTCTTACCACCGCAGACGACCTCGACATCATTACTAGAAACCTTGGGTCATCCCAAGGTTTTTAGTAACGATGTCTAGGACGTCTGCGAAGGTATGGAGTTGGCAGACAGAGGCAATCTACGCCAGACTAAAAAAGGGAGCCAACAGGATTGGTTCACCAATATATGGTAGGAAGAGGCTCCAGAGAAAACAACGTTTGCGTTAGTTGATAAGCCGTAACGTTAGTTGATAAGTTCGTATATTTGGGATCTCTGGTCACCGCCGACAATAATGCGAGTAAGGAGATTCAACGACGCATTCGAACTGAAAGTCGAGACTACTTTCCCCTCTGTAAGATGCTTCGATCAAGGAACATACGCCGCCGTACAAAGCGGACTTGAGACAATAACTTTGCTCACGGAACACATACGTGCACTTGCCGTATTTGAACGAAAGGTGTTGCGGACTATTTTTGGCGGAGTACAAACGGATAGCGGAGAGTGACGTAGGCGTATGAGGCACGAGTTGCATGCACTATTTGGCGAGATTCCCATCGTACATCTGGCGAAAGTTGGGAAACTACGGCCGGCGCAAGTCGCAAGGATGCCGGACGACTGTGTAGTGATATCCGTCCTCTTCAAGTGCCCAGCAGGTACAAGGAATAGAGGGGCCCAACGTGCTAGATGGCTCGCTCAGGTTGAAGCTAATATGCGTGTGTCGAGACGCTCAATAAATTGGCGACAAGTAGTCTAGGACGGATTACAGTGCAGTGAAGAGGAATTCTTGATACGGCAAGAGCCATCCCGGCTTTCTGCTGGTAGAAGTAAGAAATTCATTTAGGAGATGTTATACCAGTTACAAATCGACACGCGGGGTATTATCTTCAGAAAACTTACTTCCTTAAGTGTCCATGCCCGCCGGTCCGGCAGAACAAAGGGATGAAATCAGATCTCTACTGCTGACGATTACCCGCCATGGCTAGGTCGCCAGGACAGGTTCTCGTCTACAGTCCGGATGTCGTTGGCTAAGCTGCGTCGCCATGAGCCTCTAGATTTGCCTCTTCTACGCTGTCCTTGTGGATTCCAGTCGAGTGCTTCTCTGCAGACCTGGTTCGCTCCTTTCCTCAAAGTGTGTCCGATCCACTTCCACCTACGTTCACGAATTTCTGTGGCTATGGAGCTCCTCATTGGATATCCAGTTATCAGGCCACCAGACACGAATGATATATCGCAGGCACCGGTTAATGAATACCTGTAGTGTTTGCGTTGTCTCTGCTGAGACGCACCACGTTTGCACCATGTGATCTTCAGGAAAGGGTTAGATTAAAGGTATGCACTTTACATGCTGACCGGTGGAACTTAAACCGACCAACGCTGCTTGGGCGATAGTGTAGTTTAGCTGACAATTTGACTACCTTTGCATACTGGTGAAGGCGGGCAATGATACTAGCAGCTGTGCTGTGAAATTCGGGTACGCGTCATTAGTGCAAGTCGTATGGGCTTCATAAACAGTTGCGGACAAACAGACGTACAAAGTGTACCCTGTATAACACACCCATTATACCGGTACTTCTCTAAGGCCATAAAACGTGGTCAATGCTGGAGGAGGACCTGCGAGTGCTCGGACTTTTCGAGAGCCCAGCACTGATAGCAATCTTCAGTGTCGTACAGGAGAACGGAGTATGGAGGAGAAGAATGAATCGTAAACTCTGGCAGCTCTACGGCGAACTCAGTATTCAAAAAATGGCTAAAACTGGCAATGTTGTAAGAATATCGGACAATTATCCTTCGACGATGGTGTTTGCTCCAAATCAGGTAAGAATAAGACGACCAGTGCAGTGGCGCAGCGAGCGAGATGGTTAGACTAGGTCAACCGAGATTTAGCGATAAGTACGCGACGAGGGGCAAGACACTGTTGAAAATATATTACTTTTCCCTATGGAAATATTTTTCCAACCTTAATATATTGACCTTTCCCACCCATAATATAACCTAAAGCCCTATAAAGTTACATTTATTTATACATTTATAGGGTTTTAATAGGGCCTAATATATTTATATTATGATAATATTATGAAGTGTCTTGCCCCTCGGTACGCGACGTCCAATGAATTGGAGAGCGGCAGCTTGTAATCGAGATAATTGGAGAAATTTTGTTAATCAGGTTATGTCTTAATCAATTAAAAGTCATATTTCTCCAATACAATATAATTTTAATACAATAACGACAATCCTACGCTGGGTTTACTGATTGAAAATACCGACGATCAACGCAAGAACGGTACTATTTACAAACTACTAACGCACAAAGCGCAACCCAGTGTTGTAACGTTCCATGTATTCGAGCGGCCATGGATACCAACGAAACACAACGCTGCCGACGAAAGACCAAAGTGGAATCGAATGTCTGACTTACCGAGTGAAAACCGCTGGAACAATATTTTATCTTCACAAGGAATAAGGCTAGCTGATGAATTCGTTTGCTGGGTAAATCGCCGAGAAAACACGTTGACCACATCTGCATGTTCACATCTTACCCAGTAATTCGATAATTTGCCCATAGGACTTCTCAAAATGTGAATTATACCATTACCTTCGCGTTATGGGCTTCGTGCTACGGTCAATACCTTGAAATGCAGCTGTTACGGGAAACCACGAATACTTGGACCACCACATCCACGCAGAAAGTCACCTGTGTCGCTCTGTATAGTTATGCAGAGCAAGCTAGATAACCCCTCCGAGAGCTTCCAAACAGTACGCCTCACAGTCAATGTAGCAAAGCCTAAGTCTATGGTAGTGAACACTGACAATTCCACGAACTTCAAAGTAACGGAACAGTAGGTTGAGCAGATGAAAGACTGTCACTAAATTGGTCACTGACTAGGCTAATCTTGGTAGCCACCCGATTGTGGTATCCAGACTGATATAGCCACACGAATTAGGAAGGCCAGGAAAGCCTCTGGAGGTCTGCAAAACATCAGATGCTTAAACCAGATCATTCTGCATACCAAACCCGAATTTTCGACTCAATCGTAAAATCTGTATTATTGTATGCCTGCGAAATGTGGTACGTCTCAGCGAAGATAAAGCAAAAACTGCGGGTATTTACCATACCATTCATGCATGTAGGTCTGACATTTGGATATCCAACGAAGAACTCCATTATGTCATCAACGACCGATTGCACCGATTGACAGAAATTCGGGAATGTAAGGATGGAGTGGATCGGACGTACCTTGAGAGGAAGCGCTAACGAGATCTGCAGAGAATCACTTGACTCGAATGTGCAAGGACAAAGAAAAAGAGACAGATCCAGAGGCTCACGGCAACGCAGTCCAGTCTTGGTGTCAGGTGAAAGCCATGGCATGTAACCGTCGACAGTGGAGATCTCTAATTTCAACCATTAATTCTGCCGCACTGACGGACATGGGTCAATAAAGTAAGTAAGTGAGCTTTGTACAGTCCACTACTGTAGGTACAGAAATAAACACCCACACAAAAAACCGTTCGTTGATAAATTCGATGAAAACGATTCCCAGGTCTAGTATATTTTACCAGTAGTGTGCCTTTCCAGATGAAAACGACGTGCTGCGTGTTAAAGTAATTCATCAGCGAGATCATCTGGTTGTTCTCCTCATCATCTCTTCTTCATGAAAGCTTCAACCAGCAGAACCATGAGAGGGTGATCAACCAGATAACGCTACCGCATTCTTCGCCTAAAAGTAACGTATCGCCAGCTGTCTACAATGTAGTCTACAAAGACTGTCAGCAATGCAAAAAAGCTTTTTGATAAATCACAGCTTCTTCCACCATTGCAATGGGTGATCTTCTTCCAGCTCGGTTGGCAGCTTTGACTCTTTCTTTTAAGATCATGAGGGTTGCGGACTTCGAACCAATATCGGTGTCAATTGGAATACGCACCGAGAAACAGTGAAAGTGGGGGGTTACCCCAGTTCGCATACTTCCCGGGTGACAAGGACGACATACCGCCGTCCGAGGCGAGAGCGGTAATGTGCTGTACTGCAGGGCCATCAACGTGCCGTGCTATTCCTGATCGGCTGCGATGCCAACGCCCACCACACGATTTGGGGCAGCACGGATGTAAATAACAGGGGTGAGTACCTACTTGAATACTTAACTGCTAACAATATCAATGT
The DNA here is from genome assembly GCF_943734655.1 of Sabethes cyaneus. Taxonomy (NCBI): domain Eukaryota; kingdom Metazoa; phylum Arthropoda; class Insecta; order Diptera; family Culicidae; genus Sabethes; species Sabethes cyaneus. The sequence continues at coordinate 37,668,305 of NC_071353.1, read as the reverse complement.
ATGCAATGTAGGGAGTGTCCCCACTTTTGTTAATGCTATTAGAGAGGAGGTCCTAGAAGTCACTCTGTGCAGCACTTCTATAGCTGAGCAGGTCAAAAACTGGCATGTCTCTGACGAAGCAAGTTTATCAGACCACAGGCATATCCTTTTTGATATTGAGGCAAACTCTCTCAGGAGAGAACAATACACAAATCCGAAGAAAACCAACTGGAGTTCATTCAGAGAACATCCGGGAAACTCTTGGAATTCCTGTCACATTAATATACGTCTGAGCAAGACGCTGCAGCCAATGACCTACAGAGTAGGATTATTGATGCTTATACTGCAAACTGTCCGTTAATCACGAATCGCACAGCAACCTTCGTCGGGAGGCTACGCGTTTATTCAACAGGGCTAAGATCACGTCTAATTGGGAGGCCTACAGGGCATCTCTCACCAAATACAACGCAGAGCTTCGCAAAGCCAAAAGGAAGTCCAGATCAAGTTTTGCGAAAGCATCCAAACTCTGCCTGTGGCGGCGCGACTCCAAAAAGCGTTAGCCAAGGACCATCATAATGGCCTAGGGCAATTGAAAAAAGAATATGGCAGTCTCACTGTTACTACTAGGGAAACGTTGGAGATTCTTATAAACATGCATGTCCCTGGTTTGACAGTGTCCACTGGAAGCGACGACGGCGCGCAACAGCAAGTTGAGTCATCGCGCAATGTGTCAAGCGACTTGGTTCTACTCTTTTGAACCAATGAAGTCTCCGGGTCCGGATGGCATACTTCCCATCTTCTTACAAAAAGCAGACGAGATTATAATGTCCTAGCTCATCAACGTCTTTCGTGCCAGCTTTACGTTGGGACATGTCTTGGCAAGCTGGCAGAAGGTCAGGCTGGTTTTCATACCTAAGGCAGGCAAAAAAGATAAAACTATGCCAAAAGCTTTCAGACCAATTAGTCTGACATCAACGCTTCTCAAGTTGATGTCACTCAATCACGGATAATCGCATCCGTAACGAGTTTCTAAAGAACTCTCCTTTATATGACAATCAACATGCTTACCAATGCGGAAAATCTATGGAAACCGCACGTCACTGCCGAGTGACGCTGATTGAGAAGTCGCTTCAATACCAAGAGACGGCACTTTGTGCTTTTCTTGACATTGAAGGTGCTTTCGATAACACGTCATTCGCCTCAATTAACACGGCTCTCCTTAATAAAGGAACTGATCAGCCGACAATGAGCTGGATTCAAGCAATGCAATGCTGTCAAGCTGGGAAATCGGAGCCTCATTGGGAGATACGTCGATCACAATCTCAGCGATCAAAGGATGTCCTCAAGGAGGAGTTCTCTCCCCCTTGCTTTGGTCACTGGTGGGCGACGCACTCTTGCACAAGCTATCACAGCATGGCTATGAGGTCATTGCGTACGCAGACGACGTGGTACTTATTGTCAGAGGTAAATTTGACGCAGTGCTGTCCAGTCGTATGCAAGGAGCCCAAACTCCACTATTTCATGGTGTCTACGAGAGAGGTTAATATAAACCCTTCCAAAACAGTCGTAATACCATTTACTAGGCGGAGGAGACATACTCTTACTCCTCCTACACAGAATGGAATCAGACTAAGCTTCAGCAATGAAGTTAAACACCTAGTATTATTCTGGACCGCTCACCTAGACTATGCTGTCAAGAAAGCAACAGCCATCTGGGCATGCAGTTCCCTGTTTGGCAAAACCTGGGGACTTAAACCTCAACTAGCCCTTTGGTCACATACTACTATTACATGGCCTAGGCTAACTTATGCCGCTCTTGTATGGTAAACGGTAAACGACGTGACAGCGCAGGCCAAGCTAAACAAAGTTGAACGCCCGGCATGTTTGTCAGTGACCTGCGCCATGCACACTACATCAACTGCAGTCATGGAGGCAATGTTATGCTTGCTACCTTTACATCTTCGTATGAAGAAGGAAGCAGAACTCCGTGCACTAAGGTTGCAGAGGAGTCGTAACATACTTGAAGGGGATCAAATTGGTCACCTTCGCGTACTAAGGGAGTTCAAACTATCACCCCTAGTAACGGCTCTGACTGGATGGAGGCTCGGCCTAACATGGATGTTCCGTACAGTGTAATTGTTACTGATCGCGCTGTATGGAACAATGGAGGGTCTGTTCTTCCATTCGGTACCATCTGCTTCTTTACAGATGGATTAAAAATGGGACTTGCACATGTTCTGGAGTCTACGGACCCGGAATAAAGGAAGCTCTTGCACTGGGCAAATGGCCCACCGTGTTCCAAGCGGAAGTATATGCAATATACATCTGCGCCAAGATATGTCTAAAACGAAAGTATAGGTATGCTAAAATCGGAATCTTTAAGGACAGCCAGGATGCACTACTGGCTCTCAAGTCCACCAAATGTGCATCCAAATTAGTTTGGGAGTGCAGCACAACCTTGAAGGAGCTCTCCAGCCAGAACAAAGTTTCATTATTCTGGGTGCCTGGACACTGCGGAATCGAGGGCAACGAGCTTGCCGACAGCCTAGCGAGACAAGGATCTGCTAATCAGTTCATTGGCCTCGAACCGTTTCTGGGCACCACCGTATCCGCTGTCAAAAGCGAATTACTGACCTGGGAAAAGCTAGAAATAGCATCCAGTTGGTATAAAACGCAGGGCTGTAGACAAGCTAAACAGTTTATCTACCCAGGCCCTGCAGTAGTTAACGAACTACTTACTTTAAAACGTAGGGAACTGCGCACAATCACGAGACTCCTCACCGGACATTGTCCCACTCTTTACTATTTAAAGAGAATTGGCAAGGTCTTAACCGACATTTGCCGCTTTTGCAATTTAGAACTGGAAAGTTCAGCGCATTTGCTCTGCTCCTGTGGAGCTCTTGCGTCTTCCAGGTTCAGCTTCTTCGGAAGCTACCTATTAACTCCATACTCAGTATGGAAATTTCATCCCAAGAAGGTAATTGGTTTTATTAGCCATGTAATACCTAATTGGGACACAGTCTTACAACCTAGCTCAACTCCATCAATGGGTGTATGAGCAATCCGTAAACTGTGAACAGCAATCGGGGCCAGCTACAAAAGACAATCTTCGTGACTGTCGCAGTGGCATTTTTGAACCCAGTACCCTTCTGGCATACAAAAAAAAACGACGAAAAAACGGGACCTGTTCCCGTGTTCGATGGTGGACTGCGGGTTACATCATGCCCATGATCTGCAGCATTTTCAGTGGAGTTCCAGTCTTTAAAAGAACAGATACGATAAGTTGAAGAACATTATTGACTCCCGTACTCTAACCAACATTCCTCAGAAATGATTCCTGTTAATGGTGACGATTTTCGGGTGATGACATTCACTTTCTGTTGGAGACAGCTAATGGCTTATAGTCGTGAATTTCTGTGGACGACAGCTGTGTCCTACTTAGGAGCAGCTGGAAGAGAAGATACCTTTTCAATGCAATCACTTGTAAAGCCAAGTGGTTCACACCGGTCAGTCCAAGCACCGTTGGAGATTTGATGGTCATCGCGGATCCTTGAAATAAATGGTCGAAAGGCCGATTCATCGTTACGTGGCCAGCTCCAACATGACCAGGTGAGTCAACGTAGACGTCGAAAGGGTTACTTTTCAGGATGGTGGGCGTTGGAAAAACTGAGTCTACCCGGAGCAATTGCATTATTATCGTCTGTATCGGAATCTAGCTGATATTGGAGTGAATTGACCAAGACTCTAACCAGTATTTTTGTCAAGTTTTATATTTTCATTTTCAACGTGCCAGTTGACAACCATCATTACGGGCAACATGCCATGAAATACTGAACTGGCAATAAATCTCATTAGATTTACTCACTTTTAAGCTCAGCTTTTAAACAAAATGGTGAAAGTAAAAGCATTATGGACTGTTGCGGCCGCTCATCTGGCTCTGGGCTGCGCCACAATTATGATGTCCGGAGACAAATTTTTGCCCGTTGGACATCTGTTTGGTAAAGTGTTCACTTCATCAGTGTCCAACCCAGTCACACTTAAACCCATATTCATTGGCTGGCTATCTGAGGCTGTCACGACGATGACAGGTTTCTATTAAAACTAATGTTCGATAATTGAATTGCGTTTTTGCCCCCTGCCTTCGTTGACGGACGGCGCGGCGGGCCTTCACTAGCGCGTGTGCGGTAATATTCAACAGTTTGAGAAATGAAAAAAATATTCACACCGCCGACCGACGGTTGGAAGATTTGTGTTAATTGAAAATTTATTGAGCTCCGATAGCCTCGATTATGACACGGACCGGCTTTTATCTTAATCTTTCCGGGACGGCCGACACAGATATGGGTTGCCGGCAGCTGCCGGTCGATCGTTGGTAGAAGGAATAAATGCGCACAAATGTAGGTCTTTTCTATCCGCCCACAAACACTACTGGTTTGGTTCTAGCCTGCTCCACCACCGCTGTTCGGCTAATAGCCTCCAAACCGAGTGAAATCGTGCCAACTGCACCGATTGTAAAACGGAGCATACCGCCTGCCTAACTTCTGACGATGGCCGCTTCCCGATTACCGGGGCAAAATTGGTTGATTGTACGACCGAGGTTTTCTGGTCCGCTACCGGCTTCCTGAGCTCTACTCCTCACACTTTGACGGTGTCCTGAGCTGCAGTCAAGTGTACGGGCATAGCGGTAAAACTTTGGATTCAATTATTTTCCGCTTTACGTTTCGCCTGTCTCCCCCGGTTCGTGCAGTGATGGAGAACAAAAGTGCTTAGCCTCCTCACGTTTCACGAGTGCCTCGGGTTACCCGATTGGCAGCTTGACACATTCACCGATATTTGGAACCAACCCGATCGGTACTGGTTGCAAAATTCCCCAGAATCTGGCGGGTTTATCTGCCGATAGATTGGTTCATGGTGCTTTTGTTAAGAGAAAGAAAATGTCATTCATTGAAATGTTTCACTTTTGTTCTAGATGGTTTTCATGTTTCTACCATTAAAAATAATCTGTTTCACATTTTCATGATGATGTTTTATGAGCCCTTAAGGGTCCGCATACAACGTTATACAATACAATGCAATACAATACGGCACTATAGAAACAAGATTTATGCAACACTCATTGTGTATCGAACAAGTGTAATTTATGGGTTGAATAATTGAAAAACTACAGTTGTTCAATAGACTTTAATATTCAATCGATCGGTGTTTTGTGAAAAAATATAAAAATTACATCAATATTTCGAAATGACGCAAAAAGGTTTGAACCATAATTCGATAAACTAAAGAAATAGGTTCATTCCATTCAGCATATAGAAAAACTGCATTAAAACAATACCTATGAATCACCCTAACTGCAATTGAAGTCGGTCATTTTCGCAACCGTACTTGCAATGTGCAGCTCGTTATCCGAGCAACTTTGGTTAAACGAAAATACAAACAAAGCAGAACTGCACTGGGCCCAATTACTCCTAACGACCATCAGCGATAATTACCTGTCCTTGGTGTGGATATGCAATCGCGAACACTCCGTAACCGTCGGCCGCTGTCAGCGTGTTGGGTGCGATGTCCGAGATGCTTTGCTGGGAGCCCTCGACGACGAAGTACTCAACCAGTCCGTTGACACCGGCGTCCTTGTCCTGGGCCTGGATGCTCCGGAAGATGGTCGTACCGACTGGGGTGGACTGTGGCGAGAGAAAGAAATTAAAATAAACATTATAAATCACGTTGTAGTTTCCAATAATAATAACATTCGGCTAAGGAGGTGAAACAGAAAAATTTCTTTATTTGCTCGATCATAGCCGTCGCTTTTCTTTGGTGGCTGAAATAAATTGCACTAAAGTGAACCCCCATAGTGCACTGGGATATGTTGAAAAGGAACAAGTCATCATCATCATCATCATCCTTTGCACATTCTCCCGGTCGCGTCGTGGCTGCTGGAAGCACTTTTTGCTCCGGCACAGCGTTATTATCCTCATTCCTATGGTACTGTCAGTGCTAGTCATAAACCAAAGATGCGCTCATCTATTCCAATTAATCATTTTACGCTGCATAATTTCTTCAGGGGATTATGCAAACAATTTTTCGTGTTAAGCATCCAACCTTTTTCGCTAGAGCTAGGTAGCAAGCCTAACTAACGGGTGACGGCATGGTTGCGCCAGTACCACTTGTCGGTTGCACACAGCGCTTATGCCCTCGTGAAAAGAGGCCAAAATTTACTGCAATAATAACATACCTAGGAGGTCATATTTTGTATATCAGTACGAGAAACCAAGGAACCAATCTTGTCACTGTTTACTTCGATTCTAGAAAAAAATATGACAGATTCTTTCCGTTCCAACAGGTCAGGAATTATTTATTTCACTAAAACCCAGACCAAGTTGATGTCCTGAAAGAAAACCATTTCGTAAAAGTGTGAAACTATCTCATCCCTTCGCTTGATTTTATCATTTGAATTTTAAATCTAGAATAACTTGATGTCCTGAAAGTAAACCGGTAAAGAAAAGAGTGCAACCATTTCTTCCCTTCAACCGGTTAGATCGAAATATTGTAAGAAATTTTTCGAAACTGAAGTCTTGAATGAAAACTTGGTGACGGATGATCGATGCAGAAATTTTCAGAGATTTTGGAGTTAATACAGGTTTTTACGCGAATTTCAGAATTTACGCAGAATGCATTCTTCCCTTTTAAAGCGATTTAATTGTAACCATTTTCAATCCTGAATTTTTAAAAATCGTTTCTCAAAAACCAAAATTATACATTTCTTGATTTTTGGATGGAGAAGTTCGCAATGTGGTTGTCTACAGCCTCCGACGTTGCTTTTCAGCTAGCACTTGGACACCGATCCGTGATCATTCAGACACACATAGCACAGCTTCCAACGATCGACGACTTTCATTCGGTCTGCGTGCGACAGGTTTCTGAAATTCTGGTAATACAGCAAACGATGATCTGTGCGCTGACACACCTCCCAAGTAGCTTAGTATTTTAGGTCCACTTAGTTGTAGCAACCGGATTACGACTGAAATTAGTCATATTTCGGTTACCACAACAACTTTGTAACAACCGTGCTAGGGCTTGCTCCGCCACTGGTCTACTTCGACTTCCGGTTTCGCTGTGGTTGTATACCGCTCCTTCGACTTGCTTTGGGCTTTTCCGGCAACCCTGTTTCTCATCCAACAGGTAATCGATATCCGAGTACTCACACGCATCGTTGGACGCTTGGTACATTCCAAAGAACAAGGGCCATTCTTCTGGATTTTCCGAGACAATTGACAACCTTTGGCTTAATCCATTTCGCGTGACCAGTTGCATCTTGGTCGGTCCGACTTGGGCTTGCCCCTGCCCGTGTCGACTCAATCGATAGAACTTCTTCGAAAGGATACGCCTTTTCATTCCTCACCTTTTTACGAACCTCCATCAGATTCACTGTCCGATCCATCTTCGGGTAGACTTTCTTTGCCATCGTTGTCGTATTCGGTGTCTTCACTGATATCGCTATCTTCTTTATGCCCTTCTTCGAGCTTCTCCAGATTCTCCTTTGTCAGCTTTTGCATTTTCGGACTCCGCGTTTTACTTCCCCCAGACGTTCCTTCACCGGTATAGATGGATTTCTTCGAGGCGGATTGCTTTAATCGCTTCACTGCTTCATCCATCGCCTTCATTGTGTCCGCAAATGACTTTTGCTGCTTTTTCGTTCGATCTAGCTAATCAGGTCGCGCTTGCAGAATGGCTTCTTGCATTACTCTATGTTTCTTTGATTCCTCTAAGAGTAACTGCTTTTCCAACAGCATTCGATTCATTCCTATGGCTCATTTAAACTCCATTTCTTTCCTGTTATTCAAAATCTCCATATCCAGCTCCTGATTCATCCGTTTCTGTTCTTCTCCATCGTTTATAGCTTGTTCTGCAGATTTGACAAGAGAACCGTCACCACCTTTCTTGGGGTGATTTCTCTTCTACCCCCTTTGGCATGTTACTTATTCGCAGAACCACTTACTTTTCCTTATCGCATCGGAAATCCCAACGAAACCGGAATGTTGCCACTTTTGGCATCCATAATAAGTGATTTTCATCCCGTTTTCGGTAGAAACTTTCACGCACGCAAGGAGTATCCGCAAGATACAGAACAGGGGGGATGTGATTCGTCATAGCGTTTTGAGGCTATTCGATTTTCATGCACTTCTTCTAGAGATTGTTCGGATGAAGAACTAATTTTTTTAGCAGCACTTGTTTTGTAACAGCTAAAACTGTAACTTACTTACTTAAGTGATTTGC